>NW_017728931.1:104498937-104508565 GCF_001723895.1 Crocodylus porosus
AGTCCTCCGGGACTTGACCCGTGCGCCACGAGCGTTCAAATATTCCCGCCAGTGGCTCTGCAATGATGTCGGCCAGTGCCTTCAGTACCCTCGGATGGAGCTCATCCGGTCCTGCCGACTTAAAGGCATCCAGTTCTTCCAAGTGATCCTGCACCACCTCAGGGTAGCTTGCCTGCAAGAACTTTGTGGGCAACTGTATCAAAAGACTCACTAAAATCAAGGTATACCACATCCACTAGTCTCCCCGCATCCACAGAGCTAATCATCTCATGACTTGCGCTTGGTGAATCCATGCTGACTGTTCCTAATGACCCTTTTTTCCTCCTTCAAGTGCTTAAAAATGGATTCCTTGAGGATCTGCTCCATGCTTTTTCCAGGGACTGAGGTCTGTAGTTCCCTGAATCCTCCTTCTTCCCTTTCTTAAATATAAGCACTATGTTTGCCCCTTCTCCATTCATCCAGGACCTCTCCTGATCGCCGTGAGTTTTCAAAGATGATGGCCAATGGCTCTGCAATCACATCAGTCAACTCCCTCAGCACCCTCAGGGTGCATCCCATCCAGCCCCATTGATTTGCACACATCTGGCTTTTCTAAATAGTCCCTAACCTGTTCTTTTGTCACAACTGGTTGCTCATCTTCTGCCCAAACTGTGCAGCCAGGCGCAGTAGTTTAGGGGCTGATCTTGCCTGTGAAGACTGAGGTGAAAGAGGCATCGAGTACTTTAACCTTTTTTGCATGATCTATCACTAGGTTGCCATTCAGTAAGGGACTCACACTTTCTTCGATCTTCCTCTTGTTCCTAACATAATGTAGAAACCCTCCACATCCCTTGCTAGCTGCAATGCCAACTGTACTTTGGCCTTCCTAACATCATCGCTGCATGCCCAAGCAATACTCATATACTCCCCTCCCTAATTGTTTGTCCAACTTTCCACTTCTTATAAGCTTCCTCCTTGTGATTTAGCTTACTGAAGAGTTCCCTGCTAAGCCAAGCTGGTCTTCTGCCATACTTGCTAGTCTTCCTGCACACTGGGCTGATTTGTTCCTGCACTCTCATAGAGCTTCTTTCAAGTACAGCCAGCTCTCCTGGACTCCTCTCCCCCCTCAGTTTGACTTCCCAGGGGACCCTGCCCATGACGTCTCCGAGTGAGTCGAAGTCTGCTTTTCTGAAGTTGAGGGTTCTTACTCTGCTACCTCTCCATCTTTCCTTTTCTCAGGATCCTGGACTCAATCATCTTATTTCCCAGCAGCCCCTGCCCATACAGCTGGGGTCAGTCTCCATGGAGACCCCAGCCACAGCTGCGCTATGATAGAGCAAGGCTGGAGTTTCCATGGAGACTGGCCCAGCCACACGCAACAGGGCAGGACAGGGCAGGGAGATCCTCCGGAGCCCTGGGATCTTGCAGTGGGGGCAGCTTAGTCAGGGCCAGAGCAGAGCCATGGTCTGCAGCCTGTACTCTCAGGGCAAGGGTGCACAGGCAGTGGATGGCAGTTCTGCCCTACCTCGGGACCAAGCTGTCACTGCTGCAAGGAGCTGGTAGAGCTGCAATCTGCAGCCAGCATGCTCCAGGCAAGGACGTGCAGGCAGCAGATTGTAGCTCCGCCCTGGCTCCTTGCAGCAGTGGCAGCCTGGTCCGGAGCAGGGGCAGAGCCATGCACCCCCGCCCCAAACATGCAGTCTGCAGATTGTGACTCTGCCCTAGCCCCAAACCTAGCTGCCCCCACCACGAGATACCAGGGCTCCAGAGCAGCCCCCTGCCCTGCTCTGCCTTGCATCCTGCCAGCACAGCTGGGGCTGGTCTCCACATGGGCAGGGGCTGCTGGGAAATGGAGTCCACTGCCAGCCGCATCCAGCCCACAGGCTGGACTTTGCCCATCCCTTGTTTAGCCTATTGCATAGATAAGCTAAACGAATAACTACCTCCCTTGAAGGTAGCCAGAAGACCTTGGTTAATAGCAATCTCTCTGCACTTTTAAAGAAGGGGAAGAAGGGGGACTAGGACTTGGTTTCTTGGCTTGCATCTTAGCACATTCTACAAAGATGCAGGGCAGTAAGCATAGCCAGTTATTCTCTATCTCTCTCCCACTCCTCCCTTTGAGGAAAACAAAACAAACCATATTGCATCACAGGAAAATGTTGCTGCATATCTAGGAGAGCTCTTCTAGCAGAGGCCAAAACAGTGTTCTTGTAATTTATTACAAGAATTGACATAACATATTCCATGCTCTTCCACATGGAAATTTTTGCCATTCCAAAATATTTTCTTTAAAATGTTGACAGTAAAAAAGCACTGCATTTCATAAATAAACAAACACATATAGAGCACCATCTCCTTCATTAGCAAATTGATTCTTCTATTCTTACTGTTTACATTATGGCTTTACTTGAATACAAATCTAGAAAGTGACAATTCCTGCACTTAACCATGCAATAAGCATGTGAAAAAGGACTTACTTAAAAAAAAAAGAAAAAGAAGAAAACAAAGCAATAACTTAAACACCGATCATTCTAAAAAGATTTTTCCATTTGGCAATTTATAAATCAATTGACCCTGATGTGAAGAGAATTAAACAGACTTTTTTTCTGAAAAATCTGTTAAGTTACAGAAAAGAGAAAACGGTAGAAAGTTGCTGAAACATTGTAAATGGATGTTAACAAAATGGAACTGCAGTCACAGAGCAATGCAGTCTCTTCTACAGATTTTTGGTCTCATGAAGGTCAATTGTTACTTAAACTTCATACCAGGAAATTCAGACTACTCTTACTAAAAAGTCCAGTGCATGCAAAGGATACCATTAGAAAGGAACAGCATAAAAGGATTAAGACCCTATCACTTTTCATTTTTCCAAGTTTCAGTATTAAGCAGCTATAGAGCCTAAAAAAAACTATTATCTTACAGGAAAGTGCCAGCTAATTATGTCTTTATCAGTACTGCTTTATCCTCTACTTGCTTCAGAGATGAAAGTCAAGCCTATATTTAAATGCAAATTACCAAAGATGAGCCAAATATTCAGCATTTTTATAAAAATGGATGTATTTAAGGATAGTTGCACACAAAAAAATTGAAAAAATATTGAAGAACTTTCAGGATAAATTTATAAACTCATTTTTAAACAAATAAAGTCTACCTTCCTCTTGAGTTTTAGAGTAGTTTATACCCTGAGTGGAAATGAGACACTCAAGCTTGTTTGTTATTAAATTATAATACAGATGAGAGAGAAACTTGACAGATATCAAGACCTTGACCACATACAGATATTCAGTTTCTCCTGAGACAATCATTGCTCTCCTGGTTGAAGCCACAAGCGTGCAGTTTCGAGCTTTTTCTCCCAGAGGAAAAAGGGCTGCTCCAAGAGAGAAAATAACTAAGGAATAACTGGAGCTTAAATATATCACTCCTAAGAGAGACTGAATGTCCATACATTTTCCCTTGGGTTAACTCCTCTTGAGGATCAGGAAGGGTGAAGCCCAAAGGAAAGGCTCCTGTGCCTTTCCCAGCTGGGGTCACCCCACTCTCCCCTATGCCACAGACCAAGATGGGAGGGAAGGAGCACGCCAGGTGCTTCCTGCCTGCTTCTCACACTCAGGCTCCTAATGTGAGGAGGTGGCAGGAGCTTTGTTATAGCACTACCTCTGCTTGGCTGCCAGGCACCAAGAGCCAAGTCCAGGGAGAGTTGCCTCCTGCCTGCTTCCCATGTCCCCCTACCCCCTCACTGAGCAGTGTGGGTGGCAATTAAAAAAGCCAGCACAGCTGGAAGCTGTGCCTATAAGCCCAGTTCTTGGCTGTGTCAGCTTTTCCTTGCAACACCAAGGCAGGGCTCAGCTGGGTGGCAGGGGCAGCTATTTAAAAGCCCAAGGGGCCAGGAGTCTGCCTTGGGAAAAATCTCCACACTTCCGGATCCTGGCCCCTTCAGCTTCCCCTTGCAGGCCACACTGCCCAACTGACCCAAAGTAGTACCAGGCAGCTGCATGCAGTGGCAAGGCCAGGTAACCTTGCTGCCACCATGAAATGCCCCTACCTCACTTTGAACTGCTCTGGGTCAGCCTGAAGCAGCATCGGGCAAGGTGTCATGCCTCTAGCAACCTTGCTGTGACAGCTGAGTGCTCCCTGCCCTCCCTGCAATCCCCCAGGGTCAACCTGGAGGAGTACAAAGAGCAGGACTACTCTTCTGAAGGGGATAATGTCCCTCCTGCCAATCAACTGATTGCCCTCACCTATCCTGTCATTCTCCCAGGACTGGAAACCTCCACAGCTGTCTATGGTAGCTGCTTTTCAGCAACTACCAACTGCCTCTTGACAGTCTGTCCCTTGAAAATGGCCCTTGAAAAAAGAATATCTTTTCCTGAAACATCTACACTCTCCAGCACAGTATGATGGTGGATTGGTCAGCCCTCTCGTATCCTACAGTGTTCTGCTCTCCACTGCACCTCCCACCCAGGGAGGGAAAGCCAAGAGCCAGTGAGCACCTCCCTGTGCGTGCTGCTGCTGTTCTTGGGAATGTCCAGAGACTGGAGGCTAAAAGACATGCAGGGATGCCTGCTCTCCAGCCCCTTTCACAGACCTGCACAACATCAAAGTGCGCCCAATCTGAAGTGACCATCTTGGACCGAGATTTGGAATGCTTGACATGTGCCTGTCCCCACCATCAAGAAAGTAACCCTTGCAGAACGAGCAAGCGATTTTCCTTGAAGCAGTAAGACCCTAAGAAGGATCAGGAGTCCATAAAAAGGAGAGTTGAAGAGAGCACTCAAGTACTCACATACACTATTTTCAAATCTTAGGATGAAAGATTCTACAACGTACCATTTTTCAAGGTTTCCCTTCTTTAGTGATAAAAAGGAATCAATTTAATTTCACAAGTAGGAGTTCCCCATTCCAGTCGCACAGCAACATGAAATAGTCACGAACAGGAAAAAGAGAGGGTAATAAGTGGCTAAATTAAAATAATGGATAAGAAGTTAGTCATTTATTTTTTTAAAACTTGACTGCAGAAAGATTTTAACATTAAAAACTTTCAAGCAACACTTTAAAAAAAATGCAAGAAAATAGCTTGTGATTTTTTAAAATTAGTCTTGCAAAGGTTGTATATTTTCTTCAAGTCAAAAGTGTGCAGCTGAAAAGTATTAAAATATTTTAATAGTAAAAAGTAAAGCATTTAGTCAGCAAATGCTGAACCAACTTTCACAACAGAAATCTTCAGTTTCTCTTGGAATCATCATGTGCCTAAAGGCCCAGCCTGCCTTAATCCAGGACTGTCTAGGGCAAAAGGTGATCACCAGCAAGAAGCATTAAACTGCCTGAAGCAAACAGGTCTTTGCTGCACATGATCCTTGCTGGATGTTCCTTCTATTTTCCCCCTTCCCTGCACACATTCACAAAACACCTGCTCACCTGAACTTAGTGGTACTTTCAACATAAGCTAGTTGGCATTAGATACCATAGGCCCACTAAGTCTGGTCTTACTACTTACTCTGTAGTGAAGACTTGATTGAAGCATCACACAGACTCCAAGGGTCTCCCAGTGCCTCCCCACAATTCAGCCCATGTTCCCAGAGGACAGACACATTCTTCCGCATTTCCCTAAGCAACAATCCTGGCTCAGCACATGGAACATGGTTCCAAAAGTGAAAGCTGCACACCAATGCACATGGGTGCCACTTTAGTCAGGGGGGACATGTGCCCCCCGCAATCAGTCAGCGACCCAGGGAGGAGTCCATCCCCCATAGCCAATCATTCTGACCAGGGAAGAGGTCCCCCTACAGCCAATCCCATCCCACCGACGAGACGGTTGCAGCCACTTCTGGAAGCACCACGGTGCTCCCACGCCCCAGCCAGTGTTTGCAGAGCAGGCAATGGCCCTCCTGCCTGCCCCCGCTGCCTGTTGACTAAGCAGCAAGTGTGGCTGGTCAAAGGTGCACTGGCATGCTCAGGGGGTGTGCATCGCCACCGTCAATGGAATACCAATAGGTATAAAATAATTAGGATACAACTTTGCAGTGTGTTAGCTCATAGACAGACCAGAGTAATCAGAATAAAATCTGTGCGCCAAGTATTATCTGAACAAACTGTAGTAAAGAATTACTGGCAAATATAAATTAACCTCAAAGGTAACAGGCAGGAATTCAACCCAAAATTAAAGCCAGTCATGAGCAGGGATCCAGGTTTTCTGTTTCCCACAGAAAAATGGGACCCCCCTCCACAGACTTTCCCTTTTAACAGAGGAAAAAACATTTTTTCCAGTTTAATAGAGATACCCACCAGCTGTTCACTTTTGCATGGAACTCTCTGCAGGCAGAGTTCCCACCTACAGGAGCTTCATGCAAAAGGATGGTAAACCCTAAGACCTGTCCAAACGGAAGGAGACTGGGAAGGGACATGGCCGGAGACTCTCAGACAGTCAGGGCTTGGGTCAGGCTCACTTGCCCTCTTGGAGCTTTTGAGGTAATTCAGGCTTGCAAGGGCCTGGGGACCAGCTGGGAGGAGATACCCTGCAGGGTGGGTGCAGGTGCCAGCTTGGGCTGGAGAGGGTTGGGGGCTGTGGAAAGAGCCAGTGGAGCATGTAGGGGCAGAGCGGTATCTGTGGTAAGCCTTATGTGGAGGGCTGGCCCGGCTTAGCCCACCCCAATGGCATGCAGACCAGGAGCTGCACACCACTGGGCTGGGCAGGAAGCTGCACGTGGAGGCACTAAGTCACATGCCTTTGGGCTGGATGGGCTCCTGCTTGCCTCCAGGTGCAGCTTCCCACTGGAGTGCTGGAAGCCCCACATGGAGGCATGGAGTCCACCTGGCTTGATGACACATGGCTCCCAGTCCATGCGTCATTGGGCCAGGCCAGCCACTCTCTGCCACCATGTGGGACTTCCAGTACTCCAACAGGAAACTGCACATGGAGGCATGGAGCCCACCCAGCCCAATGGCACACAGCTTCCACGTGCCAGGATCAACACATGCTAGCATGAAGCCAGCTTGGCCTGATGTGAAGGCACATGCCAGCGAGCCAGGCTGGCTTTGTGCCAGCATGTGCAGGCCCTGGGACTCAGCTAGATGCGCATGACACTGGGGGCTCTGCCTGCCATGGCCATGAGCACCACAAGAGCCCACCTCCTGCTGCTGCTGAGCTGCCAGCGGCGGGGGCTGTGCACCACAAACCCCACACCCACACCAAACCCCATAAACAGACCCTTTACAACACCCCCACAAACCCCACATACTCCCATACCCACATCTCCCCACACACCCCATACCTACCCTGTGATGGCCAGAACCAAAAAAATTAATAAGCAATAAATATGTGATTCTTGGAGGCATTTGGAACTTTTGTCTAATATGAAGCTTGTATTTTTGTAACCCATAAATGTAACTTGTAACTGTTTGGGGAACTGACTAGGTCTCAAAGACAAAGCTATAGCTGTGAAATTAGCTGACCTAATAGATCTCTCTCGCTCAGAATTTAGCCTTGATGATGGTAAAAACTGGATTCAACTGCCCAGCTTATGCAGTACCTTTCAAGAAAGGACATCTCAAAAAAGCATAGTCAAAGAGTTTTGAAGGGGCTGGATTTAGGCGGGGTAATGTTAATTTTAAACCCGAAGATGTTGTGTTGTAATGTGTTTATTGGATAAACCCAAGCTTGGGCAGTAACTTATTATAATAATTTCTAGCACCTTTTAACCCCATAGGATAACAGCTATAAAGCAATATTATGAATGGCTACGTAACTAAAAAATTAACATAATTAGAATATAAAAGAACACACACACGTCACAGTAACCGTCAGGAAGGACAGAACAGAAGGGTCATTGCTGTCCCATACCCCCACAGATCTCTCTTACTCCCTGTGAGAGTGAGGACCAGATCCTGACTGAGGGGCTTCCACCGGTATCCTTCGGGCAGCCCAGTTCAGAGACATCTGACTTCGCTGATTCAACTTGACATGCATCTTCTAACAGGGACTATCAATAAGTTACTAACCAAGTGGGAACTCTGTTTTATTATCACTGTCAATTTTAATCTGTATTGTTATACTGTCTGCTTATTAGCTTAACCTTTTTATTAACTATTATATATGCAAACTATATATTTTGTTATCATAAGTAAAATTCATTCCTTTTTGTAAGTGAAGCTTGTCATTTCTTTCCTTTCCAACATCACCCCCTCGATCCCGAACCCAAAAGCCCAGTGGCTAATGAAGCTGCAGTGCTCAGTCAGTCTGCAACTAAATTAATATACCCACAGTGCCCAGCTAACCTGTGACACTACCCACAAACACCCCTACGCAATTCCCCCACAAACCCCACACCTGCCTACAACCCCCCCACATCTTCACAAATCTCTAGCCACCCCACAACCATACAAAGTACTTGCATGCATTTCTAAAGAAGGTTCAAATAGTGTTATATATTCCAAATTAAAAGTAATTAATTAATTTTACATAATTTTGTGCTTTTCTATGCATAATTTGCTGGGGTTTACTGAGTGGTCTCATCAATAACTCCGATTTTCCATGATGGAAAACCCAAAAATCAAATGCTAAAATATACAGGTATTTAGAATTTATTTTATTATAGTGTTTGAGGTAGCTTTAGAGGTATCATGTAGGGGGTGCTGGGGGAGCAGCCAGGGGATGGGACCTAGCAGAGGTCCCCCCACAGTCCTGTCCCCCCTCCTACAGCTCCCCCATACCCACCCCCTACTTACCAGCTCCGAGTCTGGCTCCAGCAGGCAGGGACTGCCCAAATCATCGAAGCTCTCTGAATCTTTTCCAAATATCTGGAGAGCTTTGAATCAATTTGAACCTTTTTATTGGTCTCCTGATTCAATTCAGATCTGGAGATATGGCCACCGAATTGGGCTGAATCTCCTCCAAATTGAAACAGCACCCAAATCTTCACACCACCCTACCAAACATATGTACAGTTTGGCACTTAGACTGACTTACCCCTAGTTAGGCTGGTCTAAGTACAATATCTCCAAATACCCTTAGACTGCTTCCTAACTCCTCCCTTTCCAGCCAGATAGCTTCAAAACTGGGGTAGAGGGAAGGCAGGAGGAACATCAATGGGTATTCCCACACAGGCTAAAAGTTGGGAGGAAATTACATAATTCCATTTCTTGCTGCCTCCCCTCCCCCACCCCAGCCTCTAAAAAGGACCCATAAAACTATTTAGGCTCTGAGCCACAAGTTAAGGCCCAAGTGCTGGTCTCTCACATATATCAGTAAAGAACAGATCAGGATTCAGTATTAGGCTCCATGTGCAAGTAAAGGAGGTATAATTTGGCTTGTATGACAAATTTCTTCTTGAACATTAAAAGCAGCAAAGAAAAATAGTAAGTACCAGAGCCATAACAAAGCCATGGAAATAACAACACCTTATTAAAAACAAACCCATTTACAACATTAAAAACAGTCCCTTCTTGTAAAGGTTTGTCACCTGTTGTTTCAAGTTTTTGTTAGGAAAAAAAACAACCCTGCAACATCTCCAGCTTGGTATTCCTTTCTTCCTGTACTGCTTTCTTCCTGTACTGCTTACCCCGATTACTTTGTTTTCTAGTAAGACAAAAAAAATGTGAGGCACTAAACTTAACATTTTCATTTTCCTCACTGCCTCTCCTAATAAAAAAAAAA
>NW_017728931.1:104508737-104538851 GCF_001723895.1 Crocodylus porosus
TATAAAAGCTGCCACAAAAAGTTAATTAAATTTAACTTAAAATAGGGAAAAAAAACCCCAGAAAACAAGAGTAAGACAGTTTTAAGGGCAACCGCAAACAAGTAATTACAACTATCTATTACTCTATGAGCACAGGTCTCAAAGAAACAAGCACCCTACTGGACACCTGAATTTAACTTAAATATATTTGGAAAGAGTAAATAATAAAGCCAAACTATAATAGATGACTAGCAGAACATTCTTAAGGTTCACACTTTTTATTTATGTCATGTTTCTTAGGTAAAGTCTCGAAAAGCACATATGGGGGCTGAAGTTTTCCATGTGTTGTCTGCCTGCAACTGAAGTGCTACCTTTAGTTTTAGCCTCAATGGTTTAGCCTCATTCCAGGAAAAAGTTAAGAGAAATTATGATGTTTCACTCATGTTACATAATTATGGTGACTTCACTTATGGGGGGATGTGCACGTACACACGCGCGCACACACCCCACCCTTAGGGATTTAAAACATGGAAGATAGTGGCCTACATGTCAGTTGCATCTGTCAACGTTCCCATAGAAGCCTTCTGAAATTTGATCAAGTTAACGTCTTTGGGAAAATCTCAGTTCACCCATGGCTCAGCTATATTTTCAGAAAACTGATTCTGCCTTCAGCATACTTAAGCTAGCATTTTTATAGCTGGTTATACTATATACATACCACCAGCTCCCTTCACACAGTACCCGAGTACACTTTGATCAAAAGCTGCAAAAATAAAACCCATACTTCCCTTGCAATTATTACTCCAAGCCGCTCTCTCCCCTTTGTTCTCAATGGTCCCTCCTGGCCAGAAAATCCACACCACAGACTGGAAGAGGACAAGTAGGAGATTGAGTCATGAAGACAGACCAGAGTAGGGGTACGCATAACGGGCCATATTCGATTCAGATTTGGCCCAAATCAGGGGCCCCTGCATGCTGCCTGGCGAGCCTGGAAGTGGACCAGAACTGCTTCTGGTCCAGTTCCCGGTCTGCTGCCAAGTGTGCTGGGAAGTCACCTGCACTCCCATGGGATGCTCTATCCGCCCCAGCATTTCAGCATTCACAAGCCACCTGCTACCTTGAGTACTGGTGTCTGATTATGGGTAAGCAAGTGAAGTTGAACTAAATGGAAAAAATAAATCCAGGTTGTTTAATAAAAGAGACTGTGGTCTGCAGAAACACTGCTTACTTGTTTATACATGTTGAAAGGTGAATAGCAAATAATCCAAGGGACAGAAGGAAATAGCTGCTTTTGACTGATGAATATTGCCCTGGAAATTCTGGTTCTATCAATACCTCCACCAGCTAGACCCTAGCTAAGTCACTTAAAAACATACCACAGACCCTGAGCGTTTCTTATTTTCTGGGAGCTTGCTTCGATCATGTGGCATCCGATTTGCGGAAGTGTAGCTACAAGTAAAGTCAACGGAAGCTCTGCTTTGAGCTTATATTGTGCTAAATTCTCTGACAAACACTGGAGGTCAAACTGTGCGCCCAAAATTAGCACAGTCTTCTGACCTTAATCAGTCTCCACTTCCCATCAGTAAAATGGGGATAATTATACTGCCTCAACTCACAGGGGTGTAAAAATAAACACGTTCATAATCATGTGCATTATAGCTCCCGTGGAAAAAGACTCACACGTCAGTTTATAATTAGTCTCCAGAGTTTGGCTTGAATAGTGTGCAATGACGGTAATATACTGAAAACAAGAATAAAACCACTTAGTTAAGAGTTGCTCATTAAGTGCAGGGCTTGTACAGTGCAGACCATTTCCAGCATGTGCCCCAGACCAGCTCTGTGGGCTGCATACAGCATACCCAGCTAGAGCCTAATACAGCATGTGGTACACAGGACTAGTCTGGGGTGTGCGCTGGATCTGGCACAGGCAGCTCCCCTGCAGGCCCAATTCAGACCAGCCATGTACCTGGGATACAGGGCCAGTCTGCGGCCCAATGCAGCTCCTGCACAGAGTGCGCCTCCCAGCCTGGCCCTACAAGGCCACATGTGGCAGGCAGCACTGCTAGCCAGACAGTCTGCAGGCTGAATCCAGCCCATCTTCAACATTCCTATCGTAAGGTATACAGAGACAAAGCAAACAACTTAAATTATTGCTTCTAAAATATTGAGGATTTTACTACATGGGTTTGTTGGTTGAGGTTTTGTATCCATTCTTATGTGGTCTATTTGCATATTTCTACACAGTATCGTGTAGGGGGGGGGAAAAAAGAGATGAAACTGGACCTGGACTGTAAATAAATACTAGTTTTCCTAATTGGGCAATTAAATTTTTGTACGTTGCGGTTAAGTGCTAACAGATATTTTACAGATATCTCCTCTATATTGTACCCCCTAAGCAACAGACTAATATTAGCTAAGTAGCTATCCCTTTAAAAAGAGTACACTTTATAGTTACACTAAGCAAAAATGAATAAGACAACATCAAGCTTCTCCAGAAATATGAATCTCATGACAACATTATAACCAATCTTGCAACAAAAACAGTATCTATTTGACATGTAATATACTGCATTAGAGTTTTGCTACCAAGACGGTAGTATACACAAGCAAAAATAACCTCAGGCAGCCGACTGTAAATAATACCAACAAACAAACAGTATGCAACATTATAACAGTGAAAAAAAAAAAATCACTTCTATGAAGAAGCTTTAAATGCCCTGTAGTAACTTTTAATTAAGCTTTACGATCTATGCAATTTATTTAGAACAGTGGTTTCCAACCTTTTTTTGTCATGACCCACTGCTGCAAGCAGAGTACGGTGGCGGCGCTGCCGTCATGGCTTATCCTTTGTGTGTGGTGCCGCTGGCATTGCGACCCTCATTTCGGTCACAACCCAAGGTTGGAAACCGCTGATTTAGAATCTACTCTATATAAAGACTCTCTTAAACTTTACAGCTGTATATTGAAGTTTCTCCTTCTACCGTTTTCCTCTGCAGTTTAATGTACTCCATAAGAACACATTGACAAAGCAGAGGCTGCAACTGATCTGGCTGGGGGAACGTTTGTTCACTAGAGCACCCCAAGGGATGACGAGGTCGAACGGTCACAAACTCCTGCAAGACCGTTTCAGGCTGGACATAAGGAAGAATTTCTTTACTGTCCGAGCCCCCAAGGTCTGGAACAGTCTGCCAGCGGAGGTGGTTCAAGCGCCTACATTGAACACCTTGAAGAGTAAATTGGATGCTTATCTTGCTGGGATCCTATGACCCCAGCTGACTTCCTGCCCTTTGGGCAGGGGGCTGGACTCGATCTCCCGAGGTCCCTTCCGGCCCTGATGTCCATGAAATCTATGAAAAATTGAGCAAATGCTTGTAGTTTGTCTAGCTTCCGATGCAAAAATTTTTACATGAATGCAGTTTCTGAATAAAAATCTCCCTAAAAATCCTCAGATCTACCATTATATACATTAGTTGGCGGCCAAAATACGATATATGAAGCACAACTGGGATTCTGGCTTTCAGGCACCTTAGCTCATTTCTGAAATCCTACAATTTATTCTCAAAAAAAGTGACAAATGTAGTTTTTCCTCTTCTGTTCTCCATCTACAGAGAACTATACAAAGCTCTGTAAGTAGATTATAATAAGATAGCCAATCACTGAAATCTTGTGGATCTGCAGTTGTTCAAGAATGAATAACATGGCAGACAACTACTGTTAATAAAAGGGTTTCAGGTGCGTCCTTACAGCAGGGGTGATCAAGCTACAGCACACGTCCCACAGCCAGCCTCTGTGTGGCATAGGACAGACTGGGGAGTGGGCAGGCGGATAGGGAAGGGAACAGAAAGCAGAGTGGTAGGTTATTGGTGGGGGGGTGAGGGGAGGTTGTCAGAAAGAAGGTGCAGGGTTTAAATTTGTGGCACACCTGCCAAAAAGGTTGGCTCCTACTGCCTTAGTGTTTCAATACGGAGGAGTTCTGGACTGCTTGGATTTCACCATACAAATATGCAAGAGGGCCCCAGCAGATCCTAGCAAGCCAGTATCCAGTAGAGGACACTATGGACACAGTAGATTACCCATTTCTTAAAGCAGTGGTCACCAACCAGTTGATCCCAATCAACTGACTGTCAGGGGCTCCCTGATTGACCAATCCAGCCCCCGCCGAGGGAGAGCTCCTGAAGCACTTCGGAAAAGCTTCGGATGCTGAAAAAGTGAAAGTTAGAACAGGGAGGGGGAACGGGGAGAAGATTGATAGGTGGCCAGTGAGAAGGATTTTCTCTCTGGCTGTCTTTCCAATGACAGCACCTGTGGTGAGGGACATAGAAGCAGCATAAAAGCCTCTGTTTGGAGGCGTGCTGGGCCTTTTGCAAGCTTGTTTCCTCTCAGGAACTGCATGAGAAAGGTACCCTAGGAGACTCCAGCATCTCAGCTTTATTATTTTACTCAGTAGTTGAACTTGCCTGCTCCTTTTTGTTGTTAGAAAGGATTGGGTAGGATTTAGCTCATCTTATCTTAGCTATTCAATTACTATTACTATTCAATTCATTTCTTTCAATTTATATTTGCTCTTTTTTGTGTGTGCAAACTTTGAAAAAAGAAAGCTGTCACTGTGCAGGGAGGCACACAGATTGCACACACATACACAATATAAAGAAGATATTCATAGGAGAAGACGACAGACAGCACACAATTTTTACATAACTCAACACTGAAGCAAACAGTTAAAGTAGAGTCTAGTGCATGCATGCAACAGAGGGAATAAAACAGAACACAAAAGGAGTGACATACACACAGAGACCTTTTGCAGCACAGAAAAGATTAATATGAAGCGTACTGGAGAGGTAGGTTCCAGGTCTTCTGGCAGGAGAGAAAATGGGGGTAGGGAGACAGCTAGAGCTGCAAGAGCTCCCCCCACCCCCCCAACACCGACACATTCTCTTCCCAAGCAGCCATGACATCAGTGCTGCCAGTGGAAGCAAGGAGGTGGGAGTAGTGTCTGCACCCGATGTCCCTGCACCTGCATCACCTCCCCTCAGTCCAGAAGTCGCCACCAGCAGTGGAATCTTTGGCTCCTCCACCCCAAGTTCATCTCTCAGTACGAGCCTCCCGCTGCCAGAGGAGGAGCTGGAGCTGGAACCAGGGATGCTGAACATGCTGGCTCAAGTAATTCTGAGGACTGAGGGGGAAAGCTGACATCATGCTCCACACCCTTCAAAGTTCCCCTAGACCCAGGTCTCCTCCAGGAAAGCAGCACTGTGGAGGAGACTAAGGTTGTAGAAGCAAGTGGCTCAGCTGAGGCAGCTCTTCCTGCTGTTGAGCCTCAGCCTGCTGAGAAGTGGGATAAGGCAGGATCCTCAGCCTGAACCCAGAAGCAGGGGAGTAGTGTAGTGTGGAAGCATTCTGAGCTAGCAAATGATCCCAGGTTTGCCATCTGCCAGCACTGCTGAAGCCACATGAACCGTGGCAAGGATGTGAGACACTCTTCCACCACGGCAATGCTGCTGCATCTGAGAAGGCAGCACCTCCTTGCCCTTCTTCCTGCTCAACCTGGCACCAGTGCAACTGTGCCCAAAGGGATGTCCCCCACTCACTCCAAAGCCCCCTTCCCCCTCAAAGCGGAGGCAGGACACCCTGGACCAGTGGGGGGAAAGGGGGACATGTTCCCAAGGCGAGCTATCACCCAGAGCATTGGGGAGATGCTTGCTCTGGATAGCCAGCCCTTCTCCCTGGTTCAGTGGCCAGGGTTCAGGTGGTTCATAGCACTTCTGGCCCCATTTTACAAAGTGCCTGTACATGCCACCTTTAGCAGGGCAGTGGTGCCCTTCCTGTATGGGGCACACAGGGAGTACTAGAGGGAGGCGCTGCACAAGGCAGGGCCACAGGTAGCCTTGCACTTCACCTCCGACATCTGGACCAGTTGGGGTGGCGATCATGCCTACCTCTCCCTCACAAGGCACTGGTGTGCTCAGTCAGGCCATCAGTGGGCTCTCCTCCAAGCCGAGGTGCTCAATGAGTCCCAGACGGTGAGGGAGATCATGGGGCCCATGAACCGCATGGTGCAGGGGTGGCTTGTTGGGCAGGCCAAGCTCACCTGCGGGTTCACAGTCACTGACAACAGGGCCAATATGGTGAAGGCTGTCAGTGATGCCAACTTTGTTGGCATCCGCTGTGAGGTACACAGGCTGCACCTAATAGTGAGGGATGCCTTGGAGGGGAACAGGACTGCCAGTGACAGCACCGCCACCACTACTGCTACAAGCCATCTGACTTCAAAATGCAGGAAGGTGGTGGGATACTTCTACAGCAGCATCAAGCAGGGCAAGATGTTGTGGGAGAAACAGTATCCCACAGCACAGAATCATACAGGATGTGGAGACTTGGTGGAACTCCACATACCTGATGCTTGAGAGGCTGGTGGAGCAACAGAAGGCCTTGCTTGGGGAGACAGGGATTAGCACCTCCCTGAAAAGAGCTGAGTGGGGTACCATCTCCCAGATGCCAGTGGTCCTCAAGCCCTTTCTCGAGGCCACCAAGACACTTAGCGCTGGCGATCCCCTCCTCAGCCAGGTGATCCCCCTAGTGAAGGAACTGGAGAACCAAATGGAGACGTTCCAGGGATCAATGTTCCTGGCTGGAGCAGGCCGCTGTCACCAGACATGCAGGCACTGGTGAGGTGGCTGAAGAAGGGCATCAGGAGATGGCTGAATCCCTTGTGTTCCAGTACAGTCCAAATGATGGCAGGCATGTGTGACCTGAGGGTGAAGGGGAGCATGTGCACTGGCAGCACCAAAACTCATAATCACTGGACGCAGGTGCTGGTGAACAAAGTCAGGGAGACTCAAACGCAGAGGCAAGGGGATGTGGAAGAGGGGGATCCACTTTCCCATGCCAGCACATCTCCTCCACGCCAGCTACTGCCAATGTGGTCCATGGGCATGGCTTCAATGCTGGGGTCCAAACACACTAGAACCCAGCCTCAGGCAGGCAGCACCAAGGTTTTAGTGGCTACCTGTCTCACTGAGGATGTGGAGCCCCTGGACTGCGACCCCTTGGCCTATGGGGCAAACCACAGCCAGATGTGGCAAGATCTGGCTACGGTTGCCCGGTAATACCTGTCCAGTCCACCAATCAGTGTTCCAAGTGAGAGGGAGTTCAGCACTGCTGGGGATGTTGTGACACCCCACCGCACCTGCTTGGATCCTGCTTTGGTGGAGCAGCTGGTGTTCCTAAAGGTGGACTTCCCACTGCTGGGGTTCCCCAAGCTCCACCTGCAGACAGACTGAGTGCCAACCTCCTCACTCCATCTGCACCAGTTTCCTTTTTCGAGTTTTTTAAAAGCCAAATAATGCCCCGCTCTCAGCTAGAGGGGGCACTAACTGTATCACCAGCCAGCTGAGGAAGAACACGTCCCTGCTGAGCTCATTCCCCTGCCAGGACAAACTCGGAGGTATGGGATTGGAGCTACGGGAAAGGAAGAGGCCCCAGGTCCTGGGCATGACCACTAAAACTGCACCCTGCCAGGGTAGGGAGGCCTGGTGGGACTGCTGGCAGCGTGGCAGCCCCGTAAATGCCAAGACCAACAGTCCCATGCTGAAAGGTGGGTAAGGAGGTGCCATAACCTCCAGCTAATGCACACAAACACACAAAGCCGTACCTGGGGAATGCCCAGACCCATCATGTCGTTGACAAGCCTGATGCTTGCTGGTTGCAGTGAAGCTGGGAGGATCCCAGGGAGCTCAGCTTAGCTGCCCAGGATGCCGTCTTTAGGGTTGAAAACACCTTTGTCAGGCTGAGGAAGTACCTGCAGGTGGTGGAAGGAATAGTAAAGAAGCCAGAGGCTGGCCTGGCCCACAATGCAGGCAAGAAAGCCAGTAGGTAAAAATGGAAATGGAGGCATCAGAAGGGTGAGGGACAGGCTCAGGGAAGAGGGATGTAGCAGCACAGGTAAAAGTGGAGAGGTGACCGGGGTATCAGATGTCCAGCAGGTCGCAGTGTGCCAGAATTCCACTGTGCCAACTATTAATTCCATGAGTTTCTGTACCTACTACCCAGGAACTGATGAAGTGCAGTTCATAGGCCCAGCTCTGAGAAGCTATTTGCATTGTAATTTGTTCTCTCCCAAGATCAGGCCTGAGAGACTGGAAGCAGAGTGGGTTTTTTGGTGAGGAATGCACCCCCACAGGAAGTTGGGTTTTCTTGTCTTTGACAGATTCTGGTGTGCAGTTTGTGGGGGTACTGGAGATAGTTGGCAGGTTTTGTCTTTTGAGCTGTAGGAAGTTGGCTTCAGTTCTGGTGATGAGGTTAGGTGCTTGTTTGAACGTACAAACCAGGTGTGAACCTTACACTTAGATTCCTAGTTCATCTAAATGTGAACTGTACAGAAGTTCAGGAAAGTTAGATTGGTCTAAAAGGCTAGGGACAGAAGTTACACATAAACCAGTGCAAGTGATCAGAAACTGGTTTAAACCTGTAACAGAACAGAAGCTCAGTGCACATAAACCAGTTTCAAAGTGGCTCAAACTGGTTTAAGATAAACCTGAATGAACGTAGTACCAGACATAGTACTATTTTTATCTTCCAGGCGCCTTGCCTCACCCCCAGACAGCCATCCCCTCTGCCCCCACAGACCCTGCTAGCCCCCCCCACAATCCTGCCAAACCCTTTCAGACCACATCACGCCCCCCAACCTCCTTCCAAACCCTGGTAGGCCCCTCTTCCTGACTTGCCTTAGATCAGGTGGACATTTTTAACTCAATCTAACCACCCAGTAAGCTCCCTGAATGTCTGTATGTACCCTTAAAGTAGTAGAAATATTGAAGGAAAAACTTCTCAGTTCACAGAGACCAATTATCAGAAGCATACTGGACATGCAAAAGCAGGAATGATTTCCCATATAAGAGAGAAACAAAAAGTAGAAAAGCAACAGCAACTGGATTTTGCAATAGTCTGCTTCTTCCTATTTTTTTAAAAATCTAGTTGAAATACTTGCAGCCTTTTACTGAAGACTGATCTAATTAAGGTATTGCCAGCAGTGAGAACAGACCTAGAATTCAGTCTTTCTAAACCTTTCAATTCAAAATTGGACCAAATCCAACACATTACTGAAGATTTCAAGCCAGTTCAGAATTCAGTGTGTTGAGCTGTAATTTAACAGGGTCATTGTAGTAATTTCTGCAGTTACCTACCTTGGATTCCATCTAAAGAAAAGCTAAGAAAAAAGTTTTAAAACTAGTTTCATAGGCCTGATGTTTCCACAGCGAGGGCAATTTAAAAGAAATTAGAAAGCAGAGGCAAAATTTTCATGAACCGACTCCAAGATGAACATGGGCCGGCAGTGTGGGGAGGCAGTGAGGAAGGCCAACCGTACCTTGTCATGCATCCACAGATGCATCTCGAGCAGGTCCAAAGAGGTGATCCTCCCCCTCTATGCGGCACTGGTCAGGCCGCAGCTGGAGTATTGCGTCCAGTTCTGGGCGCCGCACTTCAAGAGGGATGTGGACAGCATGGAGAGGGTCCAGAGGAGGGCCACTTGCATGATCGGGGGCAGCAGGGCAGGCCCTACGAGGAGACGCGACAGGGCCACTATCTGCCACAATTACCAAAAGAAAGCTGAGGGGGATCTAGTGGCCTGTTATAAACTAGTCAGGGGGGATCAGCAGGCATTGGGGGAGTCACTATTCCCCCGTGCACTGCCAGGAGTGACCAGGAGTAACGGTCACAAGCTGGCAGAGGGCAGGTTTAGGCTAGACATCAAGAAGCACTACTTCACAGCCAGGGCAGCTAGGATCTGGAACCAACTTCCAAGAGAAGTGGTGCTGGCTTCTACCCTGGGGGTTTTTAAGAGGAAGTTAGATGAACACCTTGCTGGGGTCGTTTGACCCCAGTACTCTTTCCTGCCATGCAGGGGGTCAGACTAGATGATCTACTCAGGTCCCTTCCGACCCTAGAAACTATGAAACTACTTCAGCAATTCCAACTCTTAGTGATCCAAGTCGGCCTATAGCTCCACTGTATGAATGTGGAAATAGGATTGGGGAAGCACATGAAAATAGAGCTGAGAATAGAAAGTGAACTTAAAAGTCTTGCTTAAAATAGTGTTTCTGCTGTAATTTTACAGAATTATAAAAGAACTTTCTCCTTCTCCCATTGTTTTCTGGCAGGAAAACTCACTATAAAATTCATGTTTGTTTCCTTAAAACACAGCAAATTTAGGAAGGTGTCACCTTTAAAACACACTATAAAGGCAAAGCTTCCAAGACAATGAAGTACTCATAAAGGTACTGCATCTTTGAAATTGAACTAGGAGATTTCAGGTTGGATTTCAAAAGCCCACAATTCTAAAAAAATTTGCTTTTAAAATTCTATAAAAGGAAAGAGTTGTATTTTTAACAAAGTAACCAACTAAAGCAATGTGGAGCAACAGGATCAGAGTGAAGTTCTTATAAGAGTCTCAATGACAACTAACCTGAGAATTCTGTCTGGGTCAGTTAACTCACAAATAAATGCAAATCTCTTTAGACAGAAGAAAAAGAAAAAGGGGGTGGGGAGAGAGAGGGAGAGAGTGAGCGAGCATATGGATAGCACAAATTGCAACAAGCAGAAGCAGCAGGACAATGTGAAATAAAAAAACCAACAAAACTTCACATGGTAAGAGAGTACTGAAGCTCAAAACCAGGAAACAGACAGGTAATACCATTTTAAGTACTAAGCCAGTACTCGCCGAACACAGACCTAATACAAACCTGAAACATTTATACTAAAATCATGGAGGAAGAGCAGTGACCATCACGGGTGGAACTTGAATTCTGCCAAAAGGGGTGCAGATGAAGTCCATTATTACATATACAACAACACATTTTTCTCCAGTAAAAATAAACTAGAAGCCTTAAAAATACGCAAGGGCCTAGAGCTTTATTATTCACTTTAAGATAGAAGCAAAAACAAATAAATTTACTGGAATGAGATGAAAACAAATCTGCAAGGCTATGAAATAGGAATTTCATTACCAGGAGTACCTAACAGACAAAAGAATTGCAAAATAAAGGAGAGCTTGACTGGGGGACCATCAAGGCCATTAAAAAAGAAGAAAGGTTCATTAACACTTGTGGAGTGAAGAATTTAGAGGGATCAGATCGATTATAAAGAGACATGAGGTTAACTGATACTCTCAGCACCACCTGACTAGAATTTGGGTGGATGAAGAATGAAAAGCTAGTGGCTATTTGTTTTTTTAATTCTGTAAATGCAGAATGTAATTTAAAAAAACCAAACTTTTCTTATAGTTGTCTTTTGAAAAATGGCTGACAGCCAAAGTAAAGGTTAAAATTAATATGATATCATAATATCAGGAAAAACTATGGACAGTTTCTGGTTTTTTACTAAGATAAGGCAAGCCCTAAAATTAAAGCAAATTCACAAGTATAAAACAAGCAAAAAAAGAGACACTACCATTATCACTCAACTTGCAACAAATGAAATGAAAATGAACATAACAGAACTAAGCAAAAAGCAAATTCACCTACTTAAGCAGGGTTTAAGTGCCCTCCTTTATTTCTGCTAAAGAGAAAAAAAGACCAATGGCTCAAATACTGCACTGTTGACCCCAAATCTGAAAAAAAAATCTGAGCGCCAAGGCCCTAAACATCGTAACAGCTTCAAAATCATGCAATTCTTTTGAAGAAGATAATTAAGTGCCTGTTGAGGGATGGGAGGAGGAGAAGGATTATATTTTTCAAACTTGAAGATTAAAAACAAACAAACAAAACCATATTTAAAAACATGACCCTAGTGCAGGGGTCAGCAACATTTTATAGCAGGGCCAATGCAAAGAAGCTTACCTCCAAGGTCACGGTAGCATCACTGTCTACCAGATAGTGCTTAGAGATTGTTACAGCACAACTAACCCTTAAATGGAATGTGAAATATGAACACAGAAAACTCAGTGTCCTAAATTCAAAAATTTAACTTTATTAGTATGACAAGTATGATCTTAGCAGTTTCTATATTCCGAGAGAAAATTTAGTACAATGATCTCACCCAATCCCAGATGTTACTTTGCTTCAGAAAAAAGACAGCCACTCAGTTCCTGAAGCAGAGGGTACGTCGCTGGCTGAGACAATCCAGACAGGTGTTGAAAACTAGATTCATGATGACAATGATGACATCAGCGCACTTAACTTCCTTGCTCCCCCCTTTCATGCTTTTCTTTAAATTTGACTCCTTAATGATTCCTTGCTTTTGGATTGGTCTCTCTGCAGTCAGCATAGTGTCCATATTTTATCCTGTTAGCATATTCCTTAGTTCAGACCCATCATGAGCATACCTCTTATTTTGGCCTTTTTCCAGTGTTTTACTTGGGGCACCGTCCATTGGTATCCTTTATCACCTTTCAATAACATTATCCAAACATTTCATCCCTCTCATTCAACAGTTAGTGCCAAGTTCAGTTAATTTGAGCTCATAACAAAACCATTACTATGTTGTGTTAGAAAGACTTCTCGGTGATAGAAAAGGAAATAAACATCACGTGAGCAAACTCAAGGCCATAAGCCACTTGCAAGAGACAAGGCCAGCTAATACTGCAAGCACCATCAAAATGAAAAGTTCAGATAACAGTGCGGCTATACAGAACTTTAGGCTGAATATAAAATAAAATATTAAACAATACTGTAATTCACCACTCCATAAACAGGTGCAACTTTAAAGCATAAAATATGACAAACTACCCTAATACCACTTCCAATCTGGCTAGCACTGTCAGCTCCAGAACTAGTGTCACTGGTCCATCCACCATGCTGCCACCATTGCTTCTCCCTGCTGCATGGATGCCATGTGGGTGAACTCTCCCACTACAGAAACACCAAAGTCCCCCAGCTCCATAAGCAAGCTAAAATGGCAAAGCCTGTTGGCTGTAAGTTGCTGACTGCCACCCTTGTATATTTTGTCAGTTCAGAAAATGGAAGGAACAGAACTTAAAAGAGGTGGAAGTGGAGATTCTCACGTTAGCACTCGTCTCCAGGAGCTTGGCAACAGTATTTATATTTCTTGTACTTCCTTGGGAAGAGAAGATGAATACCCAACAGCAGATGGAAGCGTGCAGATGAGAAAGATACCTTACAACATTGGAAATCCTATGGCTCCACTCCAAACTTCATTCTGATCCCCCACACAGAAAGACCACAAGCTAATCCCTCAAAAGCCATGAAGATTTAAAAATGCTGAATGCTGATTTTGGAACTTATTTTTCATTTTTTCTATCCCTAAAAGATGACACTAATAAATTCACACAAATTCATCAGAAGATGATCTTTGGCCTTTCCTAGATTAGAAGGCCAAACCAAAAAAGAATCAGGTTTAAAAACAGGGGCTGGTAGCCTACAATGTGCAGACCAAATCTAGCCAGCAAAGAGATGATATCCAAACTGTCAAGCACAGCTGGATATATATAAATGGCTTGTTTATATTTCATTGTCAGTAATTTTTATGCAAGAACATCCCATCCAGCAGCAGAATCTCTCAGCTGCGTTAATTTGCCCCATTCTTGGTGAAATGTAGCGTTTCAGACTGTTTGTAAATGTATGGATGGTCTGAAAAAAAAATTAGAAAGCAGCCTGAAATTGCCTGCCTGTATATTTTGTAAAAAAAATAATTTTGCCTCCATAAAAATAAGAAGCCGTGAGCATATTTCAGGATTTCTTGTCTGAATGAGTCTTTGATGTTGGACAAAGCATTGAGCAGCACCACCTGATACCCAAGTAGCAGTGCTGCTTGATGCCTTGAGGTGAACTGTCCGTCTGCCAGTGCTTTCTAGCTCACCAGAACCTTTGTAATTTTGGAGTGGAATGGAGTTGTGAAGGAAGGAGGCAGATCAGGGTCCATGCTGGGGGGAGTGGGGCCACCAGGAATAAGGCTCGAGAATGGTTGGCAGGGGGAAGCAGGGGCAGAAATATCCAGTTGGGGGTGTCAGGGTATAGGGTGAGTAAGGGATTCCTGTGGCAAGGGCAGCAAACCCTCGTTGCAGTCGCACAGGGCAGCTAACCCAAGAATGGTTTGGTTTTTTACTAGCATGTGTTTTTACTGTCAGTAAAAAGAAGGTTGCCAGTAAAACGTTTGCCAATTGTCAGGAGAGAGGAAAAAAAAAAAAAAAAAAAAAAAGAAAAAATTTCTTGGTTGGCAACCCTAGTGAAAGGCTGCTGACCCCTGGTTTAGAGCAGTCCCTCATTTTCAAGAAGTGCACTGTATTCTAAGTAAAAAGTTCCTTTGAGCTCTTTATATCTACTGTGAAAGATTAAGAAATGGATCAATGATAATAAGAAGCCCAGATATCTGTGTGTTGAGCAGCTGGCAAATAGTTAACTTTGTGGGGTAAGTGTATGTAGTAGTAAAATTTTCTTAATTATAGAGCGCAACATTTGCCTTACCTTGAACCTATCCTGGCTCCCCACTTTCCAACAGCCTTTTATGACTCCCCGGGCATCACAGGTCACCAAGGGAAACACTAATCCAGGGGTTCACAAGATTATTGGACAGTGCCAAAAACAACCATAACCTTGACTTGTAAGATGTTAGTGTACCAGGGGTAGCCACAAGGGATCCTTGTTGTGGCAGCCCCAGCCCTTCCCCACCATCTGCCCCAATATGTGCATGAAGCCACTGCTAGCTACAATCTGGGCTGGGGCTGCACAGACCCCAGTGCAGCTGCTTGCAGCTTCTCAACTGCCTGCCGCAGCTCATCCAGGCTCTGCGCAGACCCCTGCCCCCTGTTATGGAGCCCAGGCTACTCTCAATAGGTGGCAGGGAGGCTGCAAGCAGCTGCACCAGGGTCTGTGGAGCCCTGGCCTGGCTTATTGTTGGCAGCAGGTGTAAGCATGCCTTGAGGCAGACAGCAGGACTGCACTGCCACAAGAAGGACTGTGATCCCCAGCCATCTGCCCCAAGGTGCACATGCCAAGCAAAATACCTTTGCATGCCACGTTTTAGCATGCGTGCTAGGGGTGCCTACCCCTGTACTAGTCTATAGCAATGCAGTAAAATGGCTTAGGGTGTGGGAGCTAGAACTGATATCTAAAACATCTGATAAGGGAGCTGTGAAACTCCTATTAGATGGCAGACATCCTTTAATTCCATTTTACAGGATTAAACATAGATGACCCATAGATGAAATGCCTCAGAGTACTGCTATGGATTCAACTCTCCCCATTAAGCACCAATATTACCCCTTTGAGAATGAGGTTTGCTTGTTAGATGCAAGTCTGTCTAATCTACTTCTGACCAATATTTTAGCTTTTTAGAGTTTAGTCAGGCAGAGTGCTCCATCCCAAACCCACACAATTATAGTCTCCTTCACACTTATCCTCTCAACCACACTAAATCTGCCAAACCTTTGTTTCAAAGGGAGAACACCAATGAATCAAAATACAAAAAAGCTTAACAGTACAGCATATTAACAGTAGACAAAAGTTTGCTTTTAAACGCATAGCTTTACAATACAAGATCATTCTGACAATGAATCCAGGGCCCTTACACTAAATTATGTCATACATGTACATGCATGGTCACACCCAGGTCCTTTCATTTTAGCACGGGCCATCAGCGGCATATCCACAAGGCTAAGGTCCATAGCATAAATCTCTCCCATTTCAGCTGTAGGACTAACAGGTACAGGCAGGCTAGCTTGTACACTGGAACATCATATGGACTTTTTCAAAGTTCTGAAAAGCATTTGGGCAGAATACTTGATTTTCTTCTTGAGGAAGCAGATGGCTATCTAGTTCTTCCGTTTAACATTATCCCTCATTAAGCTGTCTAGAGAAATATACCATGGATCACTGGATAAGTAAAAAAAATTCTTCCACTTGAGCTGAAGAACGCTATCATTTAACATAAAACCACTAGACCCATAGGCCTCCCTCTGTGGTCTAGAAGGCAGTATATGCTCTTTTAGTGTGCATTACAGAACCATTTAAAAATCAGCCAGTTTTCTCCTAGCCTATATCAAAATGGTTGATTGGGTTGGCTCATACTTCACTCTATAGCTCATATTTTGCTACAGGCTTGGTAAAGAAAATCTTTAGAAAACAAAACCTCGTATTCCAGATTCACACTAATATAAGTAACATTTCTTAAAAACTGACCGAATTACATCTATTAAATGATCAAAACCAAATTATTTATATACTACCTAGTTTAAAGTCATCTAATTACATACTCTACCCATGAAGCTTATTAAATAAATAAAAGTAGCATGTTTCTATTATTTTTAAAAATACACAGATAGCAAAAGGAGTTTCTAAATTGATTTCATAAACTGTCCCATAGTATGGATTTGCACTTGCAGTCAATTTTGATAGCAGTTTTCACAGTAGAATACTTCTGGAAAAGCAGCTCACAAGAATGGTGGGGGGGGGGAAGGCATTTCAGAATATGGTGAAGAGCTGCTGTTTGTGAAAGGCCTAATCTCCAGCATTCCGGTTTCTTTTCATGAGATTATGACCTTGCTCAAGGAACATATTTAAATCCTTTTGTTACTTCCAAGTTGGACTACTGCCACATACTAATCATTAACTGAGCAGCCATATAGTGCAGCTTGGTAGAAGTTTTCAAGGAAAACTCAAATTGGGATTTGCTACTAAACTCAAACTAATCCTTAGCAGTATTTTAACCGATCAAATTCTGTGGTCCTCGGCCTACATCATTTTCTAATTTTGATCTGTGTACTTAAGAAGGTACTCGCATTGAACTCTATTCCTTCACTTGTATGCATTATTTCTGTCAATTTACAAAACTAGTCTCCTCAGATTAATATTTAATAGAAATTAATTTCTTTATAGTGACTAACACAACAAAAAGACTTCATATCAAGACAGGAAAGGAAAAGTAAGCCTTGGCCTGGGAAAAATAAACCAGAAAAAGAAAATGTATTATTTAAAAGTACATTTTTATATTTGGGAAAATCAAGATAAGATAATGCTGAATTCTAAATATAAATGGTGTTTTCATTGAAAAAAACATCACAAGGCTAGTTTTTCTAACCTCAAAATCCCCTCCCCATGGTACACAGCTGGGGTCAGAGTTGGCATGACCTCTTGACAATTCCAGGCTTTACTAAAGGGACAATTAATTAGTTTCACACCATCTTCTGGACACTTCCTATGCTAATAGGAGGAAGAAGTAGAAGGGGGGGGGGGGAACAAAACAAAAAAAAAAAACCAAAAAACCATAGGCTGAGCACTTCTACATGTGCTTACTAATGTGTTGCAATAAACTCCAGTGCTAATAGTACCAGAGTTTACTGTTCCTGGGTGTGTGTTTACACATTCACAGGGGATCGCAGCATGTTAAGCCAGGTCGGAGTGGTCCGGCTGGCAGGAGTCCCAGGGGGTCAGCTGAACAGCCTAGGGCTGTTCCCCCTAGCTCAATGTGCTGCAAAGGGCCTGGCTGGGGGTTTGAGGGTACTTCAGTGCAGAGCTAGCCAGCAGGCAGCCCCTGCACCAAAGCATCCTTGTGCCCCATCCAGCCAGGACAGTATCTACATGTGTGCTGCTGCAGAGTAAAAAATCTGCAACAGGATAGTACTTGTACTATCCTGCTGCAGAGTAAATTAGTTTATCCATCCTAATAGGGGCACACATCCAGATGTGCAACATTTACTGTGCAGCTAATTAGTCAACTGTGCAGAAAACCTCTCGTGTAGATTCACCCACTAACATGGAAATTTGTACTCGTACTTTTCATACTCAAATCTTAAGCAGCCATTTATTCTGCACAGAGAAAAAAAAAAATCTCCCTCTGTCCCAAGAGTTGAAGATTCTAACTAATGTTGACCAATCAAACTTAATGGTTTTACCAGCTAATCATTCCCTGGGAAGGATAACTGAACTTTTATCCACTAATTTCTAAAACCTGATGTACTTCACTACCACCACATGCAAAGAATCAATCCAAAAACATTCTGAAAAGAAACCATGAGAGTCTTGCTGGTATATAACCTGCACACCACAGTCATGCAAAGAACATTGAACTTATTCACAACTTATGTCTCCGCTTGAAGAGGAAGATTATACAGAAATTGACAGGTCATACAACAGCCTGCCTCTGACAGCACAAGCCAACGAGGGACATATGGTATGTAGTACCCAAAATAGTCTTCCCAGTTAACTGGGCATCTGTTTCAAGGTACTGACCCTGCTCTTTCAAGTACATAAATGAACCTTAATATGCAACTTATTTGCTATTCCTGCTACATATATTCTCTTAAATATGAAAGGGAGCAATGAAAAAAAAAAAAAAAAAGAAAGAAAAAGGAAAACCAAAAATCTTAAAAATGTATCTCTTCCTCCCAACGGAACTTGAGTCATCAGTATCTAAAGGCATTCTGTCCTGCAGCCACCCATCTGATAAAGTAAAAAAGTCTTCCTTTAGACCAGTCTTGTCCAACATACGGCCCGCAGGCTGCCATGCAGCCCCACCAAGGCATTTTCTGTGGCCTGTGGTGCTGCAATGGGAAACAAAAGTAAACACTGTTTACTTTTGTTCCCATCCCTTGTCCCTCCCCCAGCCCCCCAGTAGCTTTCTACTGCTAGCTAAAGGGCTGGGGAAGGGACAAGGTACCCACACACACCACGTCAGCTTGATATTGCCAAAGCAGTGCGTGTGGGAAGAGTAGCCGCCATGTGCCTCTCGGGACGGGATGAGCCCAGCCGGAGCAGCAGGGCCTCAGCTGCACTTTCCCCCTTCCTGCGCCAATCAGTCCTGAGCAGCACACAGCTCAGCCACCACCTCTGCTGGCTGGTGCCAACCCAGGTGGGTCTGTCCCATCCGGAGCATCATGCAGTTGAAGCCCGATTCCCACATGCTGCTGGGGACAGGAGGCGGCCAACCAGGTTGGCACCAGCCAGCAGAACTGGTGGCAGAGCCATGTGCCACTCGGGACTGACCGGTGCAGGTAGGGGAAAAACGCAACTCAGCACCTGCTGCTCTGGCCGGGATCGTCCCGTCCCAAGCGGCACACGGCTCTACCCCGCTTCTGCTAACCAGTGCAGACCTGGCCAGGCTCCTCCCATCCCCAGCAGCTCCTGGGAACCCGGCTTCAGCTGCATGCTGCTCCGGATGGGACGAACCTAGCTGGGTCAGCACTGGCCAGGAAAAGCGGCCCCCTGCCTGCACTGGTCAGTTGATGGGAGCTGGCTTCAAGTCCAACAGGCAAACCTCTGGCCTGCTGCTCCCCCTTCCCCCGAGCCGCCGGGTGGGGTCACTCCAAGGCTCCTGCCCCCAGGATCCAGAAGGTAACTTTGAGCACAGCGCGTGACATGGATGGAGCCGCCTCCCAGTCCATCTACAAGCCTCCAGCCTGCTGCTTCCCCCTAGAGCCTGCTGGGGAGGGTCTGCCCAGCCCCAGGGATCTGCCTGAGGTGCCTGGGGGCAGCACGGCCCAACAGGTGCCTGCTCCTGGGCACCCGAGTAGCCCGATGTGTGGAGCCTCTCCCTCAGCCAGGCTCGGGCCCACCAGCACTTCCCCTGGGAGCAGAGTCCTCCAGGTACCAGGATGGGGCAGGGGGAACCAGGGAAGTGTGTGTGTGGGGGGGGGGCAGTGAAACATGGAGGCACAATGCCCCAGAGAAAAAGCATTTTCCCCCTGCCTGCACCCGTTAGTCCTGAGCAACACGTGGCTCTGCCACCGCTTCTGTGGCTGGTGCCAACCTGGTTGGCCTCCTCCCATCCCCAGCAGCACATGGGAAGCCAGCACGGGGTGGGGCCTCGGCAGGCAGGGTCCTGGCATGGCCTCTAAGGGTGTGGTGCCAGGAGCCCGTCCGTGTCTGCTGGATCCCGCACTCCGGGCTCACAGCACTGAGGCCACTGGGGCTGCGTGCGTGGTTGGCCGGGCACCACGGTGATTGGGGCCATGCAGGCAGGCAGATGAGGGGCTGCAGTGCAGCAGTTGCCTCGCTCCAGTCCCCCTTAGGCAGCGCCAGCTCGTGGGGCTGTGCTGCTCGGGGGATGGAGATGTGGAGCTATTTATTTCTCCCCTTCAGTCTCTGGGGCAGTAGCTGGCTGGATGCAGAATGGGTTCCTCCTGCCCCTGCCCACCAGCAGCTACCATGAACCTTGCGGTAACAGGCAGGTGCAACAGGTCTACACAGGCAGGGTTTCTCTGGCCCAGGACAGAGGGTGCTTGAATATGGCTTGCCAGCCCACTGGGTGATAAAAAGTTCATGATCCAGCTCCACATTCAAAAAGGCTGGACATCCCTGCTTTAGTCCCTCTAAGATGGTTTTTTAAGTGACCAGATACGAGTTCAAATTGAGTAACATAAGTTTAAAAACTGTAGGAAGGCACTAAAAATGAATTACTCGGTAAAAGGATCTACATTTACCAAACTATATTTTAGAAAAAAAAGCTCATAAAAAATGTCAGATAAACGGCAATCCAACTGTGAAATATTAACATATAGATGAACACACTAAGGGATGCAAGTGTGATATTATATTATAATGCTTCTTTCTTGCTACAAGAGTATTTTAAAAGTCTCCCCTGGTTGCTTGAAGTTTTAGGCAGCCATTCCAGCAAATCATTTGTTGCCAGATTTGTTATTCCTCACTGATAGCAAGCACAGATGAGAAGACATTTCTCTTAGAAGCTAATTACCAAATTATAATATTCAGATTTCATTGTAGCAATTATTTCATTAAAAAGCAGGGGAAATGTACTGCTGCAAACCATTTCAGGCAAGTTCTGCAGCTGCATTCCATGATCTCATTTAGTTTTAACAAAACTATTGTTCACATTATCAGAAGAGTCCATCTCCCCAAGGGAAGAAAATGGTTCTAAATACCTAACTTCATTAATTTATTTTTTTTGCCAAGTCTCTGAATCTCAAGAGGACTCTTTAGAAATAGTCCTCATGAGAGAACTCATGAATTAGTGTAGATTAATTCATGAATACAGCCTCTGTGAAGTCAACAGGTCACTGTGCAGACAAACATCTGTGCTGGGTGTGTCCTTTTACTGACACAGTAGTCTGACTGCGAACCTTTTTGCAGGATGTACGCTTTAGTTTCTCTGAAATTCCTGCTCCCTCATACTGATGAGTTGCACAAACTGTGGAACAGAAAGCATATACTTTGTAGCATGGTTTATTCTAGCACACATTTTCATGCAGTGCAATTGCCTGCATATAGTGACATTATGCACCTCCAGACTCCACAAGGGACACTGTCACTCGCCTATTGCTAGAAATAGGAAAACACACACTGAAAATGTACATTATGGGATATTTCAGATCTGTGAATATGGCAGCAAGTAACATTTACTCTATGTTTCTAGTTCAACTTCAGTTCCAATTTAATAAGTTACTTGAACTTCATTTAAATGAGTCACCCAACTCTCTCAGCTTGCTACCAGCAAGCTTGTTTAGAGAGACCTTTAAAATGAAATGTTAAAAAGTTGTGACCACTTTTTTTATCCCTGATAACTGCAGTACACTCATTCCTTTCAGAGAAGTTGACCATCTCATGTAACACCCTCAAAAATAGTTATTTTGTGACTATGCCATATGCAATTATTAGCATTTCATTTCATATGAGTCACTGATATTCATTCTGAAAAGCTACAATATAAAAACATTAAAGTATGACGAGAATAGGATCATAATGAAAATGTGAATAGAAGTATATGTAGAATAGGGAACAAGACCATACTAAGGCACACGGGTGGTCAACTGGTGACATGAGTGCCACAAGTGGCACAGGAAGCCTCTGCATGTGGCAGATCAGAGAAGGTACAGGAAGCACAGAAGCAGATAGAGAAAGAAGCAGAAAGCCGAGGAGGAAATCACGAAGGGACGAACAGGTAGGAAGCAGAGCAGCAGACCAGGCAAAAAAAGAACTGGAATGGCACTTGGGGCAAATGCCAGACTAATTTAAGGCACTCCTGCCAAAAAAGTTGGCCCCTAATGCTTTTGAATATAATATGCTGGTGACTAACTTGAATGGAATGGTCAAAACCAAATGGTGGCAGTACCAACCTGATAACATGTCTCATATTGTGGTGGGTGAGGGCAGAGGAAACTAAGCTAAGCAGTTCTCTCCAAAACCCAAAGCTTGTAATTGGTGTATGCATTTGCAGACAGAGCTCCAACTACTGCATATCATATGCTGAGCACATATTTCATACATTGAAGTAAACTTCCTCCTGAAATGAATAGAAACTTTCCTGGAGCAGGAGGACCTGAGCAGGGCTTCAGAAGCATGTCGGGGGAAAAACAAAAATAAATAAATAAAATGGAAAAAGGAAGAGTAAAGTATTTCTACAGCTGCTGCATAAACACAATATAGAGCTGGATGGGATCACAGTGAACCTCTGGAAAACAATTGAAGGAAGGCAGTTGAGCAGCCTGACAATCAGTTCCCCACAACTGCCACATGAAAGACAAGCTTCACAAGAATATGGTAATAAAAGAAACGACCTAGAGAAAAAACCAAGAATTGTAAAAAGTTTAAGATCTACTATTAATAGACTGCCAAAAGGTTGATGTTACAGGGAAGAAATTTAAATATTCAAATCACCAAAACACTATTATACAAGTTACTTCCTGCTATTTTTGAGCTAGAGCTAAATAAAGAGCTTCACCCTGACCTCCACTCTCTACAAACAGAGCAGGAGAAAGAGTAGCAGCCTCCTCCCAGCAATCATTACAAGAGGAAAACAAAAGCCCTGTGGGAAGAGTGATATATTAAACTATCAATTGAGTTCATCTGAGGTGTTTAACATCTAACCACACGGTCAAGAATAAATGGCAGCCCTTCATCTCAAGTATATACATGCTTGAAAAGTCTTTCCTTTTATTAAAGATATCTAATATGGCCGAGGGAAAAAATATTAACTCAGCCGCAGCCCACCTTCCCATATCACAGCCTAGGAGCAATTTAGATCCAAGTTACAAGCCAAGTTGGTCTGCTGTGATTTAGTTGGTCTAATTTTAATGCTTAAATACTTTTCACAATTTCACCCCTTTCACTCCTCCTTCAGAGTTGGCTGCTCCAGCCCTCATAGCAGAGGGGATTAGTTTCTTGCTCTGCACTACTACCAGTCATTCAGATTCCCTTCAGTTGCAAGGACTTTTCCAGACCAAACAGTGCTTGTGCACCATGACTGCACCATTTTGTTATAGGACAACAGAACGATATCCAGACACATGAAGTGCAGTTAGATTAGGGAAAACTTCACCTTACCATGTCTTACTCCAGGCATATCAGTTCTTATAACCATGTAGTGAGTGCTCACTTCTATAAACAAAAAATCCGGAAGTTTGGGATTTTAAAGAAATTTGGAGGCCTCTGCTGAACTGTTTCCAGAGGTAGCATAAAAAATACATGACAAAAATGGAAAAAAAATGAAAACCCCCCTGGTTCAGCTGGCCAGCCAGGGCAGGGCACAGGACAGACCGGTGGCACCTCTGGGGGACATGGGGCGGGGGGGGAAATTTCCCCACCATTGCGCATACCCCAGGAGGGCATGGGGGGCCATGTGCCCCTGGATTTGTGCCCGGGGCGAGGGCATGCTGCTTACGAACTGGGGCTGGCATGGCGCCAGGTTGCACTCAGGGTGGGCAGCAGCAGTGCTGGGAAGGGAGCTACCGTGAATTCTGGTTTGGCTGCAGCCCCACCAACCCCAATCCTAGTGCTGCTGCAACCTGCCTTAAGTACACCCTGGCCCAGCCCCCACACTGGGAAGAGCCCAGCACAGCCCCAGCCCCAGCCCACAGCAGCAGCCCACCCTTGCCCCACACGCAGAGCCTTAGGGCACAACCCCTCCTCCCATGCCCTCCCAAGGTGCATGCAGCAGCGGGAGCCACCCCCTCCCCTCCCCCAGTGAGTCACAGCTCTGTCCTGAGCTCTGCTCCACCCCGGCTGGGCCTGCACCTGCCACAGCCCCAGCCCCAATTCTTCCCTTCACTGCAGGGGCCTCAATCTGCCCTCCCTCACCACCCTTTCTCCCACAACAGACTTACCAGCCAGACCAGGCTGTTCTTCACACTGTCAGACTGCTGTATTTAAAATCAGCCACATTAAATCAGTCACATCAGACAAAAAAGCCAACTGCCGATACTCTCAAATTTTCCTCATCAGTGCTGATCCAATATGGGACCAATGTATCAGTGCACCTCTAAAAGTTAGACTTTGGCATAATGCCATAAGAAGTCTGGGTATTAATAAGCCTCTGGAAGAGAACAGACTTTTATATAGCAGTTTATCTAACAAAAATTATTAGTCCAGGCAAGCACATATCAATGTTATGACTAGGTACATTTTAATAGTACATAGCCAACAGCAACTTGAAACTGTAGCATCTAGCAATTAGAAGTGTTTGTGGAACCACAGAGCTGCTGAACAGCACTCCAGTCTTACTACCTTGTCTCATCAAACAAATTAAGAGAAGGTCTCTATAGCTTGGAAGTTGTAAATGGTAGTTTACAATCTGGTGATCTGATTTCTTCAAAATACCATTGTGTCAGCTTGCCAAAGTTTTTCTATAAAATAAATGAAGGCAAGAAATAAAAGAGACTTCTTGTGACACCATTCCTAACAGAGGCCTGTGCCAGCTATCGCTGCTTAGCAGAGACTTCCTTAAAAAATTAATTCCTATATTAGATGACACTTCAGAATAACAGCCAACTCCATTGACAAGGGGCAAGTCACTGGATGGCAGAGCAAAATATTAAATAAAAATCAAGAGGTTTGAGTTCAACCCACTCTCATGCCATCACCCACAGGTGGAAAATTTCCCAGAGCAGCAACCAAAGCCTGAAAAATGAAAGTGGAAATCACTAAAATCGCCCCAAAAATAAGGGATTGCAATCAAGATCAATAAAAAGGAACAATGCCATAGGCTACAAAGCTCATAAGTGCACGCATGGATGTCCAAAGTCAGTGGCCTCACAGCTCTGCAGTCAGAAATAGCATTCCTTCCTGCAATGCTCAGTGGCCAATTTGTGTAAAACATTTACATTCAGCAAGCATGAAAGCCTGGGAGGGGAGTTATGTTGAATTCTGAGGTGGCTGCAGGCCCGGCCCCCATAGCCTCCTCCCAGCACTGCCACCACCTGCCCCAAGCACAGCCCTGGCCCAACCCTGCCAGGAAGAGCTTGGTGCCACCCTTGCCCCAGCCCACAGCGGCAGCCTGCTCTCACCCTCACAGATGTGGTGGCACATGTCCCACGTGACCTCCCAGGGTGCCTGCAGTGACAGGAGCTGCATACCTCCCCCTAGCAAGCTGCTCACAACTCCATCCCATGCCCTGAAACAAAGTTGAAAGGCATTATCAATACAGAAAATAACCAGAAAATCCTTCCAGAAGTGCAGAAATGAAATGAAAAGCAACAGTACAAAGTGTAAGGCCATATACTTAGGGGCTAACAACAAAAACTGATACCATATAACGACGGCTCAGTGAATAGCCCAACAAGGGAATGAGTACCATTCAATTTAAAAGTTAAATTAGTGCATTGGCTTACATGATAGCAAAGGATAGTTAGTACTTGATGTTCCAGGAAGTCCCTTCCAGTCATATGTTCAGCTAGCAAATGTACAGAAATGCATAATGTTCACTGATCTCTCAACTTTAAAATTTGTTCGTACTCTAAATTAAGTCTATATAAAAAGTAACACTGTCTTGATCTACAGATATATCCTGTGCATATTCAGAATAATATCTGCTTACTTACAGACAAACACATATTTTGCTACTTTACTACACTACATAGTTAATTCATCCAGGAGAAAGCCATCTGGATTCTACTTCTTTTCCTTCAAAAGTTATTTATTGAGTTACAATCAATTACCTGTTAAAACCCATTGAGGCCCTGTTGGTGTGGATTCAGAGTTTTGTTGAGATGGGCTAGGATGCAGAAGCAGTGCCTAATTCTGCAAGGGTAGCTGTACCATCACTCCTAGTTTCAGGCTCCAACACCAAAGTGGGCAGACTGTCCCAAAGAAACAGCAGGTGGGGACTTTTTTTAAATCCCCCAATCAGGCAAGAATCTTCCCTCCACCATTTTGGTCCTTTCTCCTTTCCCCTCCATGCTCAGGAGCATGCCCCCTCCCCTCATCTCCCTCCTCTATTCTTCCTCCCACACTCACTTGCTGCTCCTGCGTCTACATTCCCCAGCTGACCTAAGGGTAAGGAAAGACTCCCCAGCCATACCTTCCTGACTTGAACTTGGCTCCCTGTGCAGTCCAGCTGATCAGCAGACAGTAGCAGTAGCAGACAGGTTTCCCCTCCCTGGCTCTGCTCCCAAGCTAGCAAGGAACACCAATGGGATTGGACAGGGAAGAGAAACTCACCAGCTGCCATCGCTGCTGCTGTCCCCAGCTAAGCCTAGGTGGAACAGGTCATAAGCCACCCCTCCTCCAAGGCAGCCAGCAACCACAACAGCAACGGACAGGAGGCTGAAGGGGAGGGAACGCAATGCTGAGCACGGAGGTGAAGGGAGGAAGGATTTCTTACTTGCTTGCTTTAGGGGCTTGTATCCCCAACTGCTGCTCCCATAGCATCAACTGAAAAAGCCACTGCACCCCCCTCAGGATCTAGCCCTGACTAAGTGGACATAAAAAGAGGTGCACCGATATATCTGTGGCATATCTGATCAGCAACGATAAAAGGAAAATTAACATTAATCAGCAAACAGGGTTTTTTGGCCATGTAGCCAACAACTTCACCAACAAATGCTGCGTGCATCCATACAGCCAGGAATGCAGCTGGCCAGCTTGGAGAGCAGCGTCCAGCCACTAAGTCTGGGGGAGGGCAGAGGCAGAGCAAAACCCCCACAGCGAGGGAGGGAGTGGGACACAGGCAGGCACTAAACGTGACCCTGGGAGCGGTATGGAACTGCAGGCAGCTTGTCCAGAGAGGACGGAAGAGTAGAGAGAGGGGTGGCTCCCCACTGCTGCATGCAACCCCAGGGGGAGGCATGACGGGCATGCGCTGCCCCCCCCCCGATTTGTTCACAGGGCGAGGGCAGGCTGCCCACGGCGGGCTTCGGGCCAGGGGCTGTGCCTACCCTCTTCCCAGCAGCAGGGCCGGGCTGGGGCTGCGCTCAGGGTGGGTGGCAGTGACACCGGGAGGGGACTACAGAGTGAGCTACAGCCACCCCAGAATTCCCCGTAGCCCCTCTCCCAGTGCTGCCACTGCCTGCTCCACCCTGCCGGGAAGAGGCCGACATCCCCTGGCCCTGAGTCCACAGAGAACAGCCCGCCTTCACCCCACACACAAATCCAGGGGGGCACATGCCCTCAATGCCTCCCCTAGGGGTGCGCATAAGAGCAAGGAGCCATCCCAGCTCCCTGCACTGCCCCTTCCCACCCCCTGCATGAGCCACCCATGGCTCCATCCTGCTCCTGGGGCCACATTCACCGATCTGCACGGGCAGCACCTGCCCCTGCCCCACTCCCTCCCTCACTGTGGGGGCCTTGATCTGCCTCCCACACTCCTTGCCCCCACCCTCCCACAGACCTACCAACCAGACACTGCTCTCCAACCTGCTGGCAAATCAACAGCAAGCTGTAAATCGCTATCAGATCAGCAACAGCCAATATGGTTGGTCAACAATTGGCTGTCAGTATCGGCCAAGAAAATCTTTATTGGTGCACCCCTAAATATAAGCAATCCCACTGCTGATCCATAACTAGGGCTCCTAGGTACAATGATAATAAGAGAAGAAGTACTAGACTTCAGTGTGACTGCTCATGTGCTTCACATTAAAAAAGTATAATAACTGCCTTGAGCCAGAGCCAAGTGAAATTTAAAATTGTAGCTTTGATGACCCTGACAATAGAGCTGCACAGGTAAAACTATGGATGGAATTAGACCCACAGCATTTCTGCTGCTACGTGATCAGGAGAGACTTACTGACATGGCTTGCCAAAATAAAAAAAAAGCCTTACTATTTATTTTTAAACTGATGTAGCTTGATATACCAAATCACTGAGTGACAAACATGGAGCCCCACCATGGCCTGTTTGCAGTCATGTTTCAGAATAGAGCCACAGTTTAATTCACTCATGACTTAAACTTCCCCAAACATGGGCTTAAAAGCAATCATTTGTTCAGAAAAAGCTTCAGAAGAAAGCATCCCTAATTTAGCCTACAATCTCTGCTCAAGTTTGAGCTCTATGACTCCCATTAAAGCCAATGGAAGTCTCCTGAGCTAAGTAACTTGCCACACATTTTGTAATTGTCTTAGCATGTTAATGGATTTAACTCTGAACCAAGTACAAAGAATAATTTGGCCATGCTTAGAATGGAAGCAATCCGTGACACGCTCTGGTAACAGATTACCATAATTTACATTTCTCTTAATTACATAGAACAGGTAAGCTGCTGCAAAGCATGTAAACATTTCCTGATGCACCAGCTTTAAAAATGCATGAGTGCTGTAGGAGAGGCTTGAGTCAGTTGTCAAAACAAGTTAATTTCTAGTTCCAGTTTCATCACTGTAGTTTTTCATGGGTTGCAGGGTTTCTAGTTCTTTCTGTCTGTATCAGTATTCAGTTCCATGCATTTTCAAGATCTGTGGCATTATGTACTGAATGGATGTACATCACTGACAGTCTACATTACAGTGGACTCCACCATTTCATATTTCCATCTAGGATACCTATCTACATATCACTAACCTATTACAAAGAATTTTGAAGGTTTATGCTTATATATTGGCAACATTAGTCAATCTGGTGTCCTGAACAATGACTTAAAGAGCAGTTTTGCTATAAAAGCCAGTGCTAACAATATTTGATAGGGCTTAAAAAAAGCGCTTGGTGCCAAAAGCTAAGCTCCACATTAATGCACAAAAATAAAACAGGCCAGTCCTGTGTGCTGCTCACCCGCCGGTTGTCAATGAAGTCAGAAGGAACACTTACCCACTCAACAAAAATGACCTTAAGTTGTGGAAAGATAATTTAATAGAAAAGCAGATGTCCTAGGTTAATAATTTTGTTCCACTCTTGGACAAAAGCCACAAATTTAAATCGAATTTGGAAAACAAAGTCTTTCCTGCTGAGAATTCATACACTAAGTTTCACCCCAAAGCAAGATTTCACCACCAAGGTATAAAAGTTATAACAGAATGTAATAACACACAAGTATCCAAGTCAAAATGACAACAAACAGAGTTAGATCAGTAATTATTCAGTGCACTATGAAAACAGCAGATTTTAGTCTACTGAATTCGGGGGGAGGGGGGAATTCTGGGGTAGTACTGTAGGATCAACACGTCCACAAATTGCAAAACAGAAAATATTAGTAATGGAAAGTATTTTTATTCCCTTACAACGAATCTCTATATTGCAAATAGATGTTGAGTTGCAAACATGAAAATTAAAGGCCCAAATTGTGCAGTCCTTACTCCCTCCCACTGAAACAGCTGAGACATTAGACAAATGGATAGGTGGATATAAAATGTGGCCCCAAGACTGGACCTAAAATCAGGCACAGACTTACAGCAAATAACTGTTTCTAGAAGCTGACTGACAATTCAACAATAGTAAGCTACCAAAGTTTGTGGTGAATTAGTAACACTAAATGGATCATGGCCAGTAGTTGGGGGCCAAGACAGAACCTGTTTTAAAGAGGGTATAATCTAGTAGGAAATGTCTTCATTTTTTCTGGTTACACAAAATACTCTGCATTTAAATCTGTTATTCAAATGAATATGTAGTGGACATTTATTCACTCAGTTTAGCTTGGCACAGTTAAAGGAACACTTTAAAAATGTAAGCAACAGACACCTTATTCTGTGGATCTGTACAGCACCTGGCACAAGAGGGACCCCAATACAACAATGATAAATTGGCTGAAATTGTCACCGTCCCCAAATTGATATATTCAACATAACAATGTTGAGACAAACAAGTGGTAGCTTTTCTGGCATCCCTGACAAAGAATCAAAAGATGAATTAAACTATTATCTGAACTCCAGAAGGGGTCTGGTACATGAGGTAAGACACGGTGGATGAGATGCATATTTTGGTTTCAGATCAGCCATCTTCCAGCATATTCATAGATTCATAGATGCTAGGGTCGGAAGGGACCTCAATAGATCATCGAGTCCGACCCCCTGCATAAGCAGGAAAGAGTGCTGGGCCT
>NW_017728931.1:104538862-104540230 GCF_001723895.1 Crocodylus porosus
GCATTTCTCCTTGTTGAACTGCATTCTGTTGTTTTCTGCCCACTTGTCTAACCTGTCCAGGTCTGCTTGCAGCTGCTCCCTGCCCTCCGGCAAGCTTCACTTTGTAAGAGGAAAAGGGGGGGGAGCTAGCATCTCTTCAAAAGTAGTGCTGCAAAAACCTTACCATTCTAATAGCATGAAAAATAAAATTGCTGCCGTTACCACTGCATGCATACAAACTGGCCCATCTCCCTTCCCTCCCCTCCCCTTGACAGCACTGCACCTGCCTTATTGCAATGATCACAGGTTGAAATGTGAGAATTAAATGTAATGCCTATCTAGAGAGGCATTCATATATCCATGTATTTGTTTGAATGCCTAATTACTTAAACAAATGCACCTGCGCCTTTTTCAATGTAGGGAGCTCTAGCAATATGCTCATGAATGCTTTGGTATACCTGGAACTCCCTACCCCTCATCTCCCCAGAGTAGATGCTTCAAAATGTAATAGGAAATTACATAGTACCTGCTACATGATTTCAGGCAATTACAGCTTCATTATTCCTCATCTAAATTTTGTCAAACATGTCAAAATAATTGAGAATCAAGTCCATGGCAGATCTGAAGTTTACAAATTAAGGTGTTTCTAAGTGAAAAGAGTGTAGAAGTAAACATCTGAAAAAAGTTAACACCTTGTTACCTGTGGATGAGTAAAGGTTTAGCCATTGTAGAGATACCAAAAAATTTAACTCCATTCTTCAAGGAACTGGAAAACAAATCTTCAGAGAGAACAAGCATGAGCCACTTCATGAAAAACAAATCATCTCACACACACACAATTAGCATGAAAAGACCCAAACCTAGTGTTTTTCACTTGAGGTGTAGGTCCTTCAGGTCTGACTGAGACTCTTGTACTGCTAATCAGATTGACATGTGAAACAGTTAAGTAGAATCTGTTTTCAGTACACTCAAAGGGTAAAGAGTTCAAGAGCAATATTTGACCATTAGAATGAAACTACCTTTATACTGTATAACTAAGTCTATGGACATGCACTGCAACTGTAGCAACAGAAAAGTACCATATTAACTTGGATTCAAGAAGAGGATTTCACCCCCATTAAACAGCTGCCACATGGCCAGGCTGAGGCAGAGCAACCACATGCTCTGTGCCCTGGGCTGGAGCAAGGCCAGAGCCATGCTGAAGCCAGTGGGTAAGTGATGGTGAGGGGTGAGGCAGGGAAGTAGTCAGGGAGCAGAGGCAGAAGGGGGAGGGTAGCAGCTGTAGATCTGACCCCAGGTGGGGTGAGCTGCTGCAGCCACCTGACCCCCACCCCCCAAGTCACTGGCTTTTACTTGAATCCAAGACAAGGGGCTTTCCCCCCAAAACAT
>NW_017728931.1:104540692-104561095 GCF_001723895.1 Crocodylus porosus
GCACTTTGAGGGGGTGGGGGGAGGGGGGGAGTGCCAGAGGGGTTAGAAAGCAGAGGCAAGCCACTTGACTCCTCCAGCGCTTACCTTGCCACCACCTGTTCCCCTGCCACTGCATGCCCCCCTGCAGCACTGGGAGGCAGAAATGTAAAATTCCCCATGTATAGAAGCTAATTATTTGGGGGTCATCTTAAATTCAGAGTTGTCCTGAATTTGGGTAAAAATGTTCCCAAAAGTATGTCCACAGATACAGAAATAGATTGAGTCAAGACTATATTTTATACATGGTGCTTCTAACAGTGAATCACAATGCCCTGTAAGGGACATTTTTAGTACCAATAGGAGCCGCTTGAAACTGCTCATAGAGCCTGCTACCACCTGTATAGCATGCATTGCATTCCTTATACACAACCTTTTATTTAGAAAAATTAGAGATCTTAGTTGATGGTTCCTCATCTCTAAGAAGCAACAGGCTCTTAGCTGCACAACTAACCCCACATACAGCATGAATGGGTGGCTAAGTGACCTTTAGTGCTTCAGTTGTTCATTAAACAGATGCAGTTTTTTATATTGTAACTACATATAAATTAGCTTCTTGTGAGGTAGTAAAGTAGAAGTCTTTGCAACAGTTACATTTCAGTTAAGTAAAGGCTTTAATTAGATCTTGACTCCCTAAATGGCCAGTAGCACTTAAAATGTGTAAGCCAACATAGTCTCTTTCCAAGACTACAGGCATTATCTTTAGCTGAGGTCAGTCTTTTTCAGATCACAGTGACCTCATCAGATTATGCTCATACATTTACCGGATTTTGCCCTTTGAGCTAGGGACAGACATTCAAAAAGCCCAAGCCTGAATTGATTCCATCATTGCAGGTTAGTCTAACCTGCAGAGACTGAACCGGTTTGCAAGTGGATAGACATTCCCTTTTCATTCTAGAAATGCAGGCACATGCCTACAGTGGCTCAGGCCAGAAGCCCAGGGGTACTAGAGCAGCCCTCCCTTCCCTTCCACAGGGAAGCTGAACTGACCGGTGGTGGAGGGGGGAGGGGTGTAGCCGAGCCTCAGCAGGCCTGAGTAAGACTCAGGGGTTTAAACCCCAACCTTGGCCTACAGGGTTTGGAGGGTAGGGGAAGAGGTAGCATGGTCAGACCACTGTGGCAGGCAGAAGGAAGAGGAGGAGACAGCTCTGTCTGTCTCAGCAGCTCCTGACAGCTAGAAGCAATCCTGGCACAGAGTGCTGCCCAGCCCCAGAGGTGAACTCTTCCCACTCCTACCTCTCCCCCACCACTGCAGGGCAGGGAGGGGGACTCTGTTCAGCGATTGGGGGGAGGGGGTCTTCTCCTTCCTCCTCCCTCCCCCGCCACAAGGGGTACAGAAAGGGGCTCTGCGAGGCTGCCTGACCCTGAGGGGAACTCTTCCCTAACCCTGCAGGGCGGGGATGGAGACCTTGTTCCATGCTGGGGGATAATCTTCCCCCCTCTTCCTACTGCCACGGGGCAGGAAGGGGTGGGGTTCTGTGCAGCCCAGCCTGACCCATCTGGGGCATGGCTGTAGCTGCACCACAGGCCTGGGGGAGGCCCCACCCCTGCAGCCTGGCCCGGCCTAGCTCAGCCCCAGCCAAGGCAGCCAGGCATTGGGGCTGGGTCAGACCATAGGGGCAGGGCCAACCCCAGCAGCTGTAGCTCAGTGACGGGGATGCTGAGCCTCACCAGCAAGGGCAGCCAGGCAGCAAGCTAGTCAGGCCAGCTTGGAAGTGCAAGCAGGTTCAGAGCCCACCAGTCAGCCACCATGGGGGCTCACTGCAGACCCACAAGCCACCCCAGTGTTTCCAAGCCAGCCTAGGTAGCCCACTGCCCAGCCAGCTGCCTGCCGCACAAGCCAGGCCAGGCCATGCTGCACTTGCTGACGGGGCTCCATGTCCTCAACACTGAGCTGCAGCTGCTGGGGATGGCCCCAGCCCCATGGCCTGGCCCCAGTGTATGGCTGCCCCAGCTGGGGCTGAGCAAGGCCAGGACAAGTTTGGGGCAGGGCCACCCCCTGCGGCTGCGGCACTTTCAGCTGCTCTCCATGCCCCAGATGGCCCAGGCCAGGCAGTGCTGTACAGAGTCCCCCCTCCCCACCCTGTGGCAGCAGAAGGAAGAGGAGGAAGAGGGGGAAAGAGTACCTGCAGAACTGAACACAGCCCCTCTGGGGCCAGGCAGCCTCACATTCAGGCCCCTTCACCACCCCTCGGCAGCAGGGGAGGAACGGGGGAAAGAGTCCCCTTCTAGGACCAGGCAGCCTCATAAAGCCCAGCTCCCCACCCCATAGTGGTAGGGGGGAGAGGGAGGGGAACGAGTCCCCACTCCAACACACACAGAGCCCCCCTTCCTGCCCTGGGGGGAAGAGGGGGAGGGGGAAGAGTCCCCCCCAGCACAGAACACCCCTCCCCACAATCCCCCATTGGGGGGGGGGAATTAACACCCTCCCTGCCCCCTTAGCCTTAATGGGTCGATGCCAGAAGGGCTGCATTTCCTGCTGGTAGGACAGGGAAGAGAGCCCGGGGGGGAGGGGGGAATAAAACCCCCTCCTGGGCACTTTGGTATTTAGAGGGTACTGATGTCCCTTCCCATCTCCTCGCTGCTCCAGAGACGGGGACATGGCTAGACACCCATCCCAGCATGGTCCCATTAAGGTGAAAGGTGCAGGGAAAAGAGTTAATTCCTCCCTCCATCTCTTCTGCCCTGCAGCCAGGGTCTGCCAACCCCAGGGTCACCACCAAAGTCCCCTCCTCTCTGCTCCCCGGCAGACAGACAGACCCTAGCCATGGTGCCGGAAGAGGGGAAGGCAGGATTAACCCTCTCCCTTCCTACTTTGCCTTAACGGGGCCAGGCCAGCTGGTGTCTCACCACTTCCTGTCCCTGCTTGGGCTAGAGAGCAGAGGTGTGGGGCCAGCCCTGCTCTGGAAATGAGAGCACAGCCCAGCCCAGAGATCATGGTGGGATGCCAGAGGACTCTGGTTTAACTTAAACCAGGAAGGGGTCCAGGACAGACACTGCATAAACCGATTTGAGTTCAATCAGTTAAGTCTGATACCGGATTCAACCAGGTTTATCTCAAACCAATTTTGGCCATTTTGACACTGGTTTATGTGCACTGAAGGTCTGTTACGTTACAGGTTTAAACCAGGTTCTGATCACTGCCACACCTAAATGTGGAAGTGGCTATCTGCACATTGGAAAGCCATTGCCAAGGTATACCTGATAGACTAACTAAAGATGCAACTGTACCCTGCCTTCCTCTGACTTCAGACTAACACAGCTACGTGCCTTAATCTGTACACCAACAATTGCTACAATGGGTTAACAAAATACAGTACTCAGAGTGCAATGGTTTCTGGGAAATATGCCCTCTGCTGTTTCATTCTCTCTCCAATATTATAGTGTGTACAGTGGCTTTCCATTAAGTGCTATTTTATGTGATAAAGTACATTTGTAATGGATGTGGTTTTGTAGCACAATGAAGGGATTTGCCATGTGTAGCTTTTGTCAAATAAAACTGATCTCACCGTATATTGGTGACCTTCTGAAACCAGCACTAGGCTGGGCTTCAATTCCTACCAACAGTTACATAAATCCTGTGTTGCTATTGCATACAGAAGTTCAGTGACACTGGCGTATAAGCTGAGGATCCGAACCATCCAAAATGTAGTATGTTAGCCACTGTTTTAAAAAGAAAGTCTGCGTAATTCTGGTGCCTAAAATCCCATTGAAGGTATGAAAGTTTAGGCACTAAACTGCCTACGTTTTGGGGTCTGCCCCTAAACTTTACCCAATTTATATTTCAGGCCATTAACAGATCCAGCGTAGGACCTAAGTCTCCTGGCTTCCTTTGCCATTAACATGTCTTTGATGCACAGGAAACAAGATCTTCCTAAAATTCACCCTCCCCCAAGGCAGTGAGGATGGAGAGGGGGAGGAAGAGAAAAAGGCAACCATCAGAGCTTTTAAAATAAAATAGTGCTCTCAAACACTGAAAATGGCTGCAAGACTGCTTGAAAGAAACCCTCCAACATCCTCCATCTCTGGTAACAGAAGGCACCCTCATCACTGCATTTTCAGGTCTCTAGTGGGCAGAGCTTATTTTTTTACACCAGTCTTGAGGGACACTTGGAGGTAGGGCACATCTAACCTCAGAAACCTAAAATGAAAAAAAGGGGAACTAGAAATCCACTGTTTTTAAATTGTCACTATTTTAAAAGACATTTATTTGTACTACATAATTCATGAATTGAGGTATTGGGGTTGGTAAAACTGATACCATAAAGTGGAGATGCCACAATGCAACTGGATGAATCAAAAACCATCAGCCTTGCAGGCTAACATTGTCTAGCCCCTTACAGACTGGGGCTGAATCCAAGGCAAACCGTCACTGGTTTCAGGGAGAATTTGGCCCCATTAGCACTGCAGGGTCTGGCCTGAGGTCATATTAACTGACTACCAAGGACTTCCTCAATCTTAGCTTCTAGAATTCAACTCATGAGCAAGTAAAAGTTACCCCTCTCTCAGGAAACGGTGGGGAGGAGGGAAAGAGAAGGAAATGCTTAATCCTGGTCAGAGACTAGCAAAATAGTGCGCTATTCCAGATCCACCCTAAATTACTTTAAAAAAAAAAATCTTTTCCTTGCCACACTCCATCCATAAGGAGTCTGGAATAAGGGAAATGGCCAACATTAATATTTTAACACTTAATGCATATTTTATATGCTAAACAGTTGCAATAGCAAAACATTCTTAGGGCATTTTTGCCTGAGAAACAGCCTCCGGTACCCTGCTATGAAGCCTCTAAATACGTAATTCAGAAATTAATGAAGGAATACAGGACACACTAGACACAAGCTGGGGACTCTTCTGAGCAACAGCTAGTTAGATAAATATTTGGCACACTGTGCCTAGAGACGTTCATTTATATTTTAAATGAAGCGCACAAAGTCATCCAGCTCTCTCATGAGCAGTTAAAATAGCCACATCATTTTTAACATTATATTCAGCACCATTGGGGGGGGGGAAAGGCTTCTTCCTGTTCAGTTTTGCATACCGCATCTCCAGTGAATTTACCTTCCACAAAGGTAAAACAACTAACATCTTAAGCTGCATCTTTCTTCACCTGTTTAATTTGCAGCCTTGATGCAACTCTCAATCAATTAATCACTTCAGTTAACTTGGTCTTCATCAAGGACTAATCTGTCTGCTACCAAGTTTTGTCCTGCCATCAACTAGTTTCTTTCAGCTTTACCATTCAGACACACACACCCCCATCATGCCCCATCACCAAGATTTTCCACAGCTTCTAGTCCATCACAGTTGTCAATTCTCCCTGAAACTAGTATCCAAGCCATGGATATATGTTTCCTCCCCTCCAGATCTCAACTTATTAAGTATCTTTGGCAAGAGATCCTGATCAGACAAGCTTCATCTACTCCAAACTTATTCTCTCCTCCTTCAGTTTTGACATCTAACCTAAAAAAAATTCTGCTTCTCCAAAGAAGCCAAACTGCATATCAACAAGTTCACCTACACATTCATCTCTTTTGACTCCTTCCTCAAACTCTTTCCTTCAGCCTCTACCTCTTTCTCCATACAGGGTCTCACCAATTCCTTATAAAAAAGAAATTCTAAAAAAAACCTTAAGATTTGACCTTTCTCCGCCCCTCAACTTGCCTCCCCTTCTTTCTCCCACAACTCTCCCCCATTAGTCTCTTCATTGCCCTCTGACCTCTAATATCACGTCCCAATATCCCTTGCACATTTTCATTCTCTGCCTTATGCTTCCTTTGCTCTCTTACTCTATCATTTCACAATCCAAGCGTGCTTGAGATGCACTTGCCCTGAATCCCACTTTCCTCTCCAAGTCTTGCTCCATATAGAAGTTCACTGAACATAATGTTAACTAGGGATGTGTGAAATGGGCCGTATTAGATTCAGATTCAGCCCGAATTGGGGAAAGTGTTTCAATTAATCGATTCAGATCATTGTCCCCGATTCAATTCTGCCAAATCCGAATCTGAAGAATCTATGCTGATTTGAAGAATTAGCAATTTGGCCATAGACACAGCTTTAAATGTTTTTTCTATGCATGTGTGTCGTTTCCCCTCCCCCCCCCAAGTTTGGCAATTGGACGTGGGGGGGGGCCCCACGTACCCCCCAGACCCAGGAGGCACCAGTTGCCAAGCCAGGGGAGCATGGGGAGGCCCCCCAGCAGACCGGAAAGTGGACTGAAAGTGATTCTGGTCCACTTCTGGGTCTGCTGCCAAGAGCGCTGGGACCCTCCCCCCTCCCCATGTTCCTGTGGGATGCTCCATCCACCCCAGCATCGCAGCATTAACAAGCCACCTGGTACCTCGAGGCATGTAGAAAAAAACATTTAAAGCTGTGCTTATGTCCAAATCTCAAAATCTTTTCAAATCGATAAGGAGAGATTAAAGGGTCAAGTCAGGGACCAAAGCTTCGCGCAGCCCTACTGTTAACTGCTGCCATTTGGAGCTCCTCTCCTGAAAATGATGGGTGACAAAAATTTCCACAAGGTGAGGTAGGGTGTATAAACTACTCCACACTAACTGCAAGGTAACTTGTCTTTCAGCCAAAAAGTGAAGTAAAGCGCTTACACCACTGGATAAGATCTTGACACAGATAGTTATAACAGGTTAGTTGTCCATACTCCTAGACTGCCCAGTATAGCTACCCCCCAACCCAGCAGTCCACTGTCTAAACCCATTCTCAACAAAGTCTCAAGAAACCTCTTCCTAGTCAAATCTTAAAACAAGCATTTTATTGTCATCCTCTAACTTGTCAGCTGCTTTCAACACCATCACCAATTCTCTTCTTCTCAAAATCCTTCCCTCCCCTTGTCTTCCTCCTCTATCTAAAGTCTTCTTTTATCCCTTCCAAATTGACAGAAAGTTTCCACAGGGCTCTGTATTTGGCCCCCCTCTCTTTTCCCTCTATACCCTATCGCTGGGTAAGCTTATGGGCAAACAAAACTCAACTACTATTTCAGATCTACCCCTTTATTCCACATCTGTCTCTTTCTGCCTAACTGAAACAGACCATGGTATCTCCTTGTGAGGACCCCCTTTTGGCTACAATAGTACAACTGAAGTCACCAGAACAACCACAACAAGGCTCTGGAAAGGAAAACTGCAAAGACCCTTCCACATTTCCTTCAGACACCAAGATGAGAGAGACTAGGGGCTGGAGCCCTGGGGAATGAACACTCCACTGCCACATTGGTTTATGCAATGTCTGTCCCAGACCCTCTTGCAAATTTAATATACACCAGACTCCTCCAGCATCCCAACATGCTCTCTGAGCTAGGCAGGGCTCTCTGCTCCACAGCAGGGCTGGCCCATCCTCTCTGCTTCCTACCTGGAGCTCCTGCAGAGACTTGCAGGCTCAACACCATCTTTCTGGCTTCCTCCTGCTCTCCCCTTCCCCTCACCACTCCCTGCTAAACAGGGAACCCCTGTCCCCTCTGCCTTACACAGACACTTCAGTATTAGCTACCACACCACATGCTGGCTACAGTCCATGCTATGGCAGACAGCAGTATCGGCTTAGGGCTTTTTTGGAGCTAATCAACAGCTCAGCTGGTAATGTCCCTCCCTTCCTTCTTTAAGAGCCTGCAATAATGAGAGGCTGTTTTCTGATGGGGTGATAAGTAATGGTAACAGAGCTGATACATGCTTTGTTATCAAGGAGGGGGAGAACCCCTTCCTAATCCTGCTGGGGCCTGGCCATGCCCCCACTCAGCTCACCCTCATGGAAGGGAAGGGAGGGCTGCTCTAGCACCCCCTGGCTTCTAGCTTGAGCCATTGCAGGCATGTGTCCACATGTCTGGGATGTCTGTGCAGTTAAAGTGATTTAGCCTAGCCAGGTTAAACTAACCTGTGCAGATTGAATCAATTTAGAATCGGATTTTTTGGATGTCTGTCCCTAGCCATTGTCTAACTTCTTGACAAAACCACAGTCAACTCTGACACAAGGAAGAAAAAATACCCTAACATGCCACAGGTAAAGCAGAGAGGAAGATGCCAGCCAACATCCTGCTGCTGTAAAGGCTGTTAATATACATTCAGGAGATCCCAGGAAGATGGCCATAGCTGCTGTTACAGAGGAAGGCAAAAACCCTCACAGTCCATACTGATCTGACCTTGGGGTAAAATTCCTTCCTGACCCCAAATATAGTGATCGGTCTGGTCCTGAACAGAGGGGCAAGACCTTCTAGCCAGGAAACTCTGAGTTTCAGTCCCAACAGAAGCAGCAGCACACCCCTGTCAAAATCTTCAGACTTGGCTGCATCCAGCACCCAAAAAGTGTCTCTGGAGGAAGGCTTATTAAAAAAAAAACCCCAAACCCTGACATATGGAGCAACAGAGGAGGAGGGAATTCCCTTTCAGCCCCAGGAGACAAGCAGTAAAGCCCTGAAGCATGGGAAATAGCCACACTAGAATATAAGCACAGATGCATCCGGATCAGGGGACAACAACGTATCTAGACCAGGTGCCAAAAAACCCTGTAACCTGGACCCAGAAAATGTCAACATGCCAGGGGTGGCCCAATCCTTGCTGTGGTAGCACAGCCCTATCCCCTTCCCTGCTACGCTCCCCACGGTGCATGTGCAGCTGCTGCCCGCAACAAACCAGGCTGGGGCTCTGGAGGCTGGTACAGCCTCCCCCGCTGCCTGCTGTGAGCAACCCAGGCTCTGTGGCTGGCAACAGCTGCCCAAAGCCTGGGCCAGCCATGATGGGCTAAGCAAAACTGTCTCATGTGCCAAGCTCTGGCACATATGCCAGGGCTTGCCAACCCTTGGTCTACACCATCTGTGACCAGCGGCTGTCCAAGCTCATCCTGAACACCTCCAGTGATGGAGAGTCCACAACTTCCCTAGACAGTCTATTCCACTGCGTCAGAGTTCTAACAGCGAAGAAGTTTTTCCTGACATCCAGTCTAAACCTACCTTGCTGCAACTTCAAGCCACTGGTTCATGCCCTACTCTCTGCAGCAAGAAACAAAAGTTCTTTTCCGTCTTCTTTAGGACAGCCTTTCAACTGTAGCAGCATTTAAAAAATGGACCCACCTGAAAGAATGGGAAGGGCTGCCCAGCAGAGTGACAGAGTTTGTCCCAGCAGGAACACTGCAGGCTGTGAGGTAAAGTGAAGCTGTTTTGGAGGCAGCCCTGTTGGAAGTGAGAGGGGTGACATAACCCCATTAGCAAAAGCCTGGGAAGGACCCAGGGCTGGGACTGAGAGGCTTGGATAAAAGGGGGGAGCAGTTTTCCCATGGGGGGGGGGAGAGAGAGACAGAGAGGCTGAGAGACAGGCTGGAGACCGGAGACACAGTGGTCCCTGGGAAAGCCCCTGGGAGTGCCCTGCAGAAGCAGCAGCAAAGACTGTAACAGAAGTGATACAGTATCCAGTTCCTCCCTCTGGCCCAGGAGCCTGCAGCAGCAGGATCAGAGAGGGGCTGCTTGTGTGGAGAATCCAAGCCTAGGAAGACCTGCCTGCAGCCCAATGTGGCTGGGTGAGCACAGCGGGGGGGGGGGCAGGGGAAGACTGCCAGAGCCTGTCCTGTTTTCCCTGACGGGTGAGAGGGTCCAGGGTCAGGCAAAGCCCAGGGAGGGGAGGGACTGCATTTGCTGGGGCTGAGGGACAGGAGTTGCTACAGCCTGCAGCTCAGACACTGCTCCCTGCTGAGCCGGGGAAGGGGGTCAAAGGCAGGGGAAGGCTGTCTTGCAGGGACTGCAGAAGAGCAGCCGCCACCTGATGCCCGGAGATCCTTGCTGCCCAGAGACCCCAGGAGCACGGAGACGGACACCAGCACCAGAAAGCATCTACAGACTACCTGCAGGGACACAGACAGTTCCATTCCCTGAGACACCCCACCAGGGGTAGTGCACACAGGATCCCCAGTACACCATGTGCAAGTAAGAAACTGTGCAATTAAGTTCTTGAGGGTTTATTAGTTGGTATATCAATATGTTTGTTTAATGGTCATTTGCTATGTTGTAAATAATTAAATCTTGTAAAAATTTTCAGAACTGTCTGCAAGGGTGCTTGGTTACAAGAGGAGGCTCTCCGCTCAGGGGCACTGCAGCAGCTTCCCAGGGGGGCTGGGCAGGGCTACTGGATACCAGGTACCCCAGGATCCCACTATTCAGGCGAGGGCGCACGTAGTGTCGCATCCAGGCTTACACAACTATTTTAAGACTGCTACCACTCTTAAGTGCCTTTTTTGTAAGCTGAATATGCCTAGTCCCCCCTTCAACCTCTCCTCATGTGACCTGCCTTCCAAGCCCTTTATCACTTTTGTCTCCCGCTGCTGGACCCTCTCTAACTTCTTCACATCCTTTTTAAAACACAGAACCTAAAAACTGCATACAATACTCTAGATGAGGCCTAACCAGTGCTGAGAAGAGAGGCAATATTACCTCCCATGTTTTGCACGTAATGCTTCTATGGATGCAGCTGACCTTAGGGGTGTGCAGAGCCCAGGACACATCAGCCTGTGAGGGGTCTGTGCTGGGGGGGAGGTTTTGGCAAGCGGGCAGAGTGCAAAGCAAGAGGGGTGGTGAGCGGACAGAGCACAGAGCAGGTAGGGTGGCAAGTGGCTGAAGTGCAAACCCAGTGGTGCACGGGGGCTGCACAGAGTGGTGGTGCCCTTGGCACATGTCAATGGTGGTGCATATGGGGCCGGTACAGCACTGTCTGCAGGGTCTCTGGGCAGTCACCCCAATTCACCCCCAAAGGGACAGGTTTGTACAGGTATATCCTAAAACTGCATTCTCCTTTCATGCAGCTTCATCACACTGCAGACTCATACCAAGTCTGATTTACTAAGACTCCAAGATCCTTCTCCATCGTGCTGCTACCCAGCCAGGTGTCACCCATTTTATATTTGTGTTTTGACAGGTGCATTTTCCATAAACAACTTGTCCTTTCATGTTTTTCAGTGACATACAGCTCATACATTTAGTCCAGTGGCTATTAACTGTGTGGTACATGTGAGGACAGAAAAAAAATAGGTTAAGTTAGAAAAGAGAAACACAGGTGCATGGAGACATTTAGAGGGGGGAAACAGTAGGTGTGAAAACAAAAACAAAAAGAGGTGGAAAGCACAAAAGGGAGGGAATAGAGAAAATGCACACTACAGCAGCTCAGTCAAATTAATGCTAAGCTTTTGAATGAAAGAGTGAGGAGATGGGGACCAAGAAGGCAAATTAGGTCTAACAAAAGGCTGATTTGTTAGTATTTTCCAAATATTAGTCACAGATTTCTAGAATTGGTCAAATACTATTAGCAAATACGTTATTCAATAAACAGAAGTGAAATTAGTCAAACAACATTCAAATGCTTTCTGCATTGACTGACAGAATTCCACAAATACACACTAACGCACAGCAAGAGGCACATGAATGTTTTACTCCATTAAATTGCAAGGGGAACAAATGTGGCTTTGATAGAGGGGCTGCACTTGTGGCAAAGCACATATTTTTCCACACTGGTTTAAGTAAATTTTTCAAATGCTGTCTAAGAAAATTGGGAGTGGGTGGGAAGAATAGAGAACAGTACCTATACTTCTTCAAGTACTAGGAAGCCTGTAGTGGCAAGATAAAATACACACACAAATAAAAGGGCAGGAATAATTGCCTAAAAAAGGGAGAAGGGCAAGTCAGGCAGCCATCCAGTTCCCTCCCACTACCCCCCGCAGAGATGATGGCAGTCACTTGGCTCCTTGTATTCTCTTCCTGACAGTTCTTTGATCAGCCACCTGTGCAGAACCCTGAGTTCTCTTCCCCAGCATTCAGAACAGGGTTTTAGCAGACACAGAGGTGACAAGTTCCTTCCCCAATTCGAAATAAATAAATGAATAAACAAACAAACTGACCCTGGAAGCATAATTGTGACTCAAATGTAGAAGGCAGATGTTAAGCAAAACAAAACACTTTTAGACGTACAAGTAAGATGCATAACAGTACTGCTAGTTGGTTCTACCTTTCTTTGGTTAAGAACAGAATATGCACCGACTCCAGAGAAACAGTAGAGTGAATGCATAGTGCGCAGCGCTACACCAGCATGACATCATGGGATTAAAATCACACTTCAGCAAGTAGCCCATACACAGCAGCATCCAGCATGCAGATAAACAGAGAAGCATATTATCTGTATAACATAAAATGAGTGATCCCAATTTCTGCCTACTGCTTGTATTGTAATAAATTTGGTTATCTGCAAATTCATTAAGTATATAAACCACTTAAGAGCACAGGAACTCTACAACCCCCATATCTACTTTGTACCATAACTGTAGTCTGAGTAATTCATGAAACAGATGAGACACCATCAATTTTCAAGCAGCCCTGGATGTACAGTTCCTATTAATTTCTATGCTGCTATGAGAGACATAAGGAACACTGAGTAACAAGGTAAGGAGCTCCGTGGTGCAAAAAGCTGGGCAACAAGCTGTTTCTCTAGTTAGGTGGCAGGTTTTAAGCAAATGTTTTGTTTGCATAATATAATTAACATGTGGAACTCACTGCCACTAGATGTGGCCAGTGGGTTCAAAAAAAGTTAGGAAACATTTATGGAGGGTTGGGCCATTATGAGCTTTTAAACACAAATTAGGAGCCTGTGAACACTGCCCAGTGAGACTGCTCGGAGATGTACACAGACAAGGGAAAGAAAGGTAGGCTCCTTCTGGCTAACATCTCCTTCCTGATCTGGTAGATGAACAGCTTGGCTAGGGCCAGAAGGAAAATGGCCAGAAGATCTTAGGACTTTGTGGGGTTATGGATGAGGTATGCATAAAATAAGAGGCACAGAGAAAAGCGCAAACAAACTTCAGTAAGAATCATAGAAAACAGGTTGGAAGTGACCTCAGAAGGTCTAGTCCAACCCCCTACTCAAGGCAAGACCATCCCCAAGTAGATCATCCCAGCCAAGCCTTTGTCTAGCTGGGTCTTAAAAACCCTCAAGGATGGAGAGTCCACCACCTCTCTGGGTAACCTGTTCCAGTGTTTTATTACCCTCCTAGTGAGACACTTTTTCCTAATATCTAACCTAAACTTCCTGTGCTGCAACTTGAGACTGCTGCTCCTTCTTCTGTCACGTCACCAGTAAGAACAGTCTAGCTCCATCTTCTTTCAAACCCCACTTTAGGTAGCTGAAGGCTGCTATTAAATCCCCACCCCCTCCCCCCCAGTTCTCTTCTCTAAACTAAATAAGCCCAGTTCCCTCAGAAGTCATGTGCCTCAACCACTCACCATTTTTGTTGCCCTCCACTGGACTCTCTCCAGTTTGGCCACATCGCTTCTGTAGTGGGGAGGCCCAAAACCAAACACAGTACTCCAGATGTGTCCTCACCAATGCCTAATAGAGGAGAACAACCACTCTCCTGGCAACACTCTTAACAATGCAGCCCAGCATGCTGTTAGCCTTCTTGGCAACAAGCACGTGCTGTTGGCTTATATTCATATTATGGACACCTGGCCACTGTAACCCCTAGGTCCTTTTCTGCAGAGCTGCTGCCCAGCCAGTCAGCCCCCAGCCTGTACCCATGCTTGTGATTGTTCTGTGGATCTTGAGACGGTGAAAGAGAGGCTGCTATCTGGTGCACGCCAGATCCACATGCACCAGAATCTCCCTCAGACACAAGGTACATTTAGGATAGCAAGCTAAACAGACCTTTGGTCTGACACAGTATGGCAATTTCTACTTTCTTAGTAAGCATTGTTTAAATGGAGCCAAGATAAATGCCAAGGCTATATACTTAAAGGGAGTATACTATAAGACATGATAGTGTCTTGAGTCTACTCCCCAGCTCAATCTATTCACAGGGTAGCATTTCCTGAATGCAATCTGACTCCTGAATTCCAGATGTTACAATTATAAGACTACCTAGCGCACACAGCCAGCTTGGGAGAGTCGGTTGTGTGTTTGTGCTTTACCATGCAGTATAATTTATCCTAGATTTTTCTCTGGCTAAGTCACTCCATAGAAGTCACGATGCATGTTCACTTTCATAATATCTGCTGTGAGCCTGGTAACGCAACTCAGTATACATCTGCTTTTTCACCACTGGTCTGACTTATGACCAACCCACATGATTGACACTGAGCTGAATGAAGAGAACAAGATTTCTGAACTGGTATTGGACATGGTTTGATGTCAGCTCAACCAGCAGGTAAAGTATTCAATATTTCTTCAGCGGCATTCCACATTTGACACATATTGTCATCAGTGACTAGTTTTATTAGTGCAGCAGGGGTGAGAGGCAGGGGACCAACTTGAGAACCAAGTTTGAGAAGGAAATAGGTTTTTTTAAATCATATGAAGCTATGCTAGCCTGTATCTTAATAAGATCATCAAATTATGTTACACTAACTTAAATGAACTTCAGAACCAAGTGAAAAATAAACAACGTGTTGCTCATCAACACAAGACCCCATCAAGCTGCTTAGGAAGGATAAAGATTTGGCTTTATCAAAACAAAGTCTCTAGGAAATCATTTAAAGACCTATAATGTACAAGTGTTAGTAGGAATTAAGAGCAGAGACTTGTCACATTTTACCTCCATTGTTTAAAATATATGTAATCCCCCTTCAGATAAAAGCATGAGGATTTTTTGTCGTTTACCTCTGCCTCTCAAATGCATCTCAGATCTTCATCAAATTGTTTTACTCTTAGTTTTATGATGTATTCTTATGGTTAGATTCATGTTAATCCAAGACCACCTTAAGCAGAAGGCTTGGAAGCATCAGGGAAATATTTTGCAGGGGGGAAAATGTATATTTTGAGATCTCATTCAATACAGATCTGAATGAGAAAATAAACTGATAATAGGCTATTTTCTTTGAACTAGTTTTACTTTATTTTTATCTTTTCCTGACAGTTGGCTATTTTTCTTATAAAATTTATCATAAACTTTGCTGTTATTGGTAAAACATAAGTACCAGTCAGAGGAAAGGAAGCTCAGGAGATTCTGGTGAAAATAAACAATGGAGAATTCCACCACTCACCATTTTAATCAATATCTTTAAAATAATGTTTTTGATGTACTCATTTGGGAGGGAAGGGTAAGATTTTCTGCAAGCTAAACATGCAAATATCACCATATACGCAGTTAAATATTTTGGGGGGTTTGCTTTGTCTTATTCAGACATTAGACTGACCGGGTTTGGTTTTAAATTGCCAAGTCAGTAAGTTCCCAATATTTAGCAACATCTCTTAAATCTATGGTTTAATTAATAATTCCTAATATAGCAAGGATTCCTTTTTTTAATTCTTCCCTTCCATTACTGGATTTCATCTGCAAGTAAAAGTTAATTATGAAAGCACATTAAAATATAGAAAAGAGCTGTGGTTTGAAAACTTTTCTGGCATTAAATCTTACCACTTTATTCCCATCCTCACATATCACCCAAATGCAGAACAAGCTTTTGACATGCGTTACATAAAAAGGGAAAGTAAGCGCTCTGCTAGCTGTATGAGTTTTATTCACTCACAAAGTAGAAAGTATAACAACTAGGAACACAGTATTAATCCCCTAACTGAATGATTATGCATGTTCACATACAAGATTCAAATCTAAGTCAAGTCATCACCCACTTCTGATCAATACCATGCGACCCATACCATTAACTGGCTGATTGTAAACAAAAGATTATTTCAGTCTAGTTCCCAAAAGATGGTTGTCTACATGTGCCCCGTAATGACAATTTCTAATAAGGAGAATAAAATATCATATTTACTTGCATATCACACGCACCTATTCCCCAAAAATCAGCCTTCCAAAGTTGAAGTGCATATCTTAAGTGGGGAAGCTGCTTTTCCTGCCCAGAATAGAAGTATGTACAATGTAGGAAGGCTGCTGATTCCTTTCCTTCAGCAGCTGCATGAAGAAAGGGGCAGAATCCAACCGATCAATGAGGGGGCCAGCAGTGGAGTAGTATGGTTATACCATGCTTTGATTCTTGCTCTCCTCAAAATTTAAAATGGCCTGGCAACAGCAGTAGTATTTCTATTCAGACAGCACTGAGGCAGTCTTCATAACTTATTATGATCTACTAGATTCCAACTAATCACTCTTTACTCCACAGGTGTTAACAACCCTCTCTCTTTTGTAATGGTCTTGATGTTCCCCTAATCAAGCTATCCTTTCTTGGGCAATTTTGCTGCCTATTAGCTTCTCCTGATCTCTCCTATTTTGGAACCCGATCTTTAGCTCTTTTCAAAATCTTACATCCATACATGGAAGTCCAGCTCTCAGCAGCAGCTACTGCTTCAGCTTTTGGCTCAGCAGCCAAGAGCTGCAGACGATTCAGCTGTGAGAAGTTTAAAACTACCTTTGGCCTAAGCAAGAAAGGGAGGGTCAGGGAGCTGAAGATTAGGCTCTGTCCCTGCTCTATGCAACTATACTTCTGAAAAAAAGAAAAAAAAAAAATATTCCCCTCAATTCTGCCTTCCCAAAAATAAGGTCTGTCTTATTTAGGGGCATGTAGAGGTGATAAAATATGGCACAAGAAACAAAGGATTAAGTGCACACGGAGAATGGCTACAGCTTCCAGCATTTGATGTAGTAAGAAGGAGCCTGTCTGGTGGCTGAAAAAAATGGAGATCTTGATTTATTAAGCAACTTCATCACAAACCTATTTAGTGAAGTCACTTAAACCATCTGCGCTGAGTTCTCCATCTGTAACTTGGAAATGATACTTGGTTTGATCTCTTCATAGATTTTGAGGCCAGATTCAAAGTTGCACAGGCAAAGGACTGAAAATTGTTCATGCTTTTTGTCCTGGTGTTTACCTGTAAGCAAGATGTTTACTTTTAAGATGCCTTTAGAGTTTCAAGCACCCTTTGGTTACAGTGTATGAGGCCAAATTGCAGAATATCTGCTAAATGTTTTAATAGTACTTGGGAGAACAACACCCATCAAGAACAGGGAATTCCTGAGGTAAATTTCTCTTTTAAAGTGTTCTTATTAAGACAACTTGTTACTAAAATGCTAAAAACATGTCCTAAGGTAGTCCCAGGGGTAGAGACACAATAAACTCAATTTAAGTAGTTTAGACCCTGGCCTATCTACAACAGGAATGGTTAGTTAGCTAGTGTTAAAGGAGAAAGAAAGAGCAAATACCACATACACAAATTACACCAGTTCACCTAACATACAAAGGGAATATCCCCATGTACCATATATTCCAATCAATGCCTACATATCAGCTGGTTGTGAGAAGATGGTTTCATAGTTGTTACCTAATACTTTCATTTACAAGCAGTAACTACACCTTGTAGTCTTTTAGCGAGTCTGATTTTTGCATAAATTTATATCCAAAAAGTGTTTTAAAAGTCCTTGAAATTTCCAAGTGGATTAATGTAAAAAACAAAAGAAAATCCAAGAAAATTATCCAGATCCTCCTCAAACAATGTTTCCATCTTTTTAAGAACACGCTTTATTGCATTAACATTTAAACTCTAAAAATATTAAAATTTGAAAGAGGAAAAATCTGGGCTATTTTAGACAAAAGGTTTTTTTCACGTAGGTCTTTGACCGACTTCCTTGGAAGACACCTAAAAAATAAAGGCTACTGCTTCCATTAAAAACTGTATGGTTTTGTGTTTTGAAATTCCAGAATGGATACCTAAATCCTAAAGATTTCTCTAGTATAAAGTAGGATGCGAGTTTTCTTTAGAGTTTGGATAGCATAAGAAGTTAGCACCCCTTAACTCAAATGATTTGCTAAACAAGGCATTCTTGCTGAATGCCCCCCAAAATCTACAGTATTAAAAAGGAGATGAGTACTAACTATAATCAACATTTGGTATTCACTAACTTCTATCATGACTTTGCATACAGAAGACAATCCTTACAAAAGCAGTAGACTTTCGCCCCGATTAAAGATATATTCTTCTAGTTCTACAGCTCCTAAGCAAAGGAAGTCTTTCACTTCAATTACCATACCCTGAATGTCAAGTCTCACTTGGAACTGCTGAGTGCAGATAGTAGCATTTGATATGAAGTGAGGTGTCAATTTGGATGACGTACAACTTGGTGTCTATACAGAACCCCACAAGTGTCACACTTTCATATTGCTTGTTATGTCATTGCATTTTAAAGATTCTTTTACACATTAATCTATTAACAACACATACTCAGGTACAGCCTTGGATCAGCATCATCAAGACGGTTAATTGAGGCTGCAGATTGTACAGCAATTCTAACAAAAAAAACAAACTGGTCAATTGTTGGATTCTAAACATGGATTCAGAAGAGCAATTTTAGCACAGGATACTTCACTGCGTATCAGACAAGTGTACCAGTACTTAGCAGGATAACATAACTCCAGTCTCTCTCTCTTTTTTTTTTTTTTTTTACTTACTATGTAAAGTTACAGCAAACATCAGTTAACCATTTATATGGGACACATAAGCACCCAAATGCATAGCATGCATACCCACTCTCAACTTTGTATCATAATTGTCTACCTAAGTAATATATGAAAATCGACTGGGAGCCATCAATTTTAAGGTTTCTTAAAACAGCTTTGAAGTGTCTACTTCACTTTCATGGCTGCTACTGCACCAGAAGGTACTTTTAGTAACAAGGTAAGGAGCCTTAAAATGATGCAAAGGCTTAGCACAGGCTGTTTCTTGAGTTAAGAAGCATTGTTTACCCTGAGCTGGAGTAAGTGTATACTCCAGGTAAGTGCACAGCCTTTTCTCTGTGCCAATTTGTTAAAGTTTGGCATGGGTTAAAAAGGTAGAAATAGCTACTGCAATGCATTATTTTGTTGCTGTTAATTATTAAGTTGTCAAAAGAATCTACTGGGCACTAATTCCCTGGAGCACTTGCATTCAAATTGGCACCTTAAGTCTTGATGTGGGTTTTTGTTTGGGGGGGGGGGGAGACGACACACCTATATTAAGATTCAAACAGATGTAAAAATGTCTAGACCTAGACCCCTTTTCCCCAACAGCACACACAACATCATCCCATCAGCACCCATAAGCTGATAAGCAGAAGTACTGTATACACAAATTAAACATAACATCATCCGAAATAGCATTAAGAGAAGTCATTAACAAGAGGCGTGGATTAAAATCCTTCTGGAAAAGGATGGGGATTTTGCAGACTAAGTACACAATGAAAACAGATTTCATTTTAAAATGAAAATTTCAATAATTGAGGGAGGGGGTGCAACAAGAAGAGGCCATTTAACAGCAAGTACAGGGCCTTCATTCAAAACTTTAAATCTCCTACTGATTCACTCCTTGGAGCAAGCACAAAGGTAGTACAACAACATGCACTATATATTATGACAAGATATTTTACAATAGTGTAGAGTTGTATCATTAGAGGTTTCTCAGTAAGGGGACTCTCTCTCTACAAGTCACCCCGCTAGGTATGGTGGGAACAGGAAACAACTTTGGCTTTCTACTGAAGGTGAAGCATGCTCATCTCTCACAAGCTGTATCGACTCCTTGAATTGTTAAGGCAATGTATACATGCCTGCATTTAGCAACAAAACAACCTGTTCCTATTTTCTCACTGGGCCGATAGTTTCCTTCCCTGGTTTCCTATTCTACAGATTTTCTTAGCCGAGTTTCCTGACCAGAAGGTTACCGCTGCAAGTGCACTGGGGGGACGGCGGATGCAACCCCTTGGGGGCGGCAAGATCATGCAAGTCTTTCGCCACAGGGTTAACTGCAACCGGCGCCCCGATCTGACGGGGAGATGCCCGGCACCAGCCTGCTGAGCTCGGGGAAACTTCCAACTGGGGAATAAGAGACATCGCTTGCGACTCGCAGCTCCGCGCCCAGGCTCTGTCTGACAACGTGCCCCGGAACCGACCTGGAGGCGTCTGAGCCGCGGCGCCGGCCGCAGGGGAAGCGAAACAACCCGCCAAGTAAGCGGCGCTGCCAGGCCGGCCGCGGGCGCCGCGAGCAGGGGCGCAACCTGTTGCAGCGGCGGAGAGGCCCCTGCCGGGGCAGCGCGGGGCGAGCCGCGGGCACAAGCGCGCCCGGCTCCCCGCGGGCAGGGCCCTGCAGGTCTCGGACGTGCTCGGCAGAAGTTCCCCGCGGGTTCCTAGTTGAGGCCCCGGCGGCGCCGAGCAGACGCGGCGGGCGGCGGGCGCGGTGCAGCCCAGGAGCTCCCGGGCAAACCCGCGGGGAAGGGCAAGGGGGCGCTCACCTTCTGCTGCCTGCGGGCCATGTCCGTGGGCTGCTTGGCGTTGAACGGGTAGGCGATGCACCGCGCGATGAACACATAGAGCTGCAGCCGGAGCCGCTTCTCCCTCTCCTCCCGCTGCAGCCGCTCCTGCTCCTCGCGGGCCTCGCTCCGCACCGAGGGGCTAGGGCTGGGGCCGAGGCCGGG
>NW_017728931.1:104561578-104579203 GCF_001723895.1 Crocodylus porosus
ACTCCATGCATTGACCTGGTATTGCAGTGCTTCCAGGACCGTTGCAAAAAAACAGGAAAAAAAAAAAAAGGGATCTCGGCAAATCCAAGCGCTTGTTATTTCCAGACATCACAGTCACTGCTCCAAAATAAACCATGCATCCCAGTCCTGCGGCCTCCCTCCCGCTGCCCGCCGGGATCCGGGCTGGGGGCACCGGAGAGGGCATGGAGCAGGTCACTGTTCACGAATACCAATGCGGACGAGCGGGGCTGAGGGGAGCATGTTACTGCCCAGCTCTGCCTGCGTGGGGGGGGTCCGGCTGTGTGTGCTCCCAGCTCTGCCCAGGGCCGAGCTTGTCTCCCACCTCCGGAGCAAGCCAAGAGGTGTTTTCCAGCCCCTCCTGCTGGTGGCGCCCAAAAGTGGCATCTCTCGCGGGCCATTATGCAGCCCCGTGATGTCCCCTCCCCTGTCCGAGAGATGAGGGATGAAATATTGCACCAGGCTGAGATTTGAATCAGTGGTTCTCCCCCCTTTTTGCACCAGGAACCATCTGAAAACATCAATAGCCAGCCCCAACCCAGTACCCCCCCACTCCCAACCCACTGTGCCCAGTGTGGGGGGGAGGGTATGGGGGGGGGCAAGCAGCCCTTGCGGGTGGAACTCTGCCAGCCTGCGAGGGGAAAGCCACGGTTTTCCACATGTTTCTTCTTTAATGGGGAACCCATTTTGAAAGTTTGTTCACAACCCTTTCATATATTCTTGCAACCCAGGTTAAGAAACACTGGTTTAAATGATGATCACTAGACATCTGTGTTAACCACCCGCTGGGAGGTAGTGGGCACACTTGTTCCTGGCTTTGCAGCCCATCTTGGGGCCACATGAGTGGTTTTCCTCACAGCAAGAACAGCTGGAGAATTAAGCAAGTGAGGGAAAGCTGCTCCTCAGCACAAGAGCAGAAGATGTGAAACAACACACCCATCACCAGGCCCTGCCTCCACCAACTGCACTCACAGGCTGTGCCTGCCCTGCCCAGCACAGAAGTAGAGAGGTCCTGAAAGCCCTCACCTCCCCCTGTCTCCCTGCTCCTCACCTCCGTCTCCAGGTGCTCAATAAAATCTGACCTGTTGCTGCTTCCTCTGACTTGGGAGACAAAAATGCCATACAGGCATCAGAAACTCAACAAATCAGGTGAATCTTTGCCAACTTTCATTCGTTGCCAAACTTTGGAGGAGAGGGGAGAAGTACCCTCAGGTATTCAAGTCACAGATACCGGACTTTCCTCTACTGTATATTTACCACCTTGTACATGTAGGTTTATAGGATCCCTGGCTGTGTTGCTACTTACTGGGTGCATCTACAAGTGCAATGAAAGTGAAACAAACTCCAATGCATATTGCAGAGTCTATTGCTCCAAAGGACCTCATATACATGTGTGCCTGGGACCACAGCACACTGAGCCAGGTTGGGGCAGCCCCAGCTGGCACAGGGCTCAAGGGAGCAGGTTGCTAGCCTGGACATAGCTTTCAACTCCGACCCAGCAGAGGGGCTCGCTGGGGCAAAGCAGAGACAGCCCCTTGCCAGCAAGCAGCCCCTGAACTGAAGCATCCTCAAGCCCCAGCCAATGCTGTCAGCATCTTCAGGTGCATTGCTGTACAGTAAATAATGCTGCCACAAGATAGTATTTGTATTTAAAAGTACTAACCTACAGTGGCGCTTATTAGTTTACTATGACCTAGTAGGGCCAGGTACATAGAGGTGGAGACTTTATTGCAAAGCTAATTAGGCAGCTCCACAGAAAAGGTGACATGTAGAAGCACCCACTCAATTCTTTCAAGACCACAGCAGCCTAAAACACCATGTTTGCTCTAAGTGAATTCTGCTTTCATACACAGAGGGAGAATGTTATAACACTCAAAGACACCATAAAACTTCCATGTGATTTGTTTTTAACATAAAGGATGAGTCCCTACAAAAAGGAGGGTCAGGAGAGGGGGGGGGAAAGGTTGTGTGTAAGCCCTGCAGAGCTGGGCTGTGAATCTATACCACCTCATGACTACTGTGATATTAATTCCAGGCTGATCCTATTATCATATACCAGCTTACTCAATGCTGCTTGTTTATAAATAGGATTACATTTGTGACACTTGTGGCCTGGACCTTTCTTGAGAGGAAATGTCTCTCCTAGTTTTCTTAGGTGCTCTTTAACCACTTAAAAAATCTTCCCCAGAGCTGCAGTCAGTAGGAGCTCTTAGCAAGGGAACAAAAAGTTCTAGGCTTTGCTTTCAGGCAACTTCATTTTTCACCATGTCTCCTTATTAAGGAAAAATATAAAAGCAAGAACAATCAACCTTCATTTTGTTTTTAATCAGAACAGACTGAAATTTAGAAGGTTCCCAGTGGTAAATAAATTAATTCTATTGAGAAAAGGCCATTATGTATATTAAAAAACTTCTGTCAGACGGAAGTAGGCACTTAAACTTACTACTGCTATTTTCATAGGAGAAGTGACTGAACCCTTTACTTTGCAATGTCAGACCTCTACTTGGTTTTTTTAGGGACCACCTCACTTGTGAATCAAAGAATCATACAAGAGGTATGATCAATTCTCCATAGCAATGAAAAATTAGCTTGCAATAACTATGCCATAAATGATCTGCAGAAATCAGAGTGGCATAAAATGTGTTCAACAGTGCTCTTTCATAGTTTCCGGTGATTCCAGCATGCAGCTTCCGATATCCATTTTGCCCCAAGGGTTTTTAAAAAGATAATCTGTCAAACTTTTTCTACAATATGATGGCTTTCATATCTGAATTGTTTAATCTAATTTATTTGTAATGTTATGTTAGATTTCTGTACGAGTCTTAAACAGAGCAGAAATCCCTGCCAATTTCCTTTCCTTATGATAACTGCTATTTGTATGTTCAAAAGCTACTGAACTAGTTAAGCCCACAAGTCAACGTAAAATGTTTATATATAAAAGATCAACATACTTTAAAACAAGTTTGCAGCTCCTTATCCATATAATCCAACCCAACCAGTTTTGTTTTAGACTTCCTGCTCACCCCATCTGACCTCACAGATTTACTTCCAGGTTATTTCAGACCTAAGAATAGCTTTTTTCCTTGAATGCTATAACTGGCATAATTTACTGTTCCATTATTTATTTAAAAGAATTAGTATGCAGAGAAAAAGTTATCCATTTCTGCAATTTGTTTTAATGGCCTATCCTTCATTCAGGCAAGTAAGTATATACAAATGCAGCAAGCACAAGTAAAAGTATTGTATATTCTATAACGATATATTTAGACGCAGACAACTGGATCCTTCTTTACGCATTAGATACCTTGTAATTTGCTTGAATAACTGCTTTTTGTTGTTAATGTATTCATCTTCTAAGTTTTTGTGGTTCATACTAATGAGTTTTAGCTTCATAAAGAGTTGTAAAAGTTTGTATTATTTGGGGGGGTTGTGGATGTTTTTGTTTTCTTGTTTTTAAAGCCCTAGTTGAACCAATCACTTGATTTTAAGATTTTTTTTTTTTTAAACAAGGCTTATAGCCCACAATGTGGAAAGTATCTCATAAACATGAAGCATGCCCTAAAGGCAAAGAACCTACAAGGAATATTTTTAAAAATATCATTACGACTACAAAACTAATTTCATGACATTTTGGGTTGACTCATGTTTTTTTTAATGGTTCAGGTTGGTAGTAGTATAGTCTGTTCACGTAAGAGTTTTGACTCGGAAAGAATTTCAGAAGTGAGCTGCCACATTCATGAATGGCCTTTGTAGAATATAATATAGATTACATTAATTGGGAAATCGCTTTACTCAAGTCTATTCTGAAGCATGCAAACCAAAACCAGGGACCTTTGATTTTGTTCTCTATTCTATGATAAACAAACCATCTCTAGCAGATCATCACAGGAAAATGAAACACAAACGTATGCACACACTCACCCCACCAGCATCATTACATTCAAGCAACAGTGTATTGGGGGCCTCTGCAGTATGTGCAGAGCTGTGAATATTCCCCATCCATACCCCTTCCCCATGTAGCAGATCTCTTTGTGTTGCGGCTGGGGATCTGTGGGGAGGTGAAGACAGGAACAGGATTCATACCATAATGCTTTTCTCCCTAAGGCAGAAAATGTGAAACTAACATTTCAGTTTTGATTCCTATGTGCAGAATCAAGTGTCTAAGTGGGTAGCTGTGAAAAGCAGGCAGTAAATAATTCCCCTGTACTGGTCACACCTATCATTAGCTTGGCAGGAGAACAGTGTAATGTTTGCACAAAAATGAAGTGTGTTGGAGCAAGCTTGTCAATCCTCCATGAAAAACAAATAAAAAGAGCTTTCCTTGGAGGCCAGCCTTGCTTGCCTGCTTTGCCACCTGTTTGTCTTGATAAACATACAGCCTAGTGGCTCCTATTTACAGGAATGCCCTAGAGGGCATGGAATTCCCTCTAGGCAGCGCTTCCTCATACTTTTTCGTTGGGATTTCCTTTGTTTCTGTCTCCACTACAAAGTAGCTAAGGACTGAATCTTCAAATAAATTTGAAACTCAAAGGTTGTTTTTCTTACAGAAGTCCCTGGTCTTCACATTAGCACTGACCCCGTAGCCTTCTCCCTTGCTTGACAGACTTGATCCAAAGGAGCTGTACCACCAAGTGTTGTTCTGACTACTGCAACCCATGAATACACTTTTGGAAGACTGCACAGGATAAGGGAATACCACTAGTTGCATGTAGTTCCTGTATTTGTTTTGAACTAGAACCTTTCAGAACAGTTATTTTGAAAGGCTGGGATAAGCTAAGCACTAGCTCGTGCTAACCCACACTGGATTCTGCACATTTTGAGTCTCTAAAGGAGAGCTTGAGGCCCCTGTGAACTACCAGGTTCTTTCTGCAGCTTCATAGGGTGCTGGTATTTTAGATCAGTGGTTCCCAACCTTTTTTTGGTACTAGAACCCATTTGTAAACATCAATGGCCAGTCCCAATCCACTACCCCTCACCTCTGACCTGGTGCCCCCTGCCCCTAGGCCCCAGCCCCCCCAGTGTGTGGTGCAGGAAGTTGGTCTGTATGGCAGGGGGTGTGCATGGGGCATGAGGGGCTCCAGTTGACCCCAGGCTACCCCTTGCAAGTTGGAACTCTGACAGCCTGCAAGGGAAAAGCAACAGTTTTCCTTGTTTTTTCCCCTTTAAAGGAGAATCCATTTTTGTTTGTGATCCTTTCATATATTCTTGTGATCCACTTCTGGGTCACAACCCATGGGTTGAGAAATTCTGTTTTAGATGGTTTTCTAGTAGTACAGGTAATATAACACATAGGAAAGGAATAGGCTGCTGATGAAGGCTTTCCAGAATCTGCCACCCACTGTCTTCAAGAATTATAACACTCATTAAAAAAAAAAAAAAAAAAACAACCCCCCCATTACAATTTAACCTTTAGCTGAGTTCTTCCAGACTTTTAGGTGACAAGTTGAACCACTGAACAACAGCAGGGTGGACAAACTGGAAATTGATGACAGGAATATTATGCAACAGGACAGTATCAGTGAAGCTGAAGAGGGAAGTCTACAAGACATGTGCAACCAGTGCTATTGTATGGAGCGGAGACACAGCCCCTGAAGATGACTCAAGAAATGAGACTGAACATGACAGAGGTGAGATACTCTGATAGATGTGTGGAGTGACAAAGATGGATAAAGTAAGGAATACATACATCAGAAGGTCAGTGAAGGTCATGGACATATCTAAGAAAGTATAAGAGAGAAGACTGGTATGGTATGGACATGTTGAAAGGAGTCTGGAAGAATACATGGAAAAAGAAGTTACCAGAATGGCACTACAAGGGACAAGGGGAAAAGGAAGACTGATGATGAGATGGAGAGATATAGTGGAGAGGGACAGAGAGAAGGAGTTGGAAAAAGAAAATGAATATGACAAGCTGGTGGAGGATGAAGCAGGATCTGCAACAGTGACCCCGTTTAGATAGGAAAAGCGAGGGAAGAAGAAGAAGGAAGATAGATCTCAATATCTTTGTATTCAGAACCTGAGCTGCAATTATGGCATCTTTCTCATTTTGTATGTTTACAGACATACACACACATGCACACCTACACATAAAAATGCATAACAGTGTGCCACTGTATAAAACTTTTTAAAGTGAAGATTCAGGATGATTGCATTACTCACAAGCAGTGGAGCGTCAGTTATCAACAAAAGGTCAAAGCAAAGTTTATATCACACCATCAAATAGAAAAAGCATTTAAAGAAATCTAACTTTTAAAAATAATATGCGTTATTCCTGGTATTCTTCTGTCTGAGGTGCAGGGTTGCTTTACTTACCTTGAGATAGAGCCTGGTGCTAATAACACCAAAGTTTCAGGTTTGATACCCAGTTGGACTAGATGGTCTCTTGAAGTCCCATAGAGCTTTTCTTCTCTTTCACTCTCCAAGATGCGGTAATTATGGCTTTTTGACCTTGCAAAGGAGGGAATGGAAAGGTAGTAATAATGGATTTTTTTCAACTTTCAAAAATATTCTAATAGATTCTTAGTAGAAACATGCATCCAGGACAGGATGAAGGTATCCCTCAAACAAAACAAAAACCCAAAACTAAAACCCTTTTTCGCTGTCCCAACTGGCTGGTACATTAGAAACCCATTCACTGGTTAGCAACCTGCTTAGTTTAGCAGATCCTGGGAGGAAAAAGTTAAACATTTACATTTAAGAAAGTTGAACTTAGATTGACAACTACTTTTTCATACCTCCTTTCTTACTTTTCACAGAAATTAGATGTCCAATGAACGGAGGCTCAGTCCCCTTGAAAAATATTTGGACTTTGAAGCTTTATAAAAATGGAGTTCAAAGATCACTCTTCTAATATAGAAAAACAGTATGGACATGTTCCCATGAGCAGGGATCTGCATTTCTCCATGGACAAGTATTATGTCGCTGGTAATTATCCCTGGGGGATGCCCTTGCATGCTCACTCTGGTATGTAGAAAGTTGCCTTGGGTGAGGTAAGGCAGGATGGGGCCACTTGGAGTCCTGGGGAACTTGTGGGGCTGCAGCAGTGGTGATCCAAGCATGTGGAACCTGGCTGGCAGCCAGAGCAGTGCTCTAGCCAGCCAGGTCCTGGTTTCAAGCAACACATGCTGTAGCTACAGCACCCAGCTTTATTCTGACACTTTTTTTTTGCCGCTATGGTACAAATTAGCAGTGTGGTGAATGCATTGCATGTGTAGTGTATGCAGTTTGTAGCACCATGTGCATGTTTGCGGGGACACACCCTAAGAGTCAATGTGTGTGTGTGTGTGTAATCAAGAACATGAAATGGAGGGTACAAAAGGTCATTAACTGGTTTCCTGAAGTGATATAGTTTTCTGTGTCATAAAGAACTGATCATTTGTACGTATATTGCCAGTTCTTTTACAACATATGGTCAAAACAAAAGGAATCCCTATGGCTACATTTGAAATCTGCATTTAACTACTTGAAATCCTGTTGTGATACCTGTATGCAAAATGTATATTTAATATAATTTTATAACAGAATATTATGCAAACAACTCATCTATTGTAGTGCACAGGACATCTCATGATGAATACACATATAGGAAGAATGCCAATATGTGTGAATAGTGCTTTTAGTAAAAGTATGCTAATTTATTTGATACCTTCCTATTTTGGTAGCATTCACACACTATGTAATTGTAGATCTCTTGAATATACATTTTGCTAATTTGGAACCCACTCCAAACCTCACTGAAGTCAACAGTATTCTTTTGACTGATGTAACAGGCTTTGGATTAGGCCTCAATTCAGATACTGAAGAAGTCATGGTCAGGTACAAGCTAAGGTTAGGGTCCCAGAGCAGTGGTCCAGAAAAAGCCAAAAGTCAAGGAACCAGGATCAGGAAGGTACATATCAAACACCACAGATAAAGAGCTAGGGTCAAGAGCTGAAAATTATAATCAAGAACATGTCAAGGATCAGAAGCCAAACAGCCAGCAAGACAAGGATCAAGGCAAGATGCTGGGAACAGGGCAATCTACAAGCGCACAGGAGACTTGTGCAAACACTTACGACAATCTGTTCCACTGGTTTTAAGGTGGTATTTGGGGTAGAGTCATACAAGCGCACAGGAGACTTGTGCAAACACTTACAACAATCTGTTCCACTGGTTTTAAGGTGGTATTTGGGGTAGAGTCAGCTTTTTGCCAGCACAGAAGAAAATGATGGGCAACACTGCCCACCTCATCCCCAGCAGAACCTACATCTAGGTGGACAGGAAGTCTTTTGGTACCTCTTAAGGCTGAAGGCCCTTCCTATGACTCGGGTTGGGCCAAGGATCTAGGTTACAGTGTTTGCAGCTTTGGGATTAGATGAGAGTAGGGCCTAAAGCCAAGTGATACACTACAGGAAGGCATTTCCAGAAGTAGCAAACCACGCTAAGAATGACAGAGTCTTTTTCAATCTTTCTGTATCTGTGGCAAGGCTTGTAACAGATGTGGTCCAAATGTTTATTCGTTTTTTATTTTACGTTTAACATGACATTTTCTAAAGCACTTAACTGGACAGTCAGGACATTCAAGACTTTTTCCATTATCTTGGTTTTGGCAGGAACTCATTCTCTTATCTCCCTCCATATTGCCATGGGGCACCTCACCCTCAGGTCAGCTGATAGTCATACTAATGCTTGATTGTCTTGAGGGTGTGGAGCTCTATTCTGTGCATCCCATTCTCTTTTTTAAAAAAGCAGCTGAAAATCCTCTCTCTCTCAGAAGTTTGGCTATCATTTACAGTTGCATTGTTGCCAGCTCATGCGATTTTACTGCATGTCTCACAATATGTGGTATTTTTATTAAAGCTCCAGCTGCTGCAGTCAATAGCTCAGCTTTCATTTCATTCACTTGGAGAAAAAAAGTTTCTAACCCTCACATTTGTGGAGAAAAGCTGAAATGACAGTAACCTGATAGTTCAGAAACCGGAAGGTTATTACGAAAAGTCCACTTTTTTCACAAAATGTAATAATTTTAAAGCCAGTCTCACAGTTTTGGAAGGTCTGATTCATGACTTTTGAACTCTTGTGGTTGATAATATTTGTGTTATCTACTTAGGACTCTCCTTTTTTTTCCCCTCTTTCTTTTTTTTAATAATGCCATAATGGCTTTTTAGCTTTTTGTGAGCTTTCCACTCTTATTATTTGAACTGTATTTTGCAAGTCCTGATCATCACCCTGGTAGGAAGCATGTCATATATGCATTAGTATCATTATTATTCAAGACAAGTAGGATTTTGATTTATATCTCATGAAGCTCTGTAGTAGGTTGACTGAAATTGCTAATTTTCTGGCTGATAGTATACTGAATGGGAAACTGAACATTTACTAGAATGTAAACCATTTAAAAATATGTACATTTGTCTCCAATGTAAATACAGAGCTAAGAGTGCAGTTAATATTTTATATTAGTTTCAGAAGCCTTAATGTATAATAGATATTTCAACTGATCCAAACATTTAACAAACAAATTATTTCAATAAAATCTACATACCAAGTTTAATTTTATTAAGCCTTTTTTCCAAGAACTAATTTGAAGTCAGTTGAGTACAAGTTTAGGACATGTGATTCAGCATAGTATTATTAAAAATGCATTAAATATTTAACTTATAATTAATACTACAGTCAGGAGGCCACATTGCTTCCTCATATTAAATGTATAAAGTTATTTGAGTTAAACCCATTCCTAATGTGAATGCCACATAAAAATGTAATTTTTTCATATAGCCTCTTGTCCTGCAATCAATAGTTTGATTTAAATCATGGTTTCTTGGCAACTCAAGACCAAGGTGATGCCAGGTGGCAGAAGTAGCCATAGTATATGGCAAAGTTGGTATCAGAGCCAGATAGTACCTTTGTTAGTCTGAAGTCACTCAGAAGGCAGGTTAGATATTCAGCTTATAGACCAACTAAATAAGATATATAGAGAGCATACGTTTTTATGAATTGGAGCTCACTTCATCTGATACCAGTTCACAGAAGCTTTATGCATCTTATTTAGTCAGTCTATAGGGTCCAAACGTTATATCAGCTACTTTAAGATGAACATCTGTCTATATTTACTAGGGTTTGCCACTTAGCTCAGATTTTAGATACACTCCAAACCACTCTTTAACTATATTGCAGCAACAACTCAGATTTCCACTATCTGTACTGGGCTATAAGGAGGCAACCTTTGCTTTCCAATATGGACTGTATTACTGTTACCCAGGCTTTGTTACCTCAAAGCTAGGCTACTGTGCACACTAGACATGGGATTAACCCTTAAAGCTGGCTTGTCCAACATACGGCCCACGGGCCGTCATGCAGCCCGCCAAGCCGTTTTCTGAGGCCCAAAGTGCTGCGATGGGAAACAAAAGTAAAAACTGTTTACTTTCATTCCCACCCCTTGTCCCTCCCCCAGCCCCTCAGCAGCTTCCTAATGGCTGCTGAAGGGCTGGGGAAGGGACAAGGTTCCCACACACAGCCTGCAGCGAGCTGTGCCCCATGGTGAGGACCAGGCACACATGTACTCCCTGGTGCCTGGACGACTTACTGGGCATCCTTGAAAGCAGGCAGAGGCGGCAGCGGGGGGCCGGGGCTCAGCAGAGGAGCCGTGTGGGCCTGAGGCGGGAGCAGGGGGCGGCATAGGCATACACGGCCACCAGGGCAGCGAGGTGGGTGGTGGCAGAGCAGAGTGCACCTTTTCCACACATCCCGGGGAGACTGCAGCCAGGAGGACGAGGAGGAGCCTGGACTGGGGCTCCCATGTGTGGCAGCAACTCTTCCCACCCTGCCCTGATCTGCTCTGTGCCCAGCTGAGCCACGGGAGGAAGAGAAGCCAGGCACCTGGCTGCAGCTGTGGCCGTGCCCAGCTGAGCTGCTGGGGGGGGTGAGGAGCAAGCATCTGGGCTGGGACAGAAGGCTGCTGCCATCTCTTGTCGCCTAACTCCCAGGATGAGCAACCACTGCAGAATAAGGAAGCAGCGGCAGCAGCAAGCGGGAGTTTCCTTTCCCTGCCAGCTCTGCCATACCCGATTCCTCACCTGCACCGTGCTTCCCCCCGTCTCCCCTTCCCCAGCCACCTACTAGGGAGCTCCCTGCCACCTGATTTACCTGCTGGCACATGCCCCTGTATCCTCCAGGCGGGGCGAGGGGGAGAGCGGGAGATTCACATCCCAAAACCCCCCTGCTCATTCTCAGGAGGAATAAAAAAAAAAAAAAAAATAGCCACAGCAGCACTCGAAGTTCTTTGCATCAGCAGCCCAGGTGGTGCTGCTGCTGTCTGCAGTACTGTTCCCAAGAAACAGGGCAAGGGCACGTGGGAGGGAGGCAGCTACACTTCTCCCCGCTAACCAGCAGGTAAAAATCTTTGTAAAAATACTGTCCAGTGTTTGGATTGTGTTTGATTGATTCTGTTTCTCTTTGAGGGGGATTGGAGGTTCAGCTTGTTACTACTTGTATACCTCAACTTTAAAAAAGCCATCGATCTGGTATCCCACGATCACATCTTGGCTAAATTGGCTAACTGTGCCCTTGACATCACCACAATCCGCTGGCTGGGGAACTGGCTCTGCGGTAGGGCCCAGAGGGTGGTGGTCGACGGGAGCCAATTGTCTTGGTGCACTGTGACCAGTGGGGTCCCACAAGGCTCTGTCCTAGGGCCTATACTGTTTAACATCTTCACCAATGATGTGGACACTGGTGTCAGAAGTGGACTGGCCAAGTTCGCCAACACCACCAAACTCTGGGGTAAAGCATCCACACCTGAGGATAGGAGGGTGATCCAGGTGGATCTCGACAGACTCATGAAATGGGCGGATGAGAACGTGATGGTGTTCAACACCGAAAAAATCAAGGTTCTCCACCTTGGGAGGAAAAACCTGCAGCATGCTTAGAGGCTTGGTAGTGCTACCCTGGTTAGCACTACAGATGAAAGGGAGTTGGGGGTCATGGTTGACCACAAGGTGAACATGAGCCTTCAGCACGATGCTGCGGCTAGTAAAGCGAGCAAAATGCTGGCTTGCATCCACAGTGCTTCTCAAGCAGATCCCAGGATGTCATTCTCCCGTTGTATTCAGCCTTGGTAAGGCTGCAGCTGGAGTACTGCATCCAGTTTTGGACTCCACAATTCAAAAAGGATGTCGAGAAGCTTGAGAGGGTGCAGAGGAGAGCCATATGCATGATCAGAGGTCAGGAAAACAGACCTTATGATGAGAGGCTGAGAGCAATGGGGCTATTCAGCCTGGAAAAGCACAGGCTCAGGGGTGATCTGATGGCCATCTATAAGTTTACTGGGGTGCTCAGCAGGATCTGGGGGAACTTCTTAGTAACAGGAGCAGGGGTTCCTGTTATAGCAACCAAGAATGTACAAACCATAAAACTTTTTGGTTAATAAATAGTTGCATTTATGAATATATACAGAAATATCCATAAGATGGTGCTGCATCTTTAATTTGACCAGAGTCATTTACTTTGAAAAAAAGTATATTTCAGTTGTAGCTAAAAGCTCTTGTTATAATCTGAAGGTTGGTGACAATTTCTTTGGCAGGCATATTCCATGTGCTAGTTTCAAAATCATTCCAATACGTTAATTTACATGTATTAAAATATTAATCACAGTTTCTTTGTTCATGATAATTCAAGGCTGAAAATCTGAAAACCAACCGAAATGTAGCTTCAGATGACATTCTGATCAACAGCTCGCTGTGAGAGACAGTGGAGTAAGGTACAAATGGGGTAACAGATAGGTAAATGATATATAATGTGGCCAGTAAGTGAAATGGGTGTTGGAGACACCAGCATTATCACCAACTACACATACACCAAGACAGCAGAATATCATGTACAGCATAGCTTTGTGGGACTTTTGCTGAGCATGGGGCCATGCAGAAAAGCTGCTTGCTGCTGCAAGCTCTGTGCTGCCCTGGCAATGCATCCCTCGTGCGTGTGGCACCAGCAGGGGAAGCAGCATGGGGCTGTGCTCCTTCTTGCTGCAGCGTGTGCAGGAGACGCATGGACAGAGCAGCGCAGAGCTCACAGTGCTGGATCACACCCAACAAGCTGTGGAGTCCCTGGGGGAGAGCAGCAGGGCAGTGAGCCCAAGCCCTGTCCGGAGATCTGAGGGGCATGGGTCCCCTCTGCCCCCACGGACTGTGCACAGTAGTGGGGAGCCACCCCACCTCCTCCCTGAGCTCACAGAAGGCAGGCAGCATGCAGGGATTCGGGCTCCACTCCAGTGCAGCAACTGCTGCTTCCTGCCAGGGGTAAGGGGATGCAGACCCAGGTCTCTGGCCCTGTAGCTCTGGGAGATGGGCTGGGGGAGCAGGGGCTGTGGGTGGGAGGTAAAGGGCACCAGCAGGGCAAGGGGGGTTGGGGAGTAAGGGACACAAGCAGGGCCAAGAGTCTGGGGAGGGGTACCAGCAGGGCCACGGGAGCTATGAGGGCCTTTCATTTTAAATCACAGATTTTGGGGGTTTCATCAGAGAATTTGCTAATTTTTTTTTTTTTTTTTTAAAGAGAAAACCAGGATCCCTGGTCTTCATCATCCTTTCCACCTTGGGAACTCATGGAAGCACCTTAGAGCTGGAACGTTAGGCAAGAGGAGGGCCAAGCTCAGGCTATTAGTTTTTCTTTACACAAATAGCAAAGCATGAGGTTTTGATGTGACAAGATTAAGGAAAATTACAGACAAAGAAAGGATGCATGTAATACCCCAAGGTAGAGAGAGAGAGTACTTGGTCTCTAGAACTGACCATGGGCACTGCTCAGTAGCACCAAGCAGACTCTTTTCAGTATCCTCCCAGTGTTTACACAGATAATTTACCACAGTGGGGGATAATCATATTCTACAATACCACCTCTTTCTAATCCTCTTTCCCTCACAGAAGTGCAAATTTTGCCTCTAACTCACCAGGAACATAGAAAACTTGTACAGAAATGGCCTTTCCAGACCAACTAGTTTGTACATGGGAAGGTAGGGTCCACTTCCGGTAAGATGATATGAATTAAGACTCCTAGCCACAGAGGTTTCCTAGAATAGAGTATTGTTTGGACCTAAGCTTACACAAGTTTATTCCTTTTGTGAGCTGCACAATGCAGACATGATATCTACCTCTATTGTTACTGCTGCCACTTAGCAGTTTATGGAGCAAAGATGCCAAAATCATGCTTGATAATGTAACCCCTCTCCCCCAAGCTCCGTCAGCAATGAAAAGGTCTGGGTTCGCATTTTGGGGTACCTCATAAATTATACCAGTGGCTCAAACCCCCACCTAGAAATCTGGGAACACTGAATTTGCTGGGGCATCCCATATAAACAAAAAAAATTCCCCTCCTCACAAGCAGTGTAAACACAAACACCCAAGTTTATTGCAGAGAATAAAACAAAATAAAAGAAAACATTAATTGTGTTTCAAAATTAGACTTAACTACAAAGTCTATAGGTGGCACCCTCTTGGCAGGGCTTCACCCATACCCAGGCAGTCTGGGACATGGGGCTCCCCAGCAGGTAGTTCCAAGGGCCTGTAACATTATACCTGCCCTTCAACAATGGACTGGAGAGAGGGGGGCTCACACAAGAGAGTCCTATGAGCTGCTCCTTGGGTTACTATGCTGCAGGGAGCTGCTTGAAAGCATGGGTCCTTCTGTGTTCCAAGGAGCTTCATTGCTCCTGGAGAAGTGGTAGAGTGCCGATTGGTGCAGTGCAGTGCTGTATGATTGTGGCTCCAGCCAGCATGCATGTACCAGAAAACTTCTGGGCTGGATTATATATGACCTGCTGAAGTGAAACGCCAGGACAAACTCCAAAAGGAGCCAGGTTGATTAATGGCTATAGCCAGTCCAGCCACACAGCTTGGCTGGAGCAAAGGACCATAAAAAGAAACAAAGGGGAAAAGCCAGGCCTACTCTCTAGGCCTGAGCTGCAGGTAGTCTGGGTCACAGCTCTGCAGGCATTAGAAAGTTGCAAGCCTTAACCCCAGCCCAAAGCTGGCAGGATCAGAAACTCCCAGGTTTCAACCTTGTTTAAGACTGCCACGCCTGATTCGTGGCCAGTATACCCAAGGAACAAATACTCTCTTCCCCAAGATTAATTCCTTAAAACCTCAAAAGAAGGGGAAGAAAAGGAGGAGAGGCGTTCCCAGACACTGAGAAAACTCTCCCTCTTTCTCTCCTCATCTTGAGTTTTTCCCTTTTTGCTCTCTGCAAATTCCTTCTCCCTTGGAGGAGACTTCACTCCTCAGCAGGCCCTAGCAACTTCTCCTACCCAAACCAGCCTGGCTCACCTTATATCCCTCTGCATGACATCACCCTGCCTTTGTCCAGTCAGGGAGTACCACACTCCAGTCTTTCTCCCAACCAGTCTGCCTAAAGAATCCTTTGCTTCCTCTGGGCAATAAGGCCAGAGGGTTTTACATATTTTTCCCAGATACACTAGGGACAGACATTCAAGAAGCCTGAGTTTGAATTAATTCAATGTTTGCAGATTAGTCTAACCTGGGTAGGCTAAATCAGTTTTGTAACCTGACAGACATCTCAGAAATGCAGGCACATGCCTGCAGTGGCTCAGGCTAGAAGCCAGGGGATACTACAGCAGCCCTCCCTCCCTTATATAGGGAAGAGCTGAGGGGGGCATGGCTAGGCCAGGCCAGGCCAGGCCAGGCCAGAAGACTGCAATTAGGGAGGGGTCCTCCGCCTTGAAAACAGAGCATTTATCAGTTCTGTTATCAGCATTTAACACCCCATCAGAAAATAAAGCCTTGCTCATTACAAGCTCTTCTTAAACAGCTTTTTCCAAAGGAAAATATATACCAACCTCTGACTTCTTTACTGTTGGTTCTGTCCACATAAAAACACGCACACAGGCACACAAAAACGCAATACACAACCCAAGTGTGTGTGTGGGTGTTACATAATACGTGGTCATGTAACTGCTTTCCTGGAGGTATTTACATAATCAAGGAACAAAAGAAGAATCATAAACCATAACAGTGGAAATGTTATAAATGGTAAACGTATATAAAACGTATGTAAAAGAGATTAATAGTGCAGCATTACTAATCTGGCATTACAGTAATAGTTACAAGACAAGACATGTTAATTTAGGGCCATCACTGCTACCTGATATCATGTAACAGCTGCTGTCACTATGCTTTGGCTAACTTTATTTCTGTAAATGTTTGTTAAATCTGTTTCTGGATTTTTCCCCTTCTTTTCAGTAGTGCCATCTTTCAAATAACACACTGATCGCTTCTCAGTGTAGTGAAGCAAGACCTGATTATACAGACAGCCAACTTTGCTGATGTGCTACTTTAATAGAATGCCATATGATATTCATTCATTTGATATATTAGATGGTAGAGTAAATCAACAAAGCAAAGCATTCCCATTCAGGCTCCAAAAGTGTATAAGCTGCTGGTATGCTTTCAAATACATCTTTTAAAAAGGAATGTATTTTTATATATATATAAACAACTATTTATCCCCACAACAAGTACCTACAAGTTAGAAGTGGACACTTCAGTGACACACACATTCAGAAGACTGGCTTGAAAAAATGAATTCCAAGATTCACCATAAAGCAAATATTAGAAGAAAGGCATCAAACTGCATGATTTCTAGCGTAATGGTACAGAGGGAACAGGTTCCACAGCCAAAGGCCCTCACTGGAATTTGCCCTTCTACAAGTCCTAACAAGTGCAATGACAACAGCAAAACCAAATGACTCATCCCACTTATAATGATCTGACAGGGCATAAAGGAGGGGCAGTGACTCAGGTATTTGGGTCCTGGATCAGTAAGGGCTTTAAGAGCCACTTCTATCTGGAGATAGTAACCATTCTACAGGGATAGCCATGACTATTGATCTTTCTGCCTCATGTTGTTACTGGCTGGGTCATCCTGAGCAAAGGGAAATGATATGCATCTAATATGGATTTTTTTCCACAAAGATATACATGCAGAAACCTCCAGGATTTGCAGAGGAGAGAATTGTAGAAAGCGACCACAAGCCCCTGGCATTGAAATCCACCCTGTTCCTTCTCTGTCCTACTCCAGCAGAAAGGACACTGTCCTACCCAAGCTAGGGGTTTGAAACTGTTGGGACAACATACCTTCATGTAGAAAAAATATCCCATTATATATATCCCATGATACTTAAAAGCAGTGAATAAAGGCAGAAATGGACAAGCTGAACTAGTCAGATGTTAAATGTGATGTCCAAAGCAAAGCACTAGAAACTGGGGGAAAAAAGCACATTTTGCATGCAGAATTTGCATAGTTGCTAAACTTAAGTTAATGTAATTCCAGAGTAACCCCGTGAATCCAGTGGCACATGGGTACCTGAAGGCACAAGGCAGTCCTGTGTATCCAACTCAAAACTATTAGGACACAAAGAAACAATTAGAGTAACAGGCAATGAGGCTGCATCCCAAAGGCCCAAGGGCTAGTTATTGCTTTTGAGGAAGATTAATGAGGATGTTTTTTCCCCTGCTTTTTCTTTTGGTGTCACGTTTACCTTGTGACTATTAAAGTATTGTTAGAAATATTATTAAAAATGCATTATCAATAAGTCTTGTTAAAACAGTGCAGCTGTCAGCC
>NW_017728931.1:104579214-104596580 GCF_001723895.1 Crocodylus porosus
CTGACCCTATTTGCAAATATATACCTTTTGTGTTGCTAATAGAGTGTGTCTGTGGCTGAAGGTTTTTTTTCGCCTCCTGAGAAACGAACCGCGATTTTTACATCAGTATGACTAGCACTGAGAGATTCAGTGACATTTAACATATATTAATGAAGTGCCATGCTTAGTCTAGGGGGCTAAATGGAGGATGCTATTTGTATATTTGCAATGCATTTCACCTGAAACCCCAGCTGAGAAGTAAATTTCATGGACTTTAGCCTTACCGGGGGAAACACAGTAGAAAGTGCCTTTGCTGAATTGCTGCTTAATAAGAACACTTGAACAGAACTTATTGTGCCCGTTTGCAGCTAATTCATTATGGTGCACATCATGCTGTCAAAATGCTTCACTGTTTTTTGGAATAGCTATTTTTTTTCTTGCTGAACAACAGTTTTGCATCACTGCATCGATAATTACCATGTAAAATATTTGATATGCTATTAGATGAAAGTAAAGGCATCTTGCACTGGAAGTTGCATCAGAACCTAATAAATGCATTTGATTCTCACTGGGCTTTTCAGAGAGAGGTACTTGAGATAGCAGATCATTTGGAATGAAACTGCCATCTGGAAATTTTGTGTGAAGATGGATTGTAATGGAGGCTTAAAGGGACACTTGATTTTTTTTTAAAATATGCTTGAAGGAAATAAATTTGCATGGGTAATTTAGGAATAAAATGGATTTTAAGGAAGACGTAGAAAAATGAGATGTACTAAAGTATGCAATCTATCTGCAGTTCTAGCCTCTCAAATACCATCATATCTAAATAGGTATTTTAGTGTTCCACAGTAATGCTCTGCGCTCTGTGTATGTGGAAAGTAAATACACTAATGTGACTTTTGCCTATTATGCCTCAATTAGGATTAGCAGTTTGAAAAAGCTTGATTTAGAAACAACAAAGGACCAAGTATTGCAAAAATCATGGGCAATGATGTTACTGAGGATCTATAGCCTGACAGTAATTTGTGTGTTTTGGTATAAGAAATGAATGAAAGAAAATTAAAGTCACAGCCAAGCTATTTCTGTGTACAGCGAAAATAGAGACTAGGTATATCAATCCAGGTGGTGCGAGATAGATTGTTTAGAATGGCACAATGATAGAGAGGGTTTTATGAAATGAAAATTACTAGGGCTTTTTACATATCTGATTTATGTGCATACATAAATCTCTGGGACCCTTCACCTTCACTTTTCAGCTTCTTGTGAAGAAGTTAAGCAAGTGTGAATGTCTTGTAGTCTAACCATCTGAGAAGACTTCTGTTAACTCCCATCACTTAACACGCAGATTGACACGGAAACATGTAGATTGTATTCTCCTACAGCCCTTATCACCATAGTATCTTCCAAAGGTGATAGATGTTAGTCATGTAATTTTAAACTACATGTGGCTAATTTTCTGTCACACTTCTCTCTTTGGAGGGAAGATATGCGTAGTGTGACGTTTTAATTCGTTAGGGCTTTGGTTTGGATTTTTTTTTAAGTATGCGTGTTGCTCCTTTCACCTGCTTCCTCTAACATAAGTGGCACTTCTTGAACTTGTTGTGGCAGGTGGTGATGTTTGTAGCAATTCTGAGTCTGTGCAAGTTTGTTTTACAGGTTCAGACTGGTCTACCATGCACCCCAGATACTGCACCCACCCTGGTGCCGGGGTCCCCACACTGTAGTGGGCCCCCAATAAGGCCTCGTTCTTCCTCAGTAACCTCAGCCCAATCCACCAGATTACATACCAAAACCAAAATCAAAATACAAGCCCTTGGGCTATAGCATAATGCAAGCAGCTCAAGCTATACTCTGTCCCTTTAAATTAATCACTCTTGCCCCAGCACAACACGCCTTACAGGCCAGGGTCTGGCAAGCTCCTGAAATCCCTTAACCTTACCAGAAGCAGGAGCTGGGCCATCAAGCCTCTTCACTTAGGCTCCATCTATGAAAGCTCCTTCCCCTTTAGCTGCTGGCAGAAAACTGCCTCCCTGGTCCCAGCCCTGGGTTTTATGTATGTGCCAGGCCCTGCCTCTTCTGGCCAGCTGACTGATGGCAGGTGGGGCCAGCTCTCTCATTCTTGCTGCCCTGGCAACCAGTAGCTGAGGGGAGCTCCTGACTGACTGCTAGGGCTCTCTCCCTAGCAGTTTCACCCCTTAGAAGAGAAGGACACCTTAGTGCCCTGTGACAAACATATTAAATACTGTCAAGAGTCCTTAGAGCCTTTCTCATTTGTTTTTGGTATAAAGTATAAATAAATCATTTAAAAAAATACATGCATCGTTTGGCATTTTAAAAGCCTGTATCAGGTCTTTCCCCCTTAATCTGTTCTTTGAAGATTACCAATCTTTCCTTTCTCTCTCTTTACAGGGGACTTTTTTCCTACTCATTCTCATAAACCATTTACAAAGCCTTCCTGTTTCGGCTGTATCTTTTTTGGAGACTGGGAGACCAGGCATAGAGTTTCATCAGTTCAGAGAATAACATTACTGTACCTTCCAAATCTTGTACATCCTAACATTATGTTTAGTTTTTAACTGATGCTGTACACTGAAGCTCTGCACTGAGCAGAGATTTGTGTTGAGCTGCCTAGGTCTGTTTCCTTATTCAGGGCCATCCCTAGGGAGGGACGAATTGGGGTGACTGTCCAAGACCCCGTGCTTTGGGGGACCCTGTGGAGCTGGACAGAGTGGCTGCAGCCCCTCCTGCAAGACCCACCTAGTGCTGGTGACTCTTGTGCTGCCGCTGCCGCCACTAGCTTCCCTCTCCCCTTCCCCCTCCCCACCCCCACCGGCTTCCTCACATCTGGGCCCTGCGCAGGCTGATTTGCCCTGGGTCCCGCACTCTGCTAGGGTCATCTCTGTTAATGGTTACAGTTAATTTAAAACCAACCAATTTTAAATTACCTGCAAGCAGTGTGGCTGACTGGTTCTTCCAATGTACACTAACTTTGCATTTATAAACATTAAAGTGCAATTCCCTTAACCATTAGTAAGTGCTGCCTTAATATTAGAAGCACAGAGGATTTATTCACTCGCATCACTTTAAGAAAAAAGGTGCTGAAAGCTGAATTTTAAATACACCTTTGACCCAACCAAAATGAAACCTACCACCTGCTGTGCTATAGCCAGTTACTCTTATCCATAGGGCTATAGAAAGTCTTTGATTCAAAAAATAAATATGAATTTTCAGTATTAACTACTAGAAATAATCCAGACAATGATTTTACCATAACAGAAGGATCTGACAAAGAATAAAAATTAAAAAATATATAATATCTGAGTTCAGGGAAAACATTCCTCAGGTAACACAGGTAATTCTGGACACATTCCCTAATTACTGGTTCCTCACTCCCTGTCTCCATTGAATAATCACACATCTTTAGGAAACCCTTCTTCTGGGCAGCAGTTGGCAGCAACAAGGGCCAGGTTCAATTTTGGGGTACTAAATATATTTTATCTTGGCTTGAGCCCCCACCCAGACCACCTGGGAACCACTACATGAATTATTAGGGTGTCCCACATAAACAACCCCTGCCTCCTTGCAAGCAGTGTAAACACAAAAGACTGATTTATTACAGAAAACAGGAAAATACCAAATGCAATTTAAAACATTACTAACTACAAGACATGGTTGTTTCGGTTGTGCTGCGCCAGGGAAAGCTGCTAGAGAGTGTGGGTCCTTCTGCGGTGCTAGGGGCCTCTTATTGCTCCCACAGAGAGGCTGTATGTGTATGGGGGGTGACTGTGTTCCAGACAGCAGCCACACCCCCCCCCCAAAACTTTTGGGCTGGATTATGTGACCTAATGAAACAAAACTGGAGGAAATATTCCAAAAGGAGCCAGGTTAATTAACGGCTATAGCTGGCCCAACCATACAGCTTAGCTGGAGCAAAGGACCATCAAAAGAAACAAGGGGAAAAACCAGGCCTACCCTCTAGGTCTGGGCTTTGGATAGTTTGGGTCACAGCTATTCATGAGGAGCAGAAAGTTGCAAAACTCAGCCCCAGCCCAAAACTGGTAGGGTTAGAGACTCCTAGTTTTCAACCCTGTTTAAACTGCCAGGCCTAACTCCTGGTCAGTGAGGAACCAATACTCTTTCCTCCAGTAGTAATGACACCACCCTTGCCTTGTCCAGTCAGGGATCCCCATGCTCCAGTTTCTCTCCCAACCAATTGGCCTGAAGAATCCTCTGCTTCCCCTGGCCATTGAGGCCAGGGGGTTTTACATGTTTTCCTCAGGTACAGGCCCCAGCTTGCCACATGCTGAGCACACGGCCAAAACACCAGGGCCATCTTGCCCACATAAAAAAAAAAAACCAACCCACACACAAAAACCACAATACACAACCCAAGTATATGTCAGGGGTAGTACATTTATACTTTCTATTGTTTCTTCCTCTTTAGCATTTCCTAAATCTAACTCTTTCTTCATGGTAAAAGTCTTTATTCAAGGTGAGTTCATCTTTTTCCTGATTCTCTGGGTAATTTTACTAAGTCCAAAATGATACTGGTAAACTCTTCTTCATCTGTAGCTCTTCCAGCCACATTATACCTTTCTCTTACTCCCTTCATTGACCTTATTTTATCCAATTGAACCTCACTTACAAAGCCCTATATCATTTTGCCTCACTTACACCTCTCTAATTCTCTCTTTTCCTGTTTTCTGCTCTCTATACTCTTTCAAACCATTTATATCTAACTGCACAGATATAAGTGAATCAGAATTTAGCCTGCAGAAGCTTTATAACCAAGCAATGAAACATGAGCCAAAAAGAAAACAGCTTGATTCTCAGATGCCAGGTTGAGTTTCCAGAGCTGGCAGTTAGAAAAAAACACATATTTACTTGTAAACTGAGAAATTTCATTTGGAAGCTTCTGAGACTTGACAATATGGAACCTCACAATATAATTTTTACAGGGTTAATTTTATCCAGGATCAAATTTTACATAAAAGAAGTTACAGTATATCAATTATAGTATAGGGGAAAAAAGCATTAAGGGTAAGCTCTTAAACTCTTTCAGCCTGGATTAGCCCATTTTGTCTTTCTGGAAACAAAAAAAGACAATCACTGTACATAAGAAATATGTATATTCTTGTTTGATTATCTGTTACAGCTAACATGCTTTATTTAAAAATTAGAGTAGATGCTCAGTTCCCTAGAGGACAAAAGGTTTCTCAACATTTCAGAAGTTTTAGCTATGGAAAACTGAATAGCTGGAAAAAAAATTAACGGGACTTGGATGCATAGTGAAGCCTCTGTAAACTTCTGAAAAGTCCCTAGATTGACCCACATGGCCTATTCCTCACCTTGACATATTCAAGGCGAGATTCTCACCTGGTGAAAATGAACCAGGCTCCACTCACTTCAAAAGAGGTGCAGTAGCTGAAGATCTGGCCCAGTGCATTATTTACTTGTCTCTACAAGATAAGAATGAAAGAATAACAATATTGTATTTTAATTAGGTATATCCTGAATTTCTTGTGCATCTAAGTCAAGATAGATTTTGTAGGCTAAATTGTGGATATACCTACAACCAAATAGTTGAAAGATGTCTAGTGTAATAATCTTTCAGAGGCCCCAGATATATGATATGGAGCTAAACAGAATGCCCCTGGGAACTCCAGATGCACATTGTCCAGTCCCCAACATCAGTTAAGTAGGCTTAATAAGAAATTAATCATTATTCTGAAATGTATGGAATAATTGTATTGGATCAGTAACAAATACCTTATAAATGTTACTTTAAAATGATTGTTACATTGAGAGACCAATTTTAGTGCTCTTTTGAGGGTTCAAGTTTTGTACCTGCATCCAAATATTGATGCAAAATCTGTCATAGAGTTGAATTCCTGATTGTACCCTCAAATCAGTTTCTTGGACTGAAGAATAGTAAGTTCTGCACACTCTATTAATTGGGACATTATGACCATAAAAAAGAAGCCAGGAGGAGTCTGCTTTAAAAAGCAGGGCCTAGAACTATAACTATATTGCCTTTTCTCTAAGTAAATGTAGGGTCTTTTTCCAAGCAGTTGCATTTATGGCATCAACCCCTCTTTGGGCGTTACGTAATTCCTGTGTTGAATTAGGTTAAAATATGGGAACTCACATTCTTCCCATATTAAATGTTGTGGGGAATCGTCTCAGAAGCTAATATAAAATCAGACTGTATCAGCTTTTAGGCCTAGCCCTTTTTGAACTGTGGAATTAGGAACACAGAGTTTGAAGAACTGCCAAACATTAGAGGACTCCACTGGCCTGGAGGCAGTGCAGAGATACAGGATTCATGCAGATTTTTTCCAGTGAATCCTTAGATGTGCCTATTGCAGGGGACCTATATGAATTGGGAATGGAGCCCATTTGTTTCTGCTATATAGATGGCAAACTGTGTGCCACCATAAATCCAGATCTTACTAAGAAAGCAGTAGGGGGAAGCCTCATGGAGGGAGCCTCAGAGATTTCATTTCCCCAACACCTGCTTCCTCACCTAGGTTTTCCCATGGAAGAGGTTAATGCAAGCCATAAATCTCACCACAGGCATACTCCTAAGGTAAACAAATAAAGATGAACAATATTGTCAAAACAGGCATCTAGGAATTGGACAGTTGGTATTGAAATTAGCTCAAGGCCATCTGGAAGTCTTTGAAAGGAAGGAGGAATTGGCTGGCACTCTACTTCTAGAAGAAACACATTTTTGGGTGTTTTTTCTCTAGGTCTTTTTTATATTTTAAAAAAATTATAGATGAGGGAAAAAAATTAAATTCACTTATTAAGTACCATAATCTACAAGCATACGAGTCTGAGTACAGCCTGAGATGTCTCTTTTCTTATTCTGAATTGCTATTACAAAAGAAGCATTGTGTAATGCATTAATATGGCTACTGCCTCTCTAACTTACATTTTATTGAAGATTGGTTATGTGACCTCAAGCCTGTATTACTTCATTGTCATGGGAAAATACAGTAAAACTTCTGAGGGTTGTTGGTTGTAGCCGCGTTGGTCTAAGGACATAGGCAGGCAAGATTTTTTGGGTAGATGTGGTATCTTTTATTAGACCAACTCAATAGCTGGAAAACACATTTTTTGCAAGTTTTTGGGCACAAACACCCTTCTTCAGGTATTGGGAGACTCTGCTGCTGTTATGAGTTTTCAAGGTAGAAAGAAAGATAAAGAAAACAAGAAGACTGTGAAGATGCAATGGGCTACTGGTGCCCCAGGGGCCCTCCCCTAGCCAGGCTGGAGTAGGGGCTCAGGCAGGCCACTTGTGCTGCTGTACATAGCATGGCTGTGGCCTGATTCCTGGACTACAAGGGTGGTGTCCAGTTGCCGCATAAAGGGCATGGACTTGTGGGCACTTCCTGACTGATGACTGTGGTTGGTGATGGTGACCCAACTGTGTCCACAAGGACTTGACTTTTATGTGGCACTGCCATGCCAACCAGTCATGCCTATGCTTTCACACGTGGCCTGCCAACCCCTCACACGTGGGCGTTGGAGCGCCTGCCCTGTGTGAGCTACTGCTGAACCTCTGCCTTACCCCACAGTGCCACAAGGTTGCCAGTTTCCTCCTGTGACCAGATGGAGCCTTCAGTGGCAGCATATGATGGGGATGATGATGCCATTGGGGCTCCCATACTGGATTTCCGGGCTTTTGCATGGCTGTCACTGTGCTGCCAGGCCTTGGCAGCTGCCATCAGTGCCCAGTGCAGAGGCACAGACCAGGACTAGGAGCCACAAGGCAAGACAATGCCCTGTAGCACCTGGAGGCTCAGGGCAGGCTGCTGGGGGTAGACTGCAGACAGCTGGCACTGTGTCCAGTGGCCAGGAGCTGGCTACAGCTGAGTCCAGGTGCTGGCAGGCTGGGATGGTATGGGCCTGATGGCTGCATAGCACTACAGTGCCAGGTAGTGGCACCAGGGTGCAGGCAGGCTAGCACAGACAACCCGCAGCCTGTACAGGGGCAGCAGAGGCCAAGAGTTCCTCCAGGCTTCCTGCTGTTCTGCCCAAGGGCTCAAAATGTCAGCAGGCTTTTAAAGAGCCTGGGGCTGGGGGCTGCCATAGAGGGGGCCCAGCCCTGGGGCTGAGCTCAGACTGGCCCCCTAGTGGCAGGGCTGACCGGGGGGCAAATCTGTTTCTGGTTGGCATCTACATGTGTGTTACTGCACGGTAAATTCTTGTGAGTAAATTTGCTACTTGTATTTTCAGGTAGCAAATTTACTTGCGAATAACGGAGTTTACTGCACAATAAGCATATGCGTGTATAGATGTACATGCTTACTGTGCAGTAAACCACAGTACAGCATCTCATGTAGACACACCCAGAATGTACCAGCTGCTGCCCAGTTAAATTGTTTTACATTTGAAAGGGCTCCAAACATTCAAGTGTTGGTACCCCAAGTGTTCCTAGTGCTCTTTACCTCCAAATCTTCTCTAATGTTTCTAGAAGATGGCCACTGTTGACTGAGTATCTGCATGTAGGCTAGTCTCTGGCTTGAGTTTTCACACAGTCACCTCTTGTCTGAGGTTCTGGTTCTTTTTCCATCTTCACGATTCAGTGGAGGAGACCACTAGCCCTCAGTCATTAACTCAAAAGCACTTCATTGTATCTGGCTTTTCCAGTGCATTATGATATGTGAGATCATAAACTTCCCTCAGAGCTAACACTTAACACAACAGTTTTAAGAACACTGGGCCTGAACCAAATACTAATGATGTTAATAGGGGTCTGTTCATTGACTTCACTGGTTTTGTATCACATTTATTGATTTAGGCACAAGTTTCATAAGCGGAATTAAGGCAAAATAAGGTTTGTAAATTCCTGTCTTTGTTTAAGAGAGACACTTCTTTCTGTGAATCTGTTTATCTTTTTAATGCAACCTTCATATCATTGAGATTATTTGAATTCATCAGACTTGATTTTTTGTGCAATATAATGTGTAATCTCTTGATCAAATTAATCAAAAAAACAGATTTAGTCATGGGAAACCTCTGGAAAAAAACACTGTTTGCAGCAATCCAATTTAATTTGAAACATATCACATCAGCTTCTATTGTTAAGTGTAGTATTTCAGCACTATGAAACCTGATGAGATTAAATTACATTTTCTCTATAAAATCAGATTTAGTTGTTGAAATGATGAACTGGTAAAGGATTGTATTTCATTATGTATTTTGCTAAGGAAACTGCATGTCTTGTAATACAATAGTAGACTGTAGGTGGTTGGGTTTTTCCTTTTCTTTTTATTGCAGAATTAGATGCAAATGCCTTTGATTCATGCATTGCCTATGTCTCCAAATTTAATCTCTCCAACTCTGGTTACTATTAAAATGACCAATAGCAGACACAGCTTGAATCTACAAAACTGTCATTAAAGTTCCTTAAAGTTTTATACTAAGTTTATAACCTTTATACTCTGATATCATTTATAGTTTAAAAGGGTTGTTTGTTCATGAATTCAGCTAAAATAAGATTACCTGCATTTGAAAGGTCAATCTGTGACCTTTAGGTGAAGTTAAGGCGTATGAGAATCATACTATTTTAGACTTAACTCAGGAAAACATGCTAAATCAAGATGGCACCTGGCAATGCATTTAAATCTCATGGGAATAAATGGAATTTAAACTTCCACCCATGTGCTTACTTCAATGTGGATAGTTTTCAGCATATGCTTATTTGTTTCCCTGAATTATAACCTTAAAAGGAAATAAGTTTAAATCTAGCATTTGAAACAGTGTTTAGTTACCTACACTAATGGACTCTAAAACACCCTATTGATGAGTAGGTTCAGTCCATTGCTGAGATGGAGAAGCCAATTTCAAACTTCTTTAGGGCCTCATTTCTTTCTGATTCTGGAGATTTATATATTCTGTATGTCTAAAGAGGCTTTGGAAGCATCTAACATTGAAAAAAAATTAAGGATTTGTAAAGTTTATGGAGTCCTGCTCAGTCTGAACATATTTTCAGTTGTAAACTAATGAAATTAACACAAAATTAAACATTTGTTTACACACATTATTTAAGGATAAGTTTTAGGATTTGAGTATAGAAAACATTACTATAACGCAAAAGTAGTAGTAGTAATAGTAGTAGTTTATTTAAAGCTTTTGTCAAAACAAAATGAACAGTAAAGTTATGTATAATAAAATAATATTATATTATATTATATTATATTTATAAAACCCCAAGGTTTTTATTTGATTTTGCAAATTATTATTCTTTGTGGAAGTTAAGTAAATACGCCTACAGAATATAAGATAGGCTCCAAATCATTAGGGAGAAGTCAGATTGTTTTTTCTTCAACATAAAAGTAAAAAAATCAGTCACACTAGCAATTTTTCTATTAGAATTTTGCGTGTTTTTGGCACAACTTAGTTTCCAAGTCTGAAAGGCTAGATAACAATGGTAGGTTATTTCTTTGTTTGAAATTAAATAACTTGCCACAAATCTGGACACTGTGGGCACATCTACACATTGATTAATGTTCCGTAGTTACTGCACATTAAGTTTAGTACTTGAATAACTAAGTACAAAATCTATGCTCAGTAACTAGTGCTATTGCGCAATAATGCCAGTGCATGGCTTTTTAGGGACACTTACTATACAGTATCCTAATACTACTGCAGTCGCATATTAGTACAGTTTTTGCATGGTACACTACAGTTTGTGCAGTGTTATTAGGCTACTGCAGTTAGTGTCTTGTGTAGACATGCCCTGTATCCCACTGCAGATTAAGTTACTGAGAAATTTTAAAGTCTTGAATAGGGATGTTAATGTGAAAAATAAGCTATTTATAACTTGCAAATGTGGAACAGCAATTTAACAACTGCTAGCCCACAATTGTTCAACTCTGAACTAGCCATTTTTCCTTTCACCTGTTTTTCCCATTTACTAACAGCTGAGTCTTGATTCTCTTGTAGTTTGCACTGTACATTTTTATTTATGTTGATGCAAAGTCAGCATGAAATTATCGCTGGTGTAAGTTAACAAAATTAGAACTGCCCATTATGATACACTCATGCTGCATAGTAAATAAAAACACAAGCTCCAAGGTACTGTAGAATGAGACTTTATATCTTACTGCCACATTCCTTCATATGCTCTCTACCCTCATGATGTAGTGTCAATTAGAAACACATCAGGGAGTTTTTCTGGCTTCCACTTCAGTTCCATCAACTCTACTTGTTTTATCTTATAAAACAAGACTCATCTAAACTCAATATTCTTTTTTCTAGTGGACCAGGCATCAGACCTCATCTAGTTTTGAAACACATTTTTGTTTTTACTTAAGTATTTTAAAGTAGTCTGATGCTGTCTTTCAGAGCTATCAGTTGGATAATGGTAGTTAACCACATATGTGGGGGCCATTTTAGGTATTTCCCTGTTTTTACTACATTTTCTTGTTTGTGACTGCCTCCCCACAACTACCCTTCTTACTAACACCTCAATAATTTTCTTCAAGTTGCTTTGTCTTGTTACTAACTAGGAAAGATAGAAACACTACAGTATTTTTATGAAAAACTATATTTTAGGACACTGTTTGTAAGAAAAGATACTACAGAATATATTAAGTCAACTCAGTAGCACTATAATTCATATATTTGCTGTGAATATTGTCTTGGGTTGTAAGGTTGCAATTGTAAAATTTCAGCATTGAAAGTGGATAGGTGCTTTATCCAGGTCTATCTACCTTTCTCTCTAGCATTTTTATTTGTATTGTCAGTCTCCTCTAATTTTCCTCTGTGCTTGTCGCATTTATGTATTACAGACTGTTCATGACTGATACAACTGCTACACTTGACAGCCGGTTTCACACACTAATTTCTTTGTACACAAAGAATTTTCTTCTGAATATCCTCAGGTCTTGCTTTAGCTAAAATTAGCTGCTGTAGCTGATGGGTCCCAGAAACTAGTGCAGGCTAATCTAAATTCTAAGATGAGAGGAAATCTTGCTTTCTTTTTTTATTTCAGGATATGAGGAAAGTCTGACTGTGCATTTCACATTAACCCTTCCTCCAAAGCAAATTCCCAGTCCAGCTGGCATATTATGACAACAGGACGCAATAATGAACATGTTGAGACAGTCGCTTTAAAGACAATGGTAGAATTTTCCTTCTGACCAGCTTGTCAGGCAACTGAGCAACAAATGTAAAAGGAGTCATGAATGAATGTTCAGGTTGTGTTCCTCCTTGAAATCTCTTCCTCTGAGATCAGACGTAAATCACTTCCCACTTCTGTCTAATCCAGTGGTTCCCAACCTTTTTTTCTGAGACCTGCTGCTAGGAGTACAGTGCAGCGGCGGTGGCGGCTGCCCAGGGTCAGAGGCAGGGGAGCTCCCAGCACGTGGCACAACTTGTCTTTTGTGTGTGGTGCTGCCAGCATTGACTCTGCGACCCTCAATTGGGTCGTGACCCGGGGCTGGGAACCTCTGATCTAGTCAAAGTAACAGTTCATTCTGAATAAAGAAAAAACTCCAAGACCTTATTTTTGTTTGCTGCAACGTGTATGGACACTAGTTACCCATTTGCTGAAGTTTTATACACTTCCTAATTGCTTCTATATTCAGGGTGTGTCTACATGTACATTAGCTGTGGCATCAGTTTACTTGCAAGTACCATTTACTTGCAAATAAACTGATGCCACAGCTAATGTACATGTAGACACACCCTGCTGCCAATCTGCTCCTGTTTCCTGGGGCCCTGCAATGGGCCCCAGCTGTCACCGAGGGAGCTCCAGGCTCTGGCTGCAGTTGCTAACACCTGGCAGCTCTCTTAAAAAGCCAGCCCTGCTTGCTGCTTTCTGGCAAGCCAGTTCCTTGGCCAGGAGCAGCATGCACAACACAGGGATAGCATGCAACAGTGCTCTCCTTGTCGCCTCTGCCTCCCTGTGCCATGGATGCTCCTGCCCCTGCCAGTGATAACCAGTGCCCCATGGTCCTGCTGGTTGTTGTGCTAGCCTTGCTGACCAGCCATGCTGACCACCACCTGGCCCACAGTCATCTTCCCCTCCTAGCTCCACAGCGCACAGTGACTGCCTGCACACCTGCTGCCTCAGCCCCATTCACTTGGCCAAACCCTAGCAGGGATGCTGCTGACAGGCTGCAGGATGCCACTGCTGGAGTTGCCATTGCCCTCCTGGGCCTCTGGGCCCAGCATGCCAGCCAAGACTGTTGGCAGCATGTCTTCCAGCACATGTGGGATGATAAACAGTGGCTGGAGGCCTTCAGGATGACCCAGGACACCTTCCAGGATATTCGGGAGCAGCTCCAGCCACACCTGGAGTGGCAGGACACCTGCATTTGGCTGCCTCTCCCCCTGGACACCCAGCTGGCCTTGTCCTGTCAAGCTGGCCATGCCTGCCAGCCTCCACTACATTGGCCACTTGTTTGGTGTAGGCAAGCCCACCACTGGGGACCCCATCCTGGAGGTGTTCAACACCCTTCAGGACATGCTGGGGCACACTGCTCCATGTGCACCACACCCTGTTGGTGGTGGTGGGGTTCCATGCCCTAGGATTCCTCCAATGCACTGGGGCCCTGGATGGGACCCACATCCTTGTCACCCACCCTTCCCAAGGTGACTGCCCTTATTACAGCCATAGGGGCTTTCAGTTTGTGGTGCTCCAGGCCATTGCAGACCACTGAAATGCCTTCATGTACGTGAGTGCCAGCTGCCTGGGCAGTGCCTATGACACCCAAGTCTTTGGAAACTCCACCCTGCCAGGCCTAGTAGAGTGTGGGAAGTTTGTGCCACTGGTGCCCAACCTGTAGCTGGATGTCATGGTGGTCCTGCTCCTCCTCATTAAGGACCCTGCCTACCCGCTCCTGTCCTGGTTCATGTGGCCCTACACTGGGCACCTGGACCCATGTCAGGTCCACTTTAATTGCTGCCAGATCCACTACACAAGGCCAGATCATTGCCTTGGTAGAGTGTGCCTTAGGGAGACTCAAGGGGTGCTGGTGCACCCTCACCACCTGCCTTGAGTTTGCTGAGCACAACCTCCCTTGAATAAATGTTGCAGCTTGCATGCTACATAACATCTGTGAGGCCTGGGGGGAGCTCTCCTGTGAGCTCTGGGCAGAGGAGGTGAGATGCATGGAGGATACCTGGCAGCAGGAGCACCACCAGCAGCAGCAGTTGTCCCCCCCGCCGTTGCCCCCATTGCGGCCCCAGGAGAGCCACGGACCTGGCAGCAGGGGCTAGGGCAATGGGTGTGGAAGGTGCTGGCCAATGACCACCTCCAGCACTCCCCACTCTAGCCTGCACCACTGGCCCTGGCCCCCCACACTCCCCGCCCACTCGCAGCACCATGCTTACTGCAGACACATCTTAGAAGAACAAATTTATTCCCTCATGACAGGGGGCCATCCTGAGGCTGGTCCCAATGTAGGTCCACCCACCCATCTACGGCAATCTACTCATCTGCCTCACCTGCCATGCCTTTGATATAACTTTGGAGTGGTTGTTTTGTAAATGGGAGGCTGCCTGTTTAATGTCTGATGCGAAGGATGTAATATATGACTCCATACCAACCCTACACTGTGTCCCATGCTTTGCAGATGGCATCACTATATGGCTCCAGCCTCACACTGGGCCTTACTATATGCTCATCTGGCATTTGGACACAACCTGGATCCCTCCTATTCAGGTAGCCTAATCTCCACCCTCATTCTGGGCTGCAAAACTCCCTAGACCTCCTTCTCTCTCAGCAGTGGCCCCTTCTGGGACCTTTGGCCATGCAGGCCCTGGCCTCGCCTTTAGGCCAGTTGGGACTCCCAGCCTCTGACAGTCCCTTGTGGTGGGCACTCTGGCCCTTTGACTGGGCTGGTCCTGGCCCCAGTATGGACCAGCTGAAGTTTTTATGGGTAGGTTCAAGCTGCTCACCCTCACTCTGCCATATGGGTCCACCTTCTTGGGCCCCTCCAAACATTGTACCATATAGTTTTTCCAGAACCCTCCAGGGCCTGCTCTTCCACCCTCACTGGGTTCACTTGGCTCTACTTAGGCTGGCCTATGCACAGTCCTTCAGGCCTACCCCCTGACCCTACTCTATGTGGCCCATGTGCAGTCCTTTGGGCCCCCCATATAGTTTCTACTCTGTGTAGCCTACTGCTTTCTCACACCCCTCCTCACTGGGGTCACTACACTGCCCCATGGGCCTCAGGCATATGATGATGTACCTGGACCCCTTGCCTATCGATTCTATGGGGTAACCCACCAGGTCATGGGGGCTCTGGCTATATGGTGCCCCATACTCACCTTTCACTAGGGAGGCACTGGTGGGGCATTTCCTGGGGACCACCCTGCCACAGGCAGCTCCACCTCACCATCCAACCTTAGCAGGGTGTAGTTTTAGGTCAATCCCCAGGACCGTGGACCTCCTCCAGCCCTATAGTTCCTACCCTTGACCTCCAGGTGTTCTAGAAACAGCAGATCTCCAGCTGGGTGATGTTAGTCCAGCGGCATCCCTACAGCAACTGCCACCTCAGCTCTGAGGGTTTATACTGAGGCTGTCCAGCCCCATCATCCAATCCGGGAGCCCTCTTGTAGTCATCATAGAATAATAGAATCATAGAAGTAGGGTCAGAAGGGACCTTGTAGATCTTCAAGTCTGACACCCTGCCTGGGCAGGAGAAAAACTGGGCTCAAATGACTCCAGCCAGGTAGTCATAACGGCTCTTCCCAGGGTAGGAACCAGCACCACTTCCCTTGGAAGTTGGTTCCAGATCCTAGCCGCCCTAACTGTGAAGTAGTACTTATGGATGTCTAATCTAAACCTACTCTCCAACAACTTATGGCCATTATTCGTTGTTATGCCAGGGGGGCGCTAGGGGAAACAAGGTTTCTCCCAAACCCTTCTGGTCCCCCCTAGTGAGTTTATAGACAGACCCCCTCAGTCTTCCCTTCTAAAGGCTGAACAGGTTCAGGTCCCACAGTCTCTCTTTGTAGGGTCTGTCCTGTTGTCCCCAGATCATGCGGGTGGCCCTCCTCTGGACCCTCTCAATGTTGTCCACATCCCTCCTGAAGTGCGGCGCACAGAACTGGACACAGTACTCCAGCTGTGGCCGGACCAGTATTGCATAGAGGGGGAGGATCACCTCCTTGGCCGTACATGAGATGGACCTGTGGATGCACAAAAAGGTCCAGTTAACCTTGCCAACCGTAACCTCGCATTGTTGGCCCATGTTCATCCTGGAGTCAAAATGACTCCAAGATTCCTTTCTGCCTCCATGCTCTCAAGAAGGCAGTTTCCCATCTTATAAGTATGCTGCTGGTTACTACTGCCCATGTGTAGCACCCTGCATTTGTCAGTATTGAAATGCATCCTGTTTTTGTTAGCCCACCCCTGTAACCTATCCAGGTCTTGCTGCAGTCCTTCCCTCTCTACTAGCGTGCTCACCTCACCCCAAATTTTGGTATCATCAGCAAATTTAAACAGGTTGCTTTTCACCCCGTCATCCAAATTGCTGATAAAGAAATTGAACAGCGCGGGTCCAAGGACCGAACCCTGGGGGACTCCGCTGCCCACTTCTCCCCAAGTTGAATATGACCCATCCACCACCACCCTCTGAGTACGACCCTTCAGCCAATCTGCAATCCATCTGACTATGTAAGCATTAATGCCACAGTCGCCTAGGTTTTTAATGAGGACGGGGTAGGAGACATTGTCAAAGGCCTTGCTGAAATCCAGAAAGACTACGTCAACAGTGACACCTGCATCCAATGCTTTTGTGACTTGATCATAAAAGGCGATCAGGTTGGTCTGACATCACCTGCCCCACATCACCTGCCCCAATGAAACTGTGCTGGTTGCCTTTGAGCATCATCCCTGAAGCCGGCCCATCATAGATGTGCTCCTTGATGATCTTCTCAAAAAGTTTCCCTAGGATTGAGGTAAGACTGATGGGCTTATAGTTGCCTGGGTCCTCCCTCCTCCCTTTTTTAAAGATGGGGACCATGTTGGCTATCTTCCAATCATCTAGCACCTGGCCTGAGCACCACAAGCACTTGTAAAGCCATGCCAAGGGCCCTGCAATAACCCCTGTTAGCTCCCTCAACACCCTGGGGTGGAGAGCATCTAGACCCGCTGATTTGAACACATCCAGCCCCTCCAGAAGCTCTCTAACCTGGTCCTCTCCAGCCTGAGGTCTGGAGGCATTCCCCTTGAGTCCGTCATGCATCACGGTGGGGAAGTCCTAGTCCCTGCACAAGAAAATGGAAGTGAAGAATTGGTTAAAGAGGTCTGCTTTCTCCTCTGGCGCAACCACCAGATTGCCCAGAGAATCTTGCAGGGGCCCCACATTTCCTGGTGCTTTCTTCATCCTCCCTATATATTTGAAAAAGGACTTTTT
>NW_017728931.1:104596680-104616960 GCF_001723895.1 Crocodylus porosus
GGACTTTTTGTTCTCTTTGATCTTGGATCCTAGTCCTAGCTCTATGTCTGCCTTAGCTTTCCTGACAGCCCCCCTACAGGCCTGAGCAGAGGAGGTATACTCCTCTTTGGAGATAGCACCCCCCTTCCACCGGTATACCACCTTTTTGGCAATCAGGCATTCCCAGACACCCTTGGTGAGCCAGGGGGGCTTTTGGGCACTCTTGCCCCTCTTGCTTCTTGTTGGGATGGTCACCCCTTGGGCCCTGAGTATCGTCTTCTTAAGGAACGACCATGCATCTTGGGCACTGAGTTCCCCTGCTCTCGAGAACCCCAGCACCTCTCCCCCACCTTTCTAATCTCCTCAACTTGTTGAAGTTGGCCCTCTTGAAGTCTAGGGCTACAGCCTTGCCGCAGGCCCTTGACACCCTGCGCTGGATGGTGAATTCCAGCAAACGATGATCGCTGTCACTCAGGTGGTCAGGAACCTGGAGGCCCCTTACCAGGTCGTCACCTGTGGCCAGGACCAGGTCCAACAGGGCATTTCCTCTGGTGGGACTGTGCACCTCCTAAATTAAGTGGAGGTCCTGTATCTTGGCCAGGAACCTCCTGGAATGGTCCAACCTGGCTGACTGTTCCTCCCAGCAGATGTCTGGGTAATTTAAATCACCCATGACAACTACATCCCTTGCCTTAAGTGCCTCTGCAAGCTGGCCTGAAAATTCCCAGTCCAGCTCCTCCCCTTGCCTGGGGGGTCTGTAGTAGACCCCCACCATTAGATCCCTCTCACCATGGCCCCCTTGTATCTTGACCCAGAGCACTTCAGCTTGCCCCTCCTCTGACCCCATTCTGTTGGCAGAGAATGTGTATTGCTTCTTGACATAGAACACCACACCCCCACCTTTCCTTCCTTCTCTATCCCGCCTGTAAAGCCTATAGTCCCTAATGCTAACTGCCCAGTCGTGGGATGAATCCCACTATGTTTCTGTAAGTCCTATTATGTCTGGGTCTGAACTGGCTATTCTGAGGGCGAGTTCCTCCTGTTTATTTCCCATACTACGAGCACTGGTAAATAGGCATTTAAGGCCTTGTCTAGCTGCGTGTGCCACCCCCTGATTTGGGAGACTGTCTGGACCCCTGTTTCTTACCTGGGCACTCCTTGCATTTGTCACCTGTCTTGCTCAGGTGGTGTCTCCTCATCTTCCTGCACTCCCCTCCCCCGGCGAGGCTAGTTTAAAGCTCGCTGTAAGAGATCAGCGAACCTGGAAGAGAAGACACGCTTGCCTTTAGGAGAGAGGTAAAGCCCATCCCACCCCAGCAAGTCTCCCTCCTGAAAGCATGGGTCATTATCTAGGAACCCAATGCCTGCCTGGTGGCACCAACTGTGTAAGCACCTGTTGACCCCGCCAATGCAGGCCTCGTGTCGCCATCCCTGCCTACTCACCGGAAGAAGAGAGGAGAATAACACCTGCAACCTCATCACCTTACGCATGTCCCCCAGAGCTTTGAAATCCATAATACGGTCAGGGTTGCCCCTGGCCATGTCATTTGTTCCCACGTGGATGACACCCAAGGGTACTGGTCTGCAGGTTGGATGTAGGCCGGGATCCTCTCCGTGATGTCTCTAACCTGAGCCCCAGGCATGAAGCAGACCTCTCACGTCATGGGGTCAGGCCGGCAGATGGGACCTTCCAGTCCTCGTAGGATGGAGTCTCCGATGACAAGGACCCGGCGTTTCTTCCTGCTGGTGTTCACTCTCTGCCCATTCTTTATCATGCGGGGAGCGGCATCATCTCCACTGGAGGCAGTTTCTCTGTCTTTATCCATCACAGCTGCCAGGGCATTGAATCTGTCCCCCAGGTGAACCTGGGGAGCTTCCACCACTCCAGGCCTAGCAGTTCTGCCACTCATGCATTGGATGAGTCTCCTGTGGGGGCTGTACAGTGGGAGACTGGGCCTGCAGAGAACAGAAACAGGCATCAATTTCATTCTCTGCATCCCTGATCCCCCTCAGCCTGCTCACCTCAGCCTGGAGCTCCCACACCTTCTCCTCCAGGGCCCTAAGTCGTGCACAGGAGGGACAGGCAAGGGGACCACCAGGCCTCCCCCCCAAGACCCCATTGAGCTCCCCCCACAGACAGGGGGGCAAGAGACCTCCAACCCTGCCATGAGCTCCGTCTGGGTGGAGGCCTCAGAAGAGCCTATGGCAGGTGGCAGTGCCTGGGCATGGCCCCTGGCAGCCACACTCCATGTCTGCACCATGTCTGCAGAACTGCGCCTGCTGCTTTTGCTCACTGGCGGTGCCACTCTGGGCAGCTACCTGGTGCCTGCCTTACGTGAATGCCAGCACAAATGCCGGTGCACCTTTATAGAGCACACCTGTTTGCACACAGTATTTGCTCGCGCTTCAGAAGCACGGCTCCCTGTTGAGCGAGCTAAGATGGCTCCAAAGGGCTTCCCCTCTGGATCCACCTCAGTTGCGATGTACCCTCTGCCACACTTACCTTAGGGGGAAATCAGCTGTTGCTGCCCCCGCCGCTCTCATCTCTGCAGCTGCTGCCTTTGCCACCTAGGTAAGGGGGTACACGTGGCACACGTGCACCCTGCTCCCTCTGCTCCTGCTCCCCAACTGCCATGGGAATTTCAAACTGTGGCTTTTTAAAGCCTGTACTTTGAAATTCCTGCGGTTGACCCCCTCAGCCAATCAGGCCTTCTGGCTAGGCTGGAAGTGCGTGCCAGTGGCCCTGCCCCTACCGACCCTCCCACTGAGATCCGGGGGTGGCAGGGAATACCACCCCAAGGGACTAGCTGGAGCTGCCCCCCCCACTTGGGGAAAGGTCCCCCTGCTTGGGGGAAAGGCCCTTGGAGCTGCTCCCCAGCTTGGGGGAAAGAGCCCCACTAGATCTCCCCCTGCAGTCTGCCTGTCTGCGCGTGGCTTGGGAGTGTGGCTTCCTGTCGGGCGAGCTAAGAGGGCTCCAAAGGGCTTCCCCTCCACATCTGCCTCAGCTGTGCTGTACCCTCTGCCCCATTTACCTTAGGGGGAAATCAGCTGTTGCTGCCCCCACTGCTGTTTCCTCTGCAGCTGCTGCCTTCGCCGCCGATGTAAGGGGGTACATGTGTGGCACACGTGTGCCCTGCTCCCTCTGCTGCTGCTCCCCAACTGTGAAAGAGATGTGACTGCCTTGTTAGAATTCACTGCACCTGCTGGCTGTTCCACAGCCCGCTCCAGTTTCTTAAAGTGTCAGGCACCAAAGGTGGCCTGCCACATTCCCACATCAACCCAGAGTCCAGAGAGGAGCCACGTGCATGATCAGGGGTCAGGAAAACAGACCTTACAATGACAGGCTGAGAGCCATGGGGTTCTTTAGCCTAAAAAAGCGCGGGCTCAGGATGATCTGATGGCCACCTATAAGTTCATCGGGGTGACCACCAGGATCTGGGGGAACATTTGTTCACCAGAGCACCCCAAGGGATGCCGAGGTTGAACAGTCATAAACTACTACAAGACCATTTCAGGCTGGACATAAGGAAGAATTTCTTTACTGTCTGAACCCCTAAGGTCTAGAACAGCCCGCCTTCGGAGGTGGTTCAAGCACCTACATTGAACACCTTCAAGAGTAAATTGGATGCTTATCTTGCTGGGATCCTATAACCCCAGCTGACTTCCTGCCCTTTGGTTGGGGGCTGGACTCGATGATCTTCCGAGGTCCCTTCCAGCCCTAAAGTCTATTAAATCTATGAAACCAGAGCCCCCCTCCCCAACAAAGAGAGCCCCTCCACCACACACCCCACCCACCAACAATAAAACACTTTCTTCCCCATGAAAACTACGTACAATATTATTTGTGTGCTGTCCTGGGGTGGGGGGCTGTGGGGTGGGGGCAGCTAAGAGGCAAAGTCTGGGGACAGGTGGCCACCACCCTAGCCTCTGACTGTTCCCCTGCAGGTGCACATGCCATGGCAAGTGCAGCAGATGGGGGGCTCACCCAGGGGCAACAGCAACCAATACTCCCCTGGCACAGATGACTCCCCCTCTGCAAGCCAGTGTCCATGGCCAGCAGGGCTGGCATGCAGGCCTGGCCCTACCACAGGCAGCTCCACACCCACATGGAGCCAGGGTGAGCAGTGGGCCAGGGCCCAGGTGAGGGGGCTGGGTGGCACAGGACCCAGGGCAGGATCTGAGACAGGGACACCTGGCTGCTAGAAGTGGCATAGGACCTCCTCCCTGGCCCAGGCAAGGGTCTGCTGCTGGGTGGCAGGTGGGTGCTAGGAGGCAGTTGGGACTAGGGTTGTGGGCTAGCAGCAACCAATGTGGAGGTGACCACTAGGGCCAAAATATTGTCCAGCACCCAGTGGTCATTATCTGTGGTCTGCGCTGCCCTGCTCAGGTCCATGGCCTGCTCCTGTAGCACTTTCACCAGCTTGTGCTCCAGGGCCAGGAGCTGCACCCAGAACTCCCAGTCCACTCAGTTCTGCACCTCCTCATGCTGGTCTTGCATGTCCTCACGGGCCAGGTCCTCTTCCCACCACCTGTATTGGTGGGCCATATTCTCCACCTGCCAGGCCCATGTGTTCACCTGCCAGCCAGTCCTCCAACACCATGACCAGGCAGTCCAGGAGGAGGGTCCTGTCCAGGGTCCTCCTCTGGCAGAGTTGGAGCAACTGCAGGGCACCAGCTGTAGATGTTGGTGACCCTGAGGCCACATCCTAGCTGTCAAGGGTGTCCTCTCTTCCAGGTGTACCTGCAGGCCCTGTACAGCAATGAAAGAGAAGGTGTTTGTGTGAGTTTGCAACATTTCTTAGATAAGGTGCTCTGTACCAGGGACCATGTGGTGCCTGGCCTCAGATCAGGGGTCAGGCATGCACAAGTGCCCAGGGAAGTCATCTGGGCAGACTTGGGCCTAGGTGGCTGCTGCCTGAGCCCCCTGTCCCTGCTTGATCCCTTGGGGCTGGCAGGCCTCTGGGTGCTGATCGCAGGCAGCCTGCTTCCCTGCCCATTCCCAGGGCAAGACAAGCCAGGGCCAGCCCCTATCACGGTACCACTGTGCCTCAAGCTTGCCCCTGCTTCACATGCCCCAGGCAGTACATGAGGAGCTGTTTGCGTGAAGCGAAGATTCTCCAACCCACTATGCCCTGTACTCCTGCTCTTATATCTGATCTGACACCCCTTAGACATGGGTGTTGGAGCGTCTTCTCTGCTCGAACTGGCGCTTCACCTTTACCTCGCCCCACAGTTCTATGAGGTTGCCTGTCTCCTTCTATGACCAGGTGGGACCGCAGGTGGTGGGCACGGGCTTGGGCATGGGTGTCAGTAATGAGGCCATGCCAGCTCTCTGGGCCTCTGCATGGCTGCCTGTGCTGCCAGGCCTGGGCAGCTGCCTGCAGTGCCTCATGCAGGTGTCCAGCATGGGACTGACAGCCGCATGGCTGAGGCAAGCCCCACAGAACCTGCAGGCTCATTTTCAGGTGTCAAATTTATTCACAACAAGTGGTTTTTACTGCACAGTAAGTGTGCACACATGTAGACTCTCACACTTAGTGTGCAGCAAACTAGGCTACTCCTCAGTTAAAAGTCTCATATAGACACACCCTCATTGAACAATACTGACACAACCTTGCTTTGATACACATAGACTTCACCTTTATGAGCTCGACCAGAGACAGAACTTTGTTTAACACAATATTACTTTCCAGAAGAGACCAGACTCTGTTGTTTTTAAGCAATTTTAGCCCTGTCTGCCTTAGCCAATCATCATGATCACAACCAATTTTGTCTACTGTCTACAACTATACCACCTCAAGCTGTGACCTTGACAGAGCTTATAAATAAGGCAAAGTTAGGTTTGGGGAAGTAGCTGGATGGAAGACTGCTAGAACTAATACAGAAAAAGTAGTCTGAGTTGATAATTCAGAAGGTAACATCCATTATTTGACTCTGTACTCAGCCAGACCATCAGACATAAGTCTGGAGCACTGTGTTGCTAATTTTCAGGATTTCTCATGAGGCTTATGATCCTCAGTATTTTCAGGAGGTAGGTAAATAATTGCTCTTAAATCCACATAATTAGGTTAGAATCTACACAATCATTTAAACAAAATTTAAGTAGGTTTCTAGTTCTCATCTTTTCAGAAAAAAACCCTGAAAACATGGCCCAAGTAAACCATAAAGACTAAAACTCCAAATAGCAAGTAAAAATAATATTCTTATCTTTATTAATTTAAACACATTATATGATTTTAAAGCCAAACTCATGATTTTAAGGCCTAACATGAATACTTGGGGCTGGCAATACTGAGAATCTTGTGAGTTGCCTTTCCAAGGAGATATACTAGGGACAGACAATTATTTTGGGCAGAGGGCCACTTACCAAGTTTTGGCAAGCCATCGAGGCCCACATGACAGGCAGCCCAGGGCAGATAAATATTCATTTTCTAAATTTTTTAGGGGCCCTGCGGGCCAGATAGAATGGCCCAGTGGACTGCATCCAGCCCCTGGGCTACATTTTGCTCACCCCTGAGATATACTGTCCTTGGAATGTATATAGCATGACTGTCACAATTACCAGGTTAGGTTCATCTCTCACAACTCACCGAGGCTTCACCTCTCCTGGGAGTGAAACCATGTAATTTTATTTACTATGTTGGACCAGCTTCTGGACTATGGCACTCTTTGATTAACAGTGCCTACCCTGCAGATCATCCCAAATAGCCTTCTTTGAAAAGTATTGTTTAAATTCTAATGGTAGGAACAAATCACAATGGAAGGACAAGCCTAAAAGTATTGTCTTTCTTGCCTAGAAGGCAAGGATTTTTGGGATATCTTTTATTGTATGCCAAATAAAAGAGCTAGAATAGCACGAAAGGCTCAGAAGGTAAATATAGGATTTTTATACGTCCCCTTCACAATTCTGGCATAGATAGTGTGTTGGGGCCAAGAGAGGAGGAGTATCAAAGGCAGAGTTTCAAAATGACGTGTGTTTATTTCAGAAAGTGCTACAGCCCATAGACTGGACAGTGGAAAGGCTCCTGTAGCTTAGCTAGGCTGCCAGCACAGTCTAAATTAAGCTGGGGTCCTGTCTGCATAACAACACGGGAGTAGGAGTGTACTTTAAAGCCACTTTAACACCTCACTGAGCCATGATTAGCGCATTGTACTTCTTAGAGATGCAGTTTAGAATCTTACCCAAAGTCATCATCACTACTGTGCTAAGTCCTGAAGATGCTGCCGCCAAAATCATCATCCTGGATCACACTGATGGCAGAAAAGCCCATTGGCTACATCTTTGCCATTGGTACTTTTGTTTGCTCCAGCTAACCCCCAGTTTGCCATTTCTCACATGTATAATTTCTCTTGTATCCCTACTTGAGTCACAGACACTCCATTGCCAATCAGTCAAATTAAAATTAACTTGTCAGACATCTAAAAAAAACATTGACACTTACATGCAAAAATGTTTTTAATGTAACAGTCATCATTTACTGCATCTTGGCTTTAACTCAAAATCTATAACGAATGAAAGCATTCAGCTGATGAGAACATTTTTAAGACATGTATCAGAGTAATAAATATGGCACAGAATTGATTTAAATACATAAAAAGTATGCTTTGTTATCAAGCATTAACTGGCTTGGATTTCACACCAGTTCTGTCCCAGTATGTGCCTACTAGTACTACATCAGCACTACATCTAAACCCTATGTACTCTTTATGCATTTCCCTATGTAACAGTGAGTGGTTAAAAATTCTTTGGGAAAAGAGTTGAATTAAATCTCCCTTATTTAGTGAGGTTAAGATTAGCTTTCTGTTTTCATACACAGGCTAAACAGAGACCTCACTTTGTGAGAGACTCTGAAAGCCTGATGAGGACTTGGAGTTTTTTATTGCCAAGTAAATGTAGTCCTAGCTACAGCTCCATTGAGCAACAGTGCCATCTAGCAGCTTGTTGGATGAATCTTTCAGAACTGTTTGGGTCAGTTGTGTGAACATAAATATTTCACAATTCTCTTTCTTTGTTGCCCATTTTTCTTGCTGTTGTGGGTGGATTGCTTTTATGCAGGGTTTTCATTACCTGTACTTGTATCAGTAGTTCTTTTACTACTAGGGTCCTCTCAGAAAAAATTACATTTGATTTTCTTGTACCATTTGCTATTGGTCTAGACCTTGCTACCATGACATTAATGGAAATAAATATGTGAATTATTCCACATGCTCTTAAATATGTGATGCCCAGTATAGTCAGCATTACTGGGCTGTAATTCTGCAAAACACAATACAGTTACTCCTTAGATTCTATATCAAGTAACCGATATCCTCTTGACCCTGCTTTTTAGGTCAGCAGTGGGCAAAATACAGCCCATGTATTTGGCCCACCAACTGATTTCATCTGTCCTATTGGTGTGTGCCTGCTAAGGGAATTGATCTGGCCTGTGGGTGGGCAGCAGCTTGTGGTGCTGATTCTGGTGTACTGGGTGCTCTCTCTCTCTCTCTCTGGGTTGGGGCTGCTATCAGCACAGAAGCAGAGGCTGGCCCTAGGCAAACAAATTTGTCGGCTCTGGGCTGGTCAAGACCCCTCTCCCTACCCCACTGCTGCCACTTGTGTGGAGCGGGGCTCAGAGCTGCTAGGGGTGGCCACTTCAGCAATGGGGCCGGCAGAGGGGAAGGGAAGGGAGATTGACAGGGCCATTCACACCACCGCTGTGAAGGGAAGGACTGAGACCCCCACAGCTCAGGGAGCTAGGCATGTTTGCCTATGTGTTAATCTGGCCCTGGCTGTAGCACACTTTCTGCCCCCAAGTCTGGACTCAGTGGCTGCTGGCTGCATCCACAGCTGCCCAAAAGAGCCAGCAGCTTCTGGGTTGGGTTTCTGGGCATGGAGGTGGGCATGCTACACATGCAGGTAGGTTCAGGCTTCCATGCTGGTCACAGCCCTGGAAGGAAAGGAGAGGGTGGGGAGAAAGGAGTGAGAAGGGGGGTGGCCCTTGACAGGTTACCAAAACTCATTAAGTGGCCTGCCAGCCCAAATAACTGCCCACCCCTGCTTTAGATGGCATTCCTTCAACTGGAAACAAAAGGTCTCTGACAATATACTATATTGTACCTATACACAGATGAAAGATTTTTACTTATGTGGCAGTCTTGCCTATCTTCACATGGTTCCTTGGGCTTAGAGAATTGCCAAGCGATTGGTGGGGCAACCCTACCAATCAGAGACCAGCACGGGAGGAGCCTCGGGAGGAGTCTGCCCCACCCCTACATTGGAGTGAGGCAAGGAGTGGACCTAACTGAAGACTACACTCCACTTCCCCCTGACTGGCCAGTCTTCAATCTTGGAGTGGAGCCCCAAAAGTTTATATAAGGATCTGTGTGCACAGCATGGAGAGGAGATCATGAAGGATGGAGAAAAAAGAAGCTGGGGCTGAGGAAGAGCTACCCAGAGGATGCTTCCAGTTGCCCTGAAGAGCTCAAAGACTCTGCCATTGGATGGGAGTGGCAAGCAGCCATGTCCCCAACCCCTTGCTGCAAGAGATTGTGGTGAGTCAGTCCAGGCATTGCTGCACGGAGAGTCTGAGACGGACCGGGACCTTGGGAGCTGCTCGAGATGGCTCGGGTCTCCAACCCCACCATGAAGCTGGATGGTGCAGGTGCCACTGCATGGTGAGTCATTGACAGGCTGAGGGCCCTTGGAGGGAGCAGGGGGCGGTGCAGGCCCCATTCCCTGCTGCTGGGCACGAGGACCCTTGGGCAGCGCGGGATCTGCAGCATGGTGGGCCTGTACTGGACCCCCAGCCCTGGGCATGTACGAGGTGGGCCAGGCCTGCAACCTGCTGAGAAGGCCAAGCCATCCAAGCACATGAATGAGCCATGCACCCAATGAGGGGACTGAGACAGAGTACCCTCTGCAGGAGCTGTTTATCTGGCTGGGATGAAACACCAGGAACCCTTGATGGACCCCTACTTCCCAGGAAGCATGAGTTCTCAGGCTAGAGGTTTCCCACTGAGGAGGGACACAATGGATAGCCCCTTCAGATGGGGTTTATGCTAGAGAAAGAGAGACTCCTATAGAGGAGGTGGGTATTTGGGATTGCCATATATTTTGGAGTGTTTATTAATTGCTTGCTGCATCACATATTTTGGAGTGTTTATTGTCTTTTTTTGCTTTATATTTTGGGGTGCTTACCCATCAATTGTTGGGACATACTTAGCCTCTTGGGATCTGTGGGTGAGGTTTGTCTTGTGGGTCTTGGGGACTGCTATACTTACCTATTCTGTTATTTGCTGATTTGAATACATTATATGTAAATATTTATCTTTATCACTTATTCAGTTATTCTATCCCTTCCTCTTTTATTGTGCACCTGAATAAACCATGTATATAGTTAAGCTACTATATCCTGGTCTTCCTCCATAGAGACACTGGAGAAGGGGAAACTGCGAGCAAGCTGCAGTTTCCATCTCTACCACGTAAGCCCTGCTGACCATCTGCTTCTATTGGAGAGGGGAGTACACACTCTGGTACATCCAGGTTACACTTACATTTCTGTCACTGTATGATATAGGACTGCATTATTTTCTCATTCCAGTTTGTTGCTTGTTTCTTAGTCTTGGAGTTTTATTTAAAGGAAACTAAGCAGAGATACAATGATAACTACAACAAACACCTCAAGTGTTGCAATTAAAGAAGAGCCAAAAAGAGCCATGAACTGGAATCATAGATTTCATAGACATTAGGGCTGGAAGGGACCTCGAAGATCATCAAGTCCAGCCCCCTGCCCCAGGGGCAGGAAGTCATCTAGGGTCAAAGGATCCCAGCAAGGTAAGCATCCAAGCGTTTACTGAATGAGTCCAGAGTAGGTGCCTGCACCACTTCTGGAGGGAGTCTATTCCAGTCTTGGGGTCTTGGACAGTAAAGAAATTTTTTCTTATGTTCAGCCTAAAAGGGTCTTGGAGGAGTTTATGACCATTGGTCCTTGTTTTTCCTTGGGGTGCTCTGGTGAACAGACATTCTCCCAGATCCTGATGTACACCCCTTATGTACTTATTAGCAGCCACCAGGTCCCCGCTTAGCCTGTGCTTTTCCAGGCTGAAGAGTCCCATGGCTCTCAGCCTCTTTTCATGAGGCTATTCTATTCTCTTGCCCTCTGATCATGCATGTGGCTCTCCTCTAGACTCTCTCAAGCTTCTTGAATTGTGGAGCCCAGAGTTGGATGCAGTACTTCAGCTGAGGCCTCTCCAAGGCTGAGTACAGTGGGAGGATGACATCCTGAGATTTACTTGAGAAGCATCTATGGATGCATGTAGGTTAGCAGTGTGAAATCCTGAGCAGAAATAACTTCTCATTGTTACAAGATTCAGAACATTTTAATAGGAACTTACAAGAACCATTAAGCAAGGTAAAGCCTCCAATTTCTCTTCATTTTTCCTCAGTTAAATAATAAGCAGCATAAGAATAAAGGTGGCATCCACACAGCAAACTTGCTGTGGCAGGCCATGGCATTGTCAAACATACCATGCTGCTAGGATGCCTCCTAAATTGGAAGTAGTATGTCAGGCAGCTCAATTAACATAGTTGTATGACTGTACCAGTTAGCACCTACATGCCTAGCCCCATTACCTGCTGTTTTGTGCAGGCACTACTACACTGCTTCCAGTTTAGGAGGCAGCCCATGTGAAGCAGTGTAGCATGTCTGAAGGATCATGTCTGCGGGATTAACTGGCATAATCAGTGTGGTATGTAGATATGCCTTTGACTTTAAAAATGTATTATTATTTGTATAGCCCTGGTGTCTCATGACAGAGTCCTTGTCATGACCTGGAACCACATTTTGTTAGGGCCTACTTAAACATGGAACAAAAAGAACTTGCAATGCCCCAAAGAACTTACAGCAAAAGTACAGACAAGAGACAACAAACAGACACAGAGAAAATTGTTAATACAAGTAGACACTGAGACAGTATTAATCGGTGTGATAGGCAGTAGTCTGAGGGAAACAGTAAACCTACAGCTGTCAAGAATTTTGTAGGCACCATAACAGAGTTCCTTCATTTGAGGAGCTAAAAAGTGAGGAATATGCTTTTCTGAAAATTCATCTAGAATATAATGGAGTTTGGCACTATGGGCTGCCCAAATCCTAGAGCTGGCCTCTTGTTACCATTGTTGAAAATGGGAGATTATTATTGGCACGGACTGTGAGGAGCTTTGAAAGTGAAGACACATAGACTATCTTTGAAGGATACAGTCAGGAGAGGCATGTAACAAGATCAGTGACATCAGAGGTGTAACAACACAAGCTAGGTGCGTAGGGCAGTTTCCACACAGGGAGGCAGTGCCAACTTTCAGTTGCTGCTACCGCTGCTGACTCAATCATGCAGCAGAGGCAACAGCTGTTTTTTCCGTCCCCGCTCCCCAAGTCAGTGCCCAAGATGGTTGCCCCAGTTGCCCTACCCTAATTATGTCACAAAGCAATAGGCTAGGAAAGTGATCTTTGCAGAAGCATCTGAGTGTAGGCAAGATGGCACTTATCTCCATCAGCGATAAGATGCTTGCTAATGGAGATATGAGATGGTAAAAGCCTACATGAGATGTACCTGTGTGAATGGACAGCAAACACTGTCTTAGAAATGTATTGCAGAAAAATCTGCAAGATTTAGACACCATTTAAATGTGAAAACTTAAATTTCCAGTCAAAGATGATACTAAGGGCCTGACTGACAGATAGACTCATGGGATTATAGGAAAGTGGGGCTGGAAAGGATCTCACAAGGTAATCTGGCCCAGCCCCCTGCTCAATGCAGGAGCAAGCCTGATTAAATCATGACAATCAAGTGTCTGTCTAATCTGCTCTTGAAACCTTTCAGGGATGGAGATTCCACAGCTTCTCTAGGTAGCCTCTTCCAATCCCTTTCCACCTTCATAGTCATATAGTTCCTCCTAATCTCCAGTCTAAAGTTCCTCTATTGCCGCTTCAGGCCATGCTCCTAGTCCTGTCCCCAGTGGCCACAGAGAAAAGTTCATCTTCATCCTTTCTATAATTGGCCTTCAGGGATTTGACAACTAGTTCTTTCAGCCTTCCTTCATAAGTCTGGCTTCCCAGGCCCCTAATAATTTTTGTTGCTCTCTGCTGGACTCTTTTCAACCTGCCCACATCCTTACAAAGTATGGGGCCCAAAACTGGACACAGTACTCCAGGTGAGGCCATACTAATGCTGAATAGATCACATCCCTTGTTTTGCAAGTTTGCGCACCAGGTATGGTGTTATGCTGTTGACTTTTGTTGCAAAAAAGGCCCACGTGTTGGCTCATATTCAGCTTCTGGTCTACTGTAACTTTCTAGATCTTTCTCTGCTCTACCACAGCCTAGATAGTTACTCCTCAGTCTGTACCTATGCATGCAATTATTCCATCCCAAGTGATGGACTTTCAGCAAGGACAAATGAAATCTCATCTGACTGGTTATGGAGCATTTCTCCAGCCTATCCAGATCATTTTGGATCCTAGCTCTTCCCTCAAGAGTGTCTGCAACTCCACCCAACTTGGTGTCATTTCTGAATTTGCTAAACATTCACTGATTTCCATTGTCCAAATCAATAATGACCCCAGGGGGAACCCCACTTGATGCTTCCTCCTAACTAGACATCAAGCCATTGACTACTCACTGAGCACAGTAATCCAGCCAGTTTTGTATCCACCTTACAGTACTTTTCATCTACTCTGTGTTTCGCTTAGCTTGTTAAAGACAATGCTGTGGAAGACTGTCAAAATCCTTGTTCAAGTCGACTGGGTTTTTGGTTGTAGCCCTGTTGGTCTAAGGACATAGGCAGGGAAAGTTCTTTGAGTAGATGTGATATATTTTATTAGACCAACTGAGTAGTTGGAAAAAAATTCTTAGTAAGCTTTTGGGCTCAGTGACCCTTTGTCAGACATAGGGAGTCTCTGTTTGTCTCCAGGGAGACTCTTGAAAGCTTGCCAAAAACTTTTTTCCAAGTAGTCAGTTGGTCTAATAAAAGATATCGCATATACCCAAAGAACCTTTCTCAAGTCAAGGCATTTTACATCCCCTGATTCCCCCCCAGAACCTGTCGTTTTATCCTAAAAGGAAATCAGGTTCATCAGGCATGAATTTCTCTTGGTGTATCCATGCTGACCGTTTATGATCACCTTTTTCTCTAGATGCTTCACGGTAGATTTCTTTGTAACTTGCTCCATGATCTTTCTACTTATTGAAGTCAGACTGACTGGTCTGTAATTCACTGGATCCTCCTTTTCCCCCTTCTTCAAAATGGACAATATTTTGTGCTTTTCCTGTTGTCTGGGACCTCACCCAGGCTCCAGGTGTTCTCAAAGAGGATAGCCAATGACCTCAAAATTACCTCAGCCAGTTCCTTCAGGACCCTAAGGTATACTCTATCTGGCCCTGATGAATTGAAAGCATCTAGCTTCTCTAAGTAATCCCTAACCTGCTTTTCTACTATTCTAGGATGTTTGTGCCCTTCCCTATCTTTGCTGCCAACTGCATGCAGCATCTGGTAGCTGCCCCTGTTTGTGAAGGCTGAAGTAAAAATGGCATTAAATATATCAGTTTTCTCTGCATAATCTGTAAGTAGATTGCCTTTTGCATTCCCTAAAGGACTTAAGGGTTTTTTTCTAGTCTTCCTCCTACTTTTGACATACTTGTAGAATCTCTTTTCCTTGTCTTTTATGTTCCTTGCCAGTTTCGCCTGAGATCTGTTCTTGATTTTAGAGAATCCCTCTCCTGCTCTGTACAAATATAGGAGCAACAGACTTCTGGTTCCCTACCCGACAAGGAATAGTATTGAAGACAATGGGAGTTCTACACACACAGAGTTTATAACCTCAGATCTCCAGTTTAATTTTATTTTGTATCACAGTCCTTAAGAAAGGAGAAATACTGAATTTTCATCTCTTATATATATGCAGAGTATTTTAGCCTCTCAAGTGTAAGCAGAAACTACTTACAAAATCCTTTTTTCTTTAGCTTTTCTACTGTCTCTCTATATCCCAGTTTCTTTATTTATGTGCAACTGTCAGTTCTCTCTCCCCATCTTATCCATTCATCTGACACTTTCAGGGATTCTCACTGTGTAGATAACTGTTCTAACTACATAACTGCCAATTATTAGCTGATACCCTGTAACTTTTCTATTGTGACTTCCTATTTTTATTAGAAAGAATACGACAGATTGACAGCTAGCTAGTTAAAAATCTCTTTGTTTTATTTTAGCAGCAGTCTGTACCCCTTGCTGAACTTTCAGGGTTGAGCAGATTCTCAATATTGTCATATAGCAGTTTTTGAAACAATGTTTTCGTTTCCTCACACTCATCCCTAGTGCCTTCAACTTTTATATTACTGAATCAACTATGTCTTTGCTGTATGCTCCTGCACTCAAGTCCCCATTCAGCCTTCAGTCCCCAGTCAACCTTCCCAATCTAAAAAAGGATCATTTTGTTGCCTTGATCTTCACCAGGAACTGTTATCCCCTGATTTCATTGTTACTGAGTTTCCATCTCTGTGTAGTCTTTTTCAGCACTGCCATTCAGTAGTACACACAACAGACTCAGACTTCCCTTGAAATACAGTCCACCAGTGTTGATCACTTCTTGTCTGCTCTCAGGCTTCTCCTCTGACTTCTTTGCCACTTCTGGGGTTTGTTCTTACTATACTTCCCCTTAACCTCTCACTTTCTTTTCACTCTGTCTCCCTATAAGCATACAAGCATGCTTTAGTCTTTCCCATTTTAAGAAATTCACTTTGCCCTCACTTGTCTTTCTACTACTACCCTATCTTCCTTCTTTTTGTACTTTGTCCGTTTCTCTTCTCCCTCTGCTCCTTTTCTACATTTCGTACACAAACACGAACACAATATAATTTCTGTGAAGAGAGCTCTCCTTTATTGCTCTACTTTATATCTATTTACTTCTGTACAAACTAAAATATCTGCGTGTATCTTCAACATCTTGCCATGGATGGCTAGTCATTTGCTCAAACTCAACATGGCTAAAACAATGTTTACTCCATCTATCCATGCCTTCCTTGCTCCCTCCTTTTCTATTCACCTAGGACAACACCATCATCCTCAGGGAGAATATCAGACAATCAGTTAGATACTTGAAATGTTTACATAGTAATGCAAGATGCATTACTGTTTGCAGTAATGCAAATTTATATGTCATGCCAGGAATAGGTTTCCAGTTGTACAGACCTAAAAAAGTATTGCCTTTATGATTAGAAGATTGGGATGCCTGGATTCAGTACCTGTCAATCCACAGACTTCCTGTGCAACTTTAAGATAGTCTTTAAACTCTTTGGGCCAAATCCATTCTACCTATTAGACCAAGTGGGACTTAGGTACCTAAATACAATTCTATTCTAGCTGAAAAGCCACTAACACAAAATACATATGAAGTCCTCCTCTTCTTTGGCTTTTGTGACTTAGTAGTAAGGTTAAAAGGACAGCAAATTACAGAAGTAAACACAGTAGTGATTTTTCATGGACTCAAGCAAGGTGGAATAAAAGTCACATTTAGGTGCTTAAGTCCATTTAGGTGCCTAATAGGTAGAATAGGATCTGGCCCTTTGTGTGTCATTCTCTATCTTTAAAGGGAAATAAAAATGCTTCCTTTATCCAACACTTCGTCTTTCCTATCAAAACTAAGTTCTTCAGCATAAAGAACATGTGTGTACAGAGCCTAAAACAAGAGGACCTTGACCTCTTTGGAACGTCTACGTATTATCAACTTCATCTACATCTCAAACTTCCTGAAGTTCAAGTGTTCACATTTGAGAGTCATGTAAATACAATATAAATATAATAATAAACTATCCTTAAATATGAAGAAACATATGTATCTGCCCATATATACAGATGCATCCATCAGGTAATTTAAGTCTTGATCTGAGTTCTACAAAGTTTCAGATTTGTTCAGATCATGGTTTTGATCAGAAGTACATCCAATCAGAATCAGTGTGAATCATATTCAGAAGTTATTGCCTCAGCAGTGACTCACATTCTGCTTTTGTAGAGGTTGGTCAAAACCTTGAGGTTTCCCTCTTGACTGTAATGTGGCCCAGGGGCCTAAATGTTAATTAGACCTGAAATTACGCAGGATTGCCACTTGCTTTTAAATGGGTGTTCAGAGTCAGAAAGAGGTTCAGTGTTCCTCTGGCTCTTTTTGTAGATTGCTGGGATCATGGGTTTGGACATGGGAACAGGGAGCCTTTCCTCTTAGCTGGAGGCTCCCACATTATGTTAGGCAGCCCAGTAACCTTTCTTGGGGCTTCCTTCTGCTTGCTTACTCCAAAAACAGCTGTCTCTTGCTCACCTGTCTTCAACATAACACAGCTCTGACTTGTTGCTTCCCCTCTTTAAGGAACAGGGGCCTTGGCCCCCTGTTATACCACCACTGTGCTCCTCCCCCCCGCAACAAACTTGGGATCTTAATACAAAAACAACAGACTTAAAAAATTGCAATATGCCCCAGGAACAGAGAAAGATGCCATAAATGCCTTGCGTGCCTGCAATGTCAGGGAAGCTGTTAGCTAAAATATGCCCAGAGGAGATACCTGTTGCAGTAACTTACTTCCCACCTGTAGCAAAGAGATATTAAGGAAGTGTTTGTGAATGTAAGACGTTGTTACAAACCCCATTTATCCTGCAGATTTTTTTTGTGCTTTGTTGTACTGATGATGTATGGTCTTGTTGACAAGCCCATATTATTCTGTATCCATTTATGTCACTTTTCTTACTATACACATTATATTATACTGTTCTTTATGATTTTGGTCATAGTTTAAGCAAAGGGATGCATAATTAAGGAAACGTGAGTAGGTGTAACTGCTAAATCCCTCTTACTATTGTGATACTAGGGCAAGGAGAACTGCCACTCAAAATCACAGAAAGAAAGGGCCACTGGTCAGATGGCACCCCAGTTATTGTCTGCTTGTAATGGAAAAAACAAGGCATATGAGAGAAATGGCCCATCATTCAGAGGATGCAAGATGTGCCAGGAAAGAGAAACTTTTGGAGGATTATTGAAACTCCTCAGGAACTGGGACAGTGCTGGGGGAAGAGGGGTGCTGACTTGGAAGTTTTATAAGGTTGTCTAAGGATTTTTCCCAAGCTGGAGGAGGGTCCAGAGCCCCAGCAGTCAGGGCTGGTAGAATCAGTGGGATTTTTAATTTGTCTTTTTGTTGTCTGAAAAGCTATAGTCAGTTTATCATGAAAATTCCTGTATAATTTTTATAAGTCTTTGTTGTTTTGCCACCTTACTGACAGTCTGTGGCAGAGAGTGATCTCTGGGCAAGTGATATTCCAGGCTTACCAATTCTATGGGCAGGGGGACCCAGAATGTCTTCCACAACCCAAAGGGTTGCTACCTGCTACCTAGAGCTGGCAGAGATTCCCTGCTGTAGCTGTTAAGTTCAGTTTAAGGGCAGTAGAGGTGAGGCTTGCAGTGATAAAGAGTTATCCCAGAGCAAACTTTGGTTTATTCCTTTGGGGAAACAGCAGAACAGAGGGGAGAAACTCTGAGCATTGAGGGGTACGCTGCAGAGAGTTTTGTGACAACAGTCTAGCCCCTTCTCTGGGTTTGCCCACCCCAGATGTTTCCCCATTGGACCCAAGGGCCCAATGACTTATGCTATTGCCTGCTTAGGAAGTGTTCCCCAGCTTTTCTTGGCTCCACTCTTCTAAAGTCCCTCACTGCATCTGCCCCTTGTGCTGCGCATACAGCTCCTTTTATATGCTCCAGGGCTCCGCCCCTGAAGTCTTCCAGACCTGACAATTTACAGTCTTCACTTAGGTCCAGGGGAGCTCTTTTTCCCCTCCCCTCAGGAAAGGGGTGTGACTTTATTTCTCCTGCTGCCTCCTGATTGGTGGATGGGCTCCACCAATCAAGACAGCAGAATCTCAACCCTGGGACTCAACCCAAGCTCTGAAAGGTGAGCCTGCTACACATAGAATATAAAATAAAGTCATTAAAAGAATAGGCAAGCAATTCTAGTGCACAGAGGCACACATAGCCCTTTAGTTCGAGAGGCTTCTGTGGCAGGTGTGTTGCCCCCTGGTGGCTGTGTGACTTCTGCCCAGCTCAGTCTCTGTTGCAGCCTCCCCTTGAATGCTCACCCACCATACCTCGTTCCAAGTAGAGGCTGAATAAGGGAGGCCTTAGAGTCAACCTTAGTCTATATACAACATCACCGGGTCTTTCCGGGACCCCCAGTAGCCTTGAATTGACCCCTACGCCCAATGGGCCCTTCTCATCTGGTTTGTACCCCTGCAGGGCATCTATAGCCTTAAGGGCTCAATGAATGGCTCCATTACTCCCCTACACCATGCCCCAAGCTTTGTGGGTGTTCTCTCTTAGATGTTGCATATTTATACACTCAGCTCCATTGGGCCCACAGAGCCCTTGGGCCCTTATTTAGTCTCCCTCTGAACTCCTGGACCCTGATCCTTCATGCAGCCCCTTCTTTGTGCTCTCAGACCTCTGATCCTGCATGCAGCTCTCTGGGCTCGTGGACTCTGTGCTCTGACTCTTTGCCCATCTCAGGGCTCTGGGACCTTCTAGTCTGGCTTACCTCTGCTGGAATTGTGAACCCTTTGGTTCAGACTTCTGGCTAGGTCCCACTCTCAGCAGATGGGCTCCTGAGTTACTTTTTCTCTAAGCAGGCCTTGAGCCTGGGTCAGCAGGGCTCCAGGCTAATGAACTGGTGCCACTTAAATAAAAAGAAGCATCTCAGCTCTCTGGCAGACACCTCAAACCCACTCTGGGTTTAACATAAAACAAAGGCCACTTGCCTGTAAAACCCAGTCTCTCTCTGCCCAGGTGACTTGCCTCCATTCCCAGGCCTGCAAAGCTGTTTACATAAATCCAAGTCCCTTCTGCAGCCAGAAGTTCCTCATTTTGTGGCTGCTAGGGATAGACTGCCTGACTGGTTCAGGCTCTGGGCTTATACAGCGCAAGCCTGAGCTCTCTTTCGGTTAGGCAAGTCTCTCATTAGCCCCCTGCACCACCCGTGAGTGGCCTCTCAGGCTGCTTGCTCCCATAAAGAAGCAGGCACACCCCAGTGCTCTACTACAATGCCTCTCTAGAAAGCCATATGTATTAATTGTGGAAGTATGGCAGACCTTCCTCCACATTTCCCCTTCCAACAAAATACTACTGTTGCTGGCACAAGGTGCCCGAGGGAGGCAACAATTGGGTTCGTTGCCCAGTGTGCGTCGCGCCAATAAACACACTGGGGGGAGAAGTAGACAGAGTTTATTTGAGCTCAAGTAAAAGGC
>NW_017728931.1:104616971-104638568 GCF_001723895.1 Crocodylus porosus
CTTTCCCTCCTCCCTTCTCTCTCTGAGCGGTGCCCTTGCATTCCACAGATAACAGTTTTTAGGGAGTTTCAGCTTGCCTGCTACTCATCCTGTTTTCCAGTATTACAGGAGGTTACAAAAAGTTTAAAGAAAGGGTTACAAAGGTTCGGGGGGGGGTGGGCCTGGCTCGCCTGGGCCTAGAGCAGAGGGGCTTCATCGACACTCGTGGTCTTCCATCCCTTTGAGTTACCTAGGGTTATGCCCAGTGACACCAACACTGCCCTTGCCTCACTTCTGGAATATTTGAGAATAACTGAACTATTCCACCCAGCAGGGGTCAGCATTTGAGGGCCTACTACTATTGAAGCTAGTTTTGTCATCAATACACAGAAAAGTGAAACAGAATTACTCTATTGGAAAGTGCTATTCACCTGATCCTTTGATGTCCTCTCTGGTGGCATTGCCATCTGCAGACATATAAAAGCAACACCTGTTCAGTGAATACACAATAAGGACAGATTTTGGAGGCATCCACATGGAACGTTATAATATTCCAGGCTAGCAAGCAGATTTTGTAAACAGCATCAACTGACAAAATACTGATACTATCAAATCTATTGCAATGCACTGCTCCATTAAAGGAATAGGAACAGGGCTTTTCTTTTCACCTTTTAGCCAATTCAAAAGTTCCAGGTCAGATTCTAATCTCAGTAACAGTGGTTCAAATTTTGAGCAGGTCTACAGATATTAGCAGAATTACTTTTCATTTAAAACTGGTGCAGATGGGAACAGAAATGGGTTTTCGGTATTTTAATTGGACTAACAAGCTAATAAAAGCATCTGCCTTCCATTCTTCTTGCTGTAAGTTTACCACATTGATTTCTATACTAACTCTGTTTAGCTCATTTTTCATTGCTCAAAGTGTCAAGCTCTTCATCTGCTGTTTGGTGATTTATTTGGGTATGTCTAGCCTTTAGTTGATTTATTTCTTTAGGCCTTATGCACATTTTCTTATATATTCCTTTTGGATTCAGGCTGTATATATTCACACAGCAAAAATCAGCTGTCTTGTACAAACCTGTAGAGTTGCCACAATCATTTCAAAGGTGGCTTGGATTGATTTTTCCTTAGTATTTGAATGTATTTTAAAACAAATACAAAAACATGTCTGCTGTTGTAGTTCTTATTACATGAGACCCATAGCACTAGGGGTTGTTTTCAGATAGAGGTGTGTTGCTGTCTATTTGTCATGACAAAGCATCCCGGTGATGCCCAAATGGATCGGTGTGTAGCGAAGTACCTTTCAGTAGAATGGGTTTAGTAGAATAAGATACATTGATTTAACTTTGCTATGCTTAAAAACACTATGATATTATACATAAAACCCCTATACATATTAAAATGTAGATGGCTTAATACACCAACACAATGTTGTTATGCTGTATAGAAGTTCAATAAAATACAATAAAACTGCAATCAGGGGAAGTCTGTAATTTGTATTACTTTTCCTCTAATTCTTGACACTTTTTAAAAAACATTTTCCATTATGACAATCTTCTGTGCCTCGAAAAAGTGAAAATACCATGAAACATGATTTGTTCAGGGATTCTCTTAATCTAATTCCACTGCTTGTTTTCCCCCGCTTGGAAGTTCAAAATTGTTTGCTGGCAGCCTTGCATGCAATGAGATAGTGCATAGCTTTGAACTTGCTGGTGTGGGTAGAGCTCAAAATTGTAATCTGGGGCGCCATCTGCACTGGTAAGTAGAAAGGGCACAATTGGGATCTGAACCCTGGTCCTAAAATTGCCCATCCTGACAGGCATGTATGGTATAGCAGGTCATGCAAGTGCTGGGATTTGGGATCAGATCCCTTCTTGCCCTTAAATTAATATCTGCCAGAGGCCTCTCAGATGCAGTTCTGCCTGGCAGGACTGGTGAGCAAGCACAGCATGGTGCCCCATGCAATCAGATAGACTACATAAGCCGCTGCGATGTATAAGTTTATATAAGCCTAACGCCGCTATTGCTTGAGCTGGAGCAGCAAGGTTTAAACCTGTAAGATAGTCTGTTCTTACTAAGTTCACTGGAGCTGAAGCATTTTTAAATTTGTTTTCCTTTTTTCTGACATCTCTCTGGCACTTGGTTTTCTCATTGGTCCTTGTAGTCATCTTTCAGCAACATTACATCCATCTTCTTTTTTTAAAATTTCCAACATTATTAACAAAGAGGAAATCATACTTAGTCATCCTTTACAGGTTGGAAGGATGATTCGAAAAACCTTCCAAACATGATTTGAAAAGCCTTGTCCTTGACAGTGTGAGTGCTTTTCCAATTCTAATAGAGCTTCTACTAAACAACAGTGCTTATTTGTATGTCCAGACAGTCTTTATAGAAAAATAGTTAAGTGGTGATTTCTTGCAATATAGAATGATGCAGATCTTAACAACAGGCTTTTATGAATTTTTAACTGGACTGTCCAGCTCAAGGTCTCACTTCTCCAATTTGAAATAGCTCATAAATTATCTAATGCACTTTTTTATCTGGGTGGCTATATGCTAGCCAATTTTGCTTCAGATATTGCCACTTCTGCTTGAACTGTTTTAACGTTTTTTTCTAAGTATAACAGATGGCTTTTTTGTATTTCATGTCCTTCATATAGGAAGATAATTTATATGCTTTTTGACCAAATGTTTAGCTTTTATTTTAAGACACGTTTTTCTTTGGTAAATGGGTAAATCTTGGAAGTATTTGTTGAAGCAACAGATCAGTATCAGAAGCGCATACTTGGAATGAAAAACACACAGAAAGCAATTTGGGTAGGATGATTAAGACAAAAGAGTGAAAAAGCCGCTGCTTTTATAAATGGTTATTTACATAATCTGCCATTTCTCTATCTGCAACATTCTGCACTGCAAAATTACAGCTAGCAAATGAAATTTAAATGTCATTACATGAACTAATCTTAGCCAAACCATAAAAAGTTTAAATTAGCTCATAGTTATGAAGCAACTTGCCAGCTGCACTTAGAGATTTCAATAATTTTTGTTGCATGAAAAGACTGGTGTCTCATCCTTATTTTTTAAACTCCACTCAAATGGTCATATTACCATGCTCTTTGTTCTGAAGGGGATAGGTGGGATTATTAAAGGTGGCACTCAGTCCTGAAAAAAGAAGGACTGCAGGCACAGAGGCCCCAGTTGTAGACTACTTTGTTTATTCTGGAACATTCATGTTTATTCTGTTGTAGTCCCCACTTGCTGGTGCAGGGGTGCTGTTTAGCTAGCTCCATAGCTGGGGAGAGTCTACTAAAAAAAGAACATTCTTGGATTGAAAGAAAATTAAGTAACCAGGACTCAGTCCTGCAACCTGCTGGGAACTCTGGCCTTGGTTTGGTGAAAAAGTCAAACATATGTTTAGCTTTAAGTAACAAATAGGGATCTGGGTTTTCCGTTTCCCATGGAAAAGTGGAGTAAAATGCAGATTTCCCCCTTCACCAAAGCAAATAGTGGATTTCTCATTTTAGCAGAGAAATCCATGGATTTTGCAGTTTTGCAACAAGCTCTCTGCAGACTGACAGCTCCATCTTGCAAGGGGCGGGGAGGCAGCGGGAGGAGGGCGGTCAGGCAGGGGGTGCCATGTGCATGTTTATGCACATGACTGCCAGGCAGCCTGGAGAGCAGCTCCCACAGGTAAGTGGCGGGGGTGAGGAGGGGGGAGATTGAGGCCCCCATAGGGTGGGAGGGAGCTGGGCAGAGCTGGGGTTGGGGCTGCTGCCCAATCAGGCGGTGCATGGGGCTTGGTGCCCGGGGCCACAATGCGCAGCTGCAGGGCTTCGGTGAAGAGTGGGATGGGACTGCAGGTGGCTTGTCTGAGGAGCAGGGGTGGAGCCAACTCCCCACTTCTGCAGGCACTTCCGGGGGGGGGGTCTGTGCCCCCCCAGATCTGTGTGTGGGGTGGGGGTGGTGCAGGTTGCCCATTGTGGGCTCAGACTCCTGCCCTGCTGCCCTCCCTTGGGGCCTCTAAAGCCTGGCAGGTGCAACCTGGTAATGCTGGGCACAGAGGGTCTGCATGGGGATCTTTTTGCTGCTGTGAGCTCTGTACTGCCCTGGTGAGGTGTCCCCTGAGTGCAGCCCCATGCCACTGTCCCTGCTGGTGCTATGCATACAGGGGATGTGTTGCCAGGGCAGTGTGGCGCTCACAGCGGGAGGCAGCTTTCCTGCATGGCCCTGCTGTGTCCTGCAGCCCTGGGGTGCACACACTGGGCTGTGGAGGCCCCATGGGAGAGCAGCAGGGAGGAAGCCTGAGCCCCCAATGGGCAGCCTGCACCGGCCCCCAACCTTTGCACAGATCTGGGAGGTGCAGGTCCCCCCGACCTCCTGGGAGTGTACGCAGAGGCAGGAAGCTAGCCCCACCCTCTGGCCAAGCCCGCAGCAGGCAGCAGTGGGGGGAGCTGGGCTCTCTTCCACTGCAGCAGCCACTGCCTCTTGCCAGGGGCAGGAGATTGTGGACCTGGGTCCCTGGTCCCATTGCCCTGGCAGCTGGGGGGGCCCCCTGTGGCAGGACTGGGGGAGCAGGAGCTGTGGGTGGGGTGAGGGTCACCAGCAGAGCTTGGAGGTCTGTGGGGAGGAGTGAGGGGCATGAGCAGGGCTGGGGGAGGGGGGCTCTGAGAGGGGATGAGAGGCACAGCAGGGCCAGGAGGCTGTAGGGGGGAGGGAGGGGCAGCAGCAGGGCCAGGGGGGCTGTGGAGAGTCTTTCATTTTAATCACAGATTTTGCAGGTTTTATCAGAGAATTTGCAATTTTTAATCAGGGAAAACCAGGATCCCTGGTAATAAAGCTGTTACTTACGTTCTCAAAGTTATGTTCATATATCAGTCCTTTGCTGGACTGAGGCAAACTCATTACAGAAATGAGCCCTTGATATGCTCTCAAGATCCATTAGTAATGATACACTTGTACAGCACCTTTGATCCCACTGTGAGTTAAAACTGAGCTCCTGGCAAACATATACTAGGATCACTTCACGAATGAAAAAACATATAGCAATCAGTACACAATAGAACAGGGTTTCCCAAAGTTTTCATGCCATGTTCTGGCAAATTGCAGCCTGGAAGTGGCCATGGCCTGGCAAACTGCAGCCCAGCTGTTAAAGCTGACTACAGCTGTTATTTCCGCCTGACAGACAGGTAAAGATACCCCCATGCCCCACCTCTCCGCCCAGCTTTGCAGGGCCGCAGTTTGCCAGTTCGCAACCACTTCCAGTCTGTTCTGTGGACCATGAGCCAACCTGCCATGGCCCAGCACTGGGCCACAGCCCAGGGATTGAGAATCCCTGCAGGAAAGTTTAGGGCAAGAAGTGAAGAATACCTTTCCTTGTTAAACCTGTATGGAAAGTTTAAACTCTCAGTTACTTTTAGCATGTCTAATACACAACCAAGGCAAGATTTCAAGGTGTAACTTGGCCAGAACAATAGGGCTAACATCCTGCTGTTACAGGGCCTAAGCCAAAGATGGGTAGCCAATCCATGGTAGCTTCCAGTCAGGCACAAGTAGTGCCAGTGGATTTTTTAGTATAGTCACCATGATTTTAGTTTGTCATTTGAAAAGCTGCACCTCCAACAACAAAAGCTCCCCTAACATGTGAGGTAGGAGTACTTGAACTTTTTTCCCCATGTGGATCACTTCTAAAAGAAAAATGTCTTTTAGAGCATCTTTCCCATTCATGATTTCATCAACACTTTGGAAACTGCAAACTATATATCTACTTTGGTTAATATACTGCCTTTTAATTGCACCCTTTGCCTACATGGAACGTAATATTACAAATATAACAACATATAACTGTAGTAATACAGTCCCCTTCAAAGCCTATCGAGTTCCATCTTAAAAGCGGTTAGATTGTCTGTCTACACTTCTTCAGTTGAAAGGCTGTTGCAGAACCTCTTTCTTCAGAAAATTAGAAACCTTTGTATAATTTCTTCTCTACATTTATTCATGGTGAATTTGTAGCCACCTATTCTGTTGCCAGAGTTGTTTTGTATTCTACATACTACATTCTATATAGCTCTTCCCTCTCCCTTGTTTTTGTGGCTCATGATTTGTTCAGAGAGCAAAACCATAAATGAAGAACTTACCTTCACCTATCTGCTGCTGGCCATTCACGTAAGCATCCTAGTGGCCTTCTGTGTAAATGCAAACTGAACCATGGGTGTGTCAATACATGCATTTAGTTGCAACTAAATTTACTGCATATAAGCTGCTGTGGGGTAAATGATTTTGGCTAGGCATCTACACATGCAGCTACCTGGCAGAAAATTTGCTGCCAGGTCCTTCCAGCCCTGCTAGACACCCCTGTATTGCCGGATTATGACATGCTGCGGTCCTAAACTATGTCCGGTTTAAGAGGCCCCATATAATAAAAATAATCCAATGTATGTCTATCCTTGTCATATTAGAATGAAAATGTCCATATTTGGAGAGTCATTTTCCCATATCTCCTTTATCTCCTTTATTTACCAACTGATTATTATAAAACTTGATATTGAGTCAGTAACATGTCTTGTCTAGAGATGTCCAGTATGTCATGAATCAGTATGTCCATGTCTCACCTGGATCCATCCTGGAGCAGCATTTATCTTTCTCAAGGCTCCTTTCCATTGGTGATTGATAGTCCTTTGATCAGTCAGGACCCTTTGCCCCCTCTTCAGTTATCTCCAGATAATGAGCTCCAAACTTTCAGCAGAAGTTTTTGGTTTTAGTCCCCATACACATGGCCTTGCTTTGTATGCAGTCAGATTTTATCCCATTTCTATTACTCTGGTCCTCAAGGTCACCCAGTTAGTTTTTGTGTGGTATTCTAAGCCACCTCTAGATTGATGATGCCCCCTTTCTTTGTGTAGTCAGCAAGTTTTATCAGAACACTTATTATGCCAATGTCTTTAATGGAAATATTAAACAATATCAATCAGAGGATCAGTAATCTCCCTCCAGCCAGATACTTTCCCTTTCCCAAAGAGAAATAAGTTAATTTGTTGCAGCATATAGTTATAATGAGCATTTGGCAAACCGATTTATTTCAGTAGCTTTCCAGATTGCATAAGCTATGACAGAGGTCTCCAGGATTTACAGTTCAGTTACTCATATTTTCATAGTTTCTTTTGTTATCCTAGTGAATACTGCAAGTGCAAATAAATAAAAATTGTTTCACTGGATTATTTTCTGCACAGTTTTTCAATTCTTTGACAAGTTACTTGATGCAACTACAAAAAGTGCTATTGGTGCCATAATTAATTTTGCATAATACGGTCATTATATGCGCATAATCTAAAACAGACTCATAAATCTTTGGGGCATTTCTCTTTTACTGACTCTATTTGTATCAAGATTGACAGCAATGATTTTAAACTTTAAAGTCCATTAAATGCTAGAATGTCTGCTTTTGTGCCAGTTTGTAATGCTTTGGCTGACAGGTCACCATGATCTGCTTTTCCTAAGTATTTTTATATGTGCATAATAATCTTCTTAAAAGAAACCCTAATAACAAATGATTTGGAAGTCATAGGGCATGTCTAAAAGAGATGCTAATTTTACAGTAGCCAAATATTGCTGTACAGTAGCACATCATAGTACCAACAGTGCTAATATGCTACTGCACAGTATTATTAGGCTACTGGGCAGTAGTGTAATTTAAAATGCATTCATCATCACTGCTGCACAGTAACTCCAGTTACTGTGCGTTTATTTAGTGCTTGATTATACAAGTACTAAATAAATATGCAGTAACCACTGCACAGTAATGTCTTGTGAAGATGCAGCCACAGAGTAGATAAAACAACTTTTCTTTTAAAAATATATTTATTATAAAGTCCCCTTTTCTTTTGGAGTGAATTTAATACTATGTATAAATCTGTCTGATTTTTAGCTTCGCGAAGACAAATATTTTGCACTGAACGTATTCTTCAGAGTTTTTTTTACCTTGCTAGTGTGACTGTTCCCTTTCTTTTGAACAGACTAACTGCATGGACAAAAAAGTAGGTCAGTTCATTCAGTCTTGCTTTCTCTCCTGCCAAAAAGGTATAAACCAATGCCAGATGTGATAAGGATACCTGCTCAAGATTGGACTGAGATTATCAACCTCTTTTCTTACAGCCAAGGAATGACGATGACTTCTGTCTATTTGAGGCTAGATTTTGAGCTAGTGACTTAAAACCAAACAAATATAGCTCCTGTTTTTTTTTGTCTTGTAAGCTTCTCCTGTCTCTGAAAGCTCTATTTTCAGATGAACATGTTTGTGAATTATTTTCAGGCAGGATCCAAATGTGGTACAGAGCATTCTGCTGGATATATCCATCATTGTTGGCTAAATTAAATCATATTTAAAAAATTCTCCCCCACCCCGATATCTTTTGCAATCTAAAATGCTGTCTCCCATTGCAATTTTGGAGACAGCAAAACCTTCTTTCCTGAATTTCCCCTCAAATTTTGCATAAAATATCTACTCTGAAAAGGGATACAATGGCAAATCCGGATAAATTGCTTTCTTTGGGTAAAGATGCAGAACGTTGAAAATATGACTTACAATATATTTTTATTCATCTGGAATGGTTATCATCACTCTAAAATAGATTCAACTCTTATATTTGGTTATATTATTCAATAAATTTTTTCATAAAATCTAATAAATTAGACCTGCACAATCAATATTTCTCTAGCTCTATTCTAATATACTTATTGGTAACTTAGCTGGAAATTTAGTGTTTTTCTTTCCTGTGTTAGGGTGTTCGCATCAGGAATGGATCAATTCTAAAAATTATATTCAAATTTATCAAATGCTGGATTCTTTACAGAAAAACTTTTCTCCAATGTTCTTTGAATTCTTTTTTCAGAGTCCCACCCTGGCCTCCTAAGTCTCTTTCATGGTATCGCATTTCATCCCTTGGCTATAATGGACCATTCTATTCCATTAATCTATTAATGCACCTACTTCTGTAACGTGCTGTCATCTCCCCCTTAAGACCGAGGCATGAAAAGCGAAGGAGGAGGAAAACTCACCCATCTTCATACCTGTTTTTCAGGGGCTTGAGCAAGATAACTTAGAATCGTACTTAGGTACCTGATAGGTGAAATGGAAACCGGACTAATGTCACCTCTTCACTGACTTCTTTGTGATTCCATGCTGCATTGGCCTCTGTACCTGGATTTAATATGAAACCTTCCTCCATTTCTTCCTTCTTTTTATTTGTATTTCTATTTGGGAATTTCTAATAGCTGTTCATGTCATATAAATATCAGGGGAGTAATATATACAGGGTCTGGAGGCAACACACAATGCAGCCAACACACTAGTTTTCATTTTTAGCTTTCAATTTTCGAATTCATTTTAAGGCCAAAACTGAAGTGAGTGGAAATATAAATATTAAACTCAGCATTTTCTGATATCTACATGATTTTGACAGTAAACAGTTTCCCAGATCACAAATACTTAACTATGTCATGATTCAGTGCCATGGCAAGACAAGATCTCAGAAGAGATCTTTAGTGTTTCTGCATTTAAGAATGGATATTCATTGATAAACGTGTTGTGTGGAAAGCTTGGAAAGGCTCCATCTATATGGTGTCAATTATTAGTGAACTCTATTCAGATTCATATATTTAAAAGGTCAGAAGAGATCATTGCGATCAGCTAATCCAACCCCCTGGGCCAAAGGAGCCATAAAAATTCACCCAGTAATTCCTAAATCAAACACAATAATTTCTGGTTGAACTAAAGTATATCATATTGGGAAAAAATCCAATACTGATTTAAATATTTCAAGTGATAGACAAACTGTCATATTACTTGGTGAGTTGTTCCATTCGTTAATTATACTGTTATTCTTCCAGTCACCAAAGTCATCCTCTTTATTCTTTATTCTTAATCATCTTTACGTGTTTTTATGGGAAAAACAATGTTTATTCCTTAAAATGTATAAACTTATGGGCATTGGAAAAACCTATACAGCTTTGCAGTGTATCTGTTGCAGTTTCTCTTCTATTTTTCTAAAGCTGGCTTTCCTTAAAAAAGCCCTTATAGTATATAACTTTTGTAAAAATGAAACCTAGGAAACAAGTTTATCTCTTGCCAGCCAGCCATTGCTGTTATATTTCATTCCAATACTATTTTAACAGAGCTTGTCACTCCTCCAGTATATTATTGTAATAGATCACCAGCATGTGGGCTAGCGGAAATGTTAACTCCCAAGATGGACCTGTTTCATAAGCTTTATTAAAAAGAAAAAAATATATAATGGAAGAGTTACTGTTGAAGTTTGGGGCCTATATGAATAGCCCATACCAACCTACAAAAACATTTTAAGAAGAAAAAGTAGGTTTCTTCCTAAAAGAAGCAACAATATTTAAAATGTATTAATAGTAAAAGAATATATTTTACAGTAATTTGATGTTGTTAGCCATCAGCATGAGCAGAATAATATAGTTACCTGGCCCCATAATTCTTCTTCTGCTCTCAGTGGTGTTAAGAAGATGAAGCTGACATGCAATCTCTGAATCAGGAATTATTCTGGTCATATTAGCATTTATTTGAGAGATGGGGTATACTATATTCCAGGGTACTTCTTTGAAATACAGCGCCCACAAATGGGCTGTGCATCCAGTATTCTGGTCTTATATTCTATCAGAGGATGCCCTCTTCGTGAATGGGATGGTGTGCTAGCCAGATTTCTTTAAGAAGTTTCAGATGCTAGGAAAACGTTTGTCTTGGGGTTTCCATAGATATCTATATAGAGAAAAATTCCCTGTGAGCTCCTTTTCTTCTGACTCACAGATGCAGCAAAGGAGTACAACATACAGCATTGACATCTAACACATTTTAAATTTAATGGAGCATATCCAGCATCTTGCTGCCATTAACACTGATATATAGGTCAGTAATATTAAATCTGGCAATGTATAAAACAATGCTAAAGTTAGTGTTTACTTCACATCAGTCAGTTTATGATATACAACAGTACAAGTCAAAATATGATAGGTTATTTAAGATTCTTTGTTAACAAAAGTCAGATTCCCAGTTCCATTGGCAAGATAACAAACAGTACCTATGATCTAGTCACAACTCACAGATGGGTGCCCCTCAAGTCACTGTTAATGGTAACTGGTGGGATCTCAGTCCTTCAATTTGCTGTCTCATTTATTCAGCACATAAGGCAATGCAAGCTATGTAAAGTTAGATATATCCTACAATATATTGCCATTCCCTGCAGTAAATGTTGCAAAGATCAAAGTCAAGTCAAAATACCCACTAAGATGTATAGGTACTCGAGCATTTACACCCATCCTGGCTACTGCTAGAAATCACTGCGAGTTCCAGCTCTTTCCACTCCGCAGGCTCCTCACTGTCAAACAACCTCTCAAAAATGATGTGGTGATATTGTTTGTCTGGATGAATCTATGACAACATAGCAAATGTTTGTAACTGTTAACCCTTGAACTCAGTCTGGCTTCTGAAAGTCAGGCTATGTTCTTTCTGATTGGTATATCATTTTTAAAATAAAGCTTTTGCTATTGGTATTTAGTAGACAGTTCTGTTGGTGTATGACAGACAATGAGCTAGATTCTATTCCATTTTACCTGACTGGGCTGTACAGGGTAAGCAGCTGATCTATTCACCCATCCATCAAAGCATGCATGCGTCCATCCTATTTGCTTATACAGTACATATCACCAGGGTGCTATCAATGGAAAGCTGAGTGCAGAATTTCTCCCTCCAGCTGGAACTCAGTTAATATGTTGATGCAGGAGCCAGCATAGAATTCTGCCCACTCTCCGAGAGTCGTGCTGGTGCTGCACTGCTAACTAATGTAAGAAGCAGTAAAAGCTTGCTTCTGTCTCAAAGGAGGTAGAAACAAATCAGAATACAGAACAGAAAACTCTATGAAGAAGAAAGGTGCTTTGTTTAAACAAACATTTTCCAGAGTGGCATCACATTTTAAGAAATTCCATAGGGAAGCGCAACTGGTTTATTACACCCTGGTATTAGATGTTGATTACAAAGTTTGAGGGAAGGGGGTAAGGAGAGAGACTGTTGCAAATATTCAAGTCTTCTCATTTATTTTAGTATTTGTGCTATCCAATATTTTAATAAACCTATTAACACTGTAAGGGGCTTTCCCTCCCCCATTAACTTTATTGCAGATGGGTATGAGCTGAGAGAGAAGAAAAGGAATAAGAATAGCAATGAAGGGCTGTTTTCTTGTTTGTTGTCTGTACCAGAAGAAGCAGATTCTGCTGTGCAAGGACTCTAACTGCTTGAAAGTTTGTTGGATTTTTTTTTTAGATGAGATGCCTCTGATGCTTTGAATGAAAGTTAAGCTGGCTGGTTTTGCTGAGTTTAAAAGCTTTACTGACAGCAGAGCACAGAGATTTCAGGACTCGCTGATAGTAAGTTGGGAGCTATCCTTTATAAGGAACAATTAGCCCCTGGGTGACAAGTCTTTTGAAATAATCTTTGGACTAGAGCCAGGAAAATTCCACAAGCTGGACCAGTCCCTTACTTACTTGATTCTTCTGTTAGAAGAATTCAGATATTTCTCTTCTTAGCCCATGAGGCTGACCCCTTCAGCACCGGCAGACCACACTGCCATCCCAGACTACACCATACTACTCATGGCATACTACCTTCCACCTCAGCTGCCTTCTGGGTCTATGTTGGATGGCTGTTTTCTTCCATTTTTTAAAGCTTGGAGAGACCAATTGACAAAGGTGCTGTCCCCACTCCAAGCACCTTAGATATGAAGGATCTTTTGAACTGACCAGAAATCCCCAAAATCTGTCTTCGTTCCTTCCCCCACAGCAGGTTGCATCTATAAACTTTTCACTTTCATTCACTTTCTTCCCACTCATGCATTTAACATAATGGGAGAATGGAAGTAGGGATATTGGATGTGATGGGATTTTATAGCTAAAAGATTATGCTTCATTCTAAGTGACTTATAGTCTATGAACTTGTGGCAAGAGCAGTGGAAGGGTATGGAGGTTTTTGTTTGGTTTTGGGGGGATTTTTAATGTAAGGTCTGCAGGCTATTGAAAACAGGACACAATTTAATTTAAAAAATATATGCAACTATTGGGAAAGCATTTTAAATACCAGCCTGCAGATATTGACATAAAGTGGCATCAGCTGGCTAGAAGAGCTACAGATTTTTAGTAGGGCTGTACAAAACAGCACCATTTCGTTTTGACTTCCATTTTGCCATTTTGATGGGACAGTGTTTCATTTCCAGTTTTGTTTCACTCTTCTGTTTTGTCAAAACTGTGTTGCTGTTATGATGCTGTTTTGACGTTTTGCCCATTGGCTATAATGGGCAATCACAAAAATGCCTAAAACCTTGTCATTTCATGTCTGATTTGGATGAAACTTGCAAGAATAGTAGCCCCTTCTGAGGGCATGAAGCTGGCTGAGTTTCAAGGTTCAGGGGTTTCTGGGAAACTGCACCTCATGGTGTTGACAAGCAAAACTTGTGTCACTTCCTGGCAGCGGCAGCCTCCTGTCACCTGGCCTGCAGATCCAGTGGCCCACACCCCCAGGAGGGCTGCAGGGATGTGCCAGACACCTCCCAGGGGTGCAGGACCCCGAATCTGTGCACCAGATGACAGGAGGCTTCTGCTGCCACCTGGGACCAGTGCTGGGCTCAGCCCACACCCAGTGCTGGGAAGACTGGTGCTGCTGCTGGCCCCAGGCCGCAGCAGCAGTCTCCTGTTATCTGGCATGCAGATTGGGGGCCTTAACCCCTGGAAGGAGTCCAGCACAGCCCTGCAGCCCTCCCAGAGGTGCAGGCAAGCTCCTGATCTGCATGCCAGATGACAGGAGGCTGGTGCTGCTGCCTTGGACCAGTGCTGGGCTCAGCTCATACCCAGCATGGGAAGGCCCTGCATTTGCCTGCTCACTCTCAGTGCCCCTGCCCCAGTTCTGCGGTACAGGCAGGGAGCAGGGCACAGCCTCGATCCCATGTGCCCCATGGACTGGAGTGGGTAGTAGCGGTGGTGAACGAGCTGGTGCTCAGTGTGGGGGAAATGCAGCTGCTGTGGCTGGCGCCCCATGCTGCAACCACTCGCAGCCTGGGTGGGGCTGTCCTGCCTCTCTGCATCATCACTGCTGCCCTGCAGGACAATGGAGAGCAGGCACAGGCAGCCTGGCATGGGCTCTGAGTGGCTGCAGCACGAGGCGCCGGCCATGGGGATGGGGAGCAGCTGCTTTTCCTTGCGCTGAGCACCAGCTTGTAACCTGTCACCACTGCTAGCCTGGGCCCTGCACCGACTCCAGGCTCATCCACTGGGGCTGAGCTGCGGCAGCAGCAGCTGGGCAGAAGCTGCTGTTGGGTGTGGAGGAAAATGCCCCCCCGCTCCACTTGCCTCCACTGGGCAGTGTTTGGTGTGGCCACTGACTGGACCCTGTGCCACACCAGGCTGCTGTGTGGCTGCTTCACTGCCACCTCTGTGCTGCTCCAGCGTTGGCCCTGGGGCATGGGCACGGGCCCTGCACTCCTGCCCAGCTGCTACTGGCTTCCGTGGGCCTGTTAGAAATGCACAGCTTGCATCTTGCTCCTGATAAGAAAGAAATACTGTCCAAGGCTCCTCTCCCCCATCCTCCTTAGACTTTCTCATACTGATTACAGAGACTGGAATTTAGCTGTATGGCCTTGGGGTATAAACTTTTGAACTCTTGTAGCATTGAGCATGCTTAATGAGCTGTTGCATATTTACCTCTCCACCCCGTATACTTAAATAGCTAATTATACTATACATGCGATGTATGTAATGATGTAGTTACATGTATGTTTGTATGAAATGGAAGTAGGCTGCAGGAATTCCTGTGTCTGCACACGTGCCCAGGAGAGAGAAGATAAATTCCTCTTGCAAATGCATTTAGGGTGCCAGAGAGGTAAGCTGAGCTTCAAAGCTCCACTCTCTGACCTTTGTTTGCAAACAAATACACATCCTTTTGTGCCGACTGATGTCTGTGTGTCTGTGATCTCTGCGTCGCCGCCAGGGAAACGAACCGTCTTTGTGCAACAGGCCCACTTACTCCCAAGTGCCCCAGCCCCACGGTACATGTGGGGACCACTGTGGAGCCCCGACCCTGTGTGCTCCACGCCTGCCTGCAGGGAATGAGCTTGTGCTCAGTACGGGAGAAAAGTGGCCCCTGTTCCCCATGGCCAGTGCCCCATGGTGCAGCTGCTAGATGGGCAGCACAAAAGCAGCAGTGAAGCAGCTGCACTGCAGCCTAGCATAGCGCAGGCTCTGGTCAGCGGCCCCACCAAACACTGCATGGTGGGGGAGAGTGGAGGCCACTTTCCATTGTGCTCAGTAACATCTTCTGCCCAGATGTAGCTGTCATGGCTCAGCCCTGATGGGCGAGCCTGGAGCTGGCAGGGTCCAGTCTAGCAGCAGCAGTGGATTACACGCTGGTGATCAGTGCAGGGAAAAGCAGCCGCTTCCCCGCCCCATGGCCAGGGCCCTGTGCTGCAGCTGCCTGGAGCCCACGCTGGACTGCCTGTGGCTGCTCTCCTGTGATGCGGTGGGGAGGCAGGACAGTTTTGCCTGGGCAGAGAGCGGCTGCAGCATAGGGCACTGGCCATGGGTAGGGGGAGCGGCCACTTTTCCCCTGTGCTGAGCACCAGCTCCTTTCCTACTGCTGCTGCTCACTACAGTCCGTGCGGCACGCCAGGTCAGGGGCTGGGGCAGGGGCACTGGGAGTGAGTGGGCAAGTGTGGAGTTTTCCTGGCTCTGGATGCAGGCTGTGCCCAGCACCAGTCCCAGGTGGTAGCACCATCCTCCTGTCATCTGGCATGCGGATCGGGGGCCTGCACTCCCAGGAGGAGTTGAGCACAGCCCTGCAGCCCACCTGGGGGTGCGGGCCCCCAATCTGCATGCCTGATGACAAGAGGCTGCTGCTGGCAGCTGGGACTGACACTGGGTGCAGCCTGTGCTGAGCACCGAGAAGACTGCTGCTGCCACTAGCCCCAGCTAGCGGTGACAGCATGTTGTCATCCCACATGCAGATCTGGGGGCCTGCACCCCCGGGAGGGCTGCGGGGCTGTGCCAGACTCCTGTAGGGCATTGCCCCAGATCTGCATGCTGGATGACAGGAGGCTGCTGCTGCTGGCTGGGACCCACACCAAAGCCAAGCAAGCCTGGCTTTGAAACTCGAAACGGTTCAAAATTTCTGAAATGTTTTGAGTGCCCTTGTTTCATTTCAAAGCTGTCTTGAAGGCTTTTGTTTCATTTCGATTTCACTGTTTTGAGCTCAAAATGAATTGAAGCAGCTTTGAAATGAAACACCCAGTGAAATTTCGCACAGCCCTAATTTTTAGATGTCTGTGTTTTTTTTAGTACATATTGATTTTTCCCAGTGCCTCAGCATTTTGTTTAAAGGTTTGTTGCTCTGTTTAATTATCAGAAAGATATTTTATTTTATTTTTAAGGTCTTTGGACTATCTAATATATATGATAGATTTTATGAACATTCCTAATGTACAGCTTTTGCTCCCTGGGCCATGTTGCATTTCTGATGTCATACACATCATTCATGTGAACAAGTTGAGAAGCTTTAGCTTTGCACATAGTGGGCACATCTACACGTGACCCTATACTGCTGTTGTTACTGTGCCATCATTTGGTACTTCCTTTTGAAAGTACTAAATGACGATGTAGTAACAGCCTGTAGTGCGCCATGCTGGAGGCGCATAATTACCTGTGAGAAAGCATGTTGCTATGGCGACGTAGCTGCAGCATCACAGTTTGCGCCTGCCAACAACACATCGCCGTAGCACATTGCTACAGAGATGTAGCATCTCGTGTAGGTGTGCCCAGTGTGCTGTGTATGCTTTCTGCTGTAGGATTATTTTTAAGACAATATAGAAGAAATTGCTATAGTCCCACATCTGCAAATTGTTCCCCGCGGATGGAGTGCTGATGTCAGAGGCATGCAGTGTGGACATCCTTTTAGAACAACCTACAAGATTGATGTCTGTGTGGTTTCTCTTGTTTTCTATTAGATAGGAAGGGGTAAATATACGCAGGAAGAGCTGTCATCAGGTCAGAGGTTTACTTGCCTCTTTGGAGAAAAAAAGAGTTGGCATTGGCGTGTCTACTTTCATGTCCCATTTCCCAAAAAATTGTAACTTTTCTCTTAAATTATGGATTTATATCATCTAAGATGATTCAGTGCTTCAGAAGAAGGTTGAACTATCTGATTATTAGGCTTACCGCTATGTGAGACTGTAGTTCCCTGAGGCTCTTCATCTTTCAGTAATCTTAATTGCAGTTTGCTGTAATTGACATCCAGTTATCTGTTGTGTCTTCTGCTTTTGTACTTAGAAAATTCAAAATGCTGACAAGCCAGTTCTAGTATTTAGTGAATGTGTTAATTATGGAGGAATTGGCAACTATTTTATAGTCAGATTGCATTCAGACTGCATTCCTTCACTGAAAACCATATTTAAACTCTTTGAAAAACAAATCCTAATCATACTGAAAATTATACCATTTATTTTAGATTAAGGATGTGGGCCAGACACTTAGCTGGTGTAAATCAGTGTTAACTGAAATCAGTGTAACAGTGCTCATCTATACCAGCTGTATGTGGGAGCCATAATTTGCTGGTAAGTTCTGAGAAAATCTCTCACCTCCCTTTGATATCAAAGGAGTTTAAAGCTAACACTTTAGAATAAAATTCTAGGCCAAGTTGTCTAGGTTTTTTCAGGGCAATAATTTCCCAATAGCTTTGTTTCAATTTTTGAAATTGTTGCCAGATATAAAACTAAACAATGATGCCCATAGACTGGTTAAAACACAAGTCATTGTTGCTGGCAGTCACTCAGTACAAGAATCAAAGCCTTCCAGTAAATAGGGAAGTTACTGGTGAGTCTACAAATGGCTCAGGAGACCAGTCTGAGATCTGGATGTTTGGTTGCAGACATGGCAAAGAGTTCCAGGCAGGAGTACATGGTGGTGATATCAGCACGTCTGTCTGTCTCACCTGTATGCCTTCATAATGAAATAAGCTTGCTCAAAATGATCAATGCCTTGTTGTATATCATAGCACCACTGGGTATAATTCACTGCTTGAGTCACCCAGGTATTGATGTTAATATTGCATTTCTTCAGATTGGCCTTCAAGGTGTCCTTGAAACTCTTCTTTTGCCCACTTTGAGCATGGTGACCATTGGTGAGTTTAGAGTATAGGATCTATTTTGGGAGCTGTGTTGACAGGCATCCTTCGGATGCATCCTTTTCAATGGAGCCGGTGCCATAGAAACAGCTTTGATACTAGTGGTGTTTGCTTGAGCCAGAACACTGGCATTCATTCCTCTGTCCTTCCAAAGACATCACCGGCAGTAATATTCCAAGCCTTTCATGTGTTTCCAATATGTCATCCAAGTATCACACCTATACAACAGGGAAGGGATGATAAAAGCCTGATAGACAAGAAGGTCGGTTTGGGTCCTGATGTCATGATTATTGAAGACATGAGTTCAGACAAGTACAAAGGAAGCCCTGGCTGATATTAATTGGTGTTGAATACTGTTTTCTATACCTAGTTTTTTGCAAAAGGTGGTCCCCAGTTAAGGGAAATGTTCAGCATTCTCAAAGGGTTGATCTCTCCCTGTAATAAGTAGAGGAGCAACTAGTTGGTCTGGAGTAGCTTGGTGAAGAATCTTGGTTTTCATGAAGTTGGCAGTGAGCGTGTACACATGCACTTTACTATGCATTAGACTAATCTAATGCTCAGTAAAGCATCACTGTCTACATGTGCATGGCAATTACTGCACAGCAGAGTAATGTAAAGTCCTGTTTGCTAGTACTAACAGATACAGGTACTAGCTAATAGTGCTTTACATTAATGCACCTGAATACACATGTAGATGCTGACCTGGGAGCAAATTGCTCCTTGTCAGCTTAGGCAGCGGAAGGCCACAATTGCTGCTTGGCTTAGGGGCAGGAGAGGATCTGCCCCTGGAGCTGGGGACAGCTCATGTCCCATCCCTCACCCCCATTCAGACAGCTTCTGCCCTGTTGGGGACAGCCCATGCCCCCTGCCAGCCTAAGGCTGACCCCTGTCCACCTGTTAGCCTGGGACGGGTACCTGGGCAGCTGCAGCCAAGCCTGGAGCTCCTCTTGGCTGCTGCAGGGGGCAAAGTGGGGCAGAAGCAGCCCTGGACTAGGCTGCTCATCCTGGGCTCAATTTGCCCCTGACTTTGGTCAGCACTTGGGTGCAGTTTTATGCACCTGAACTTTCTGTGAAGAAAATTTTCTGTGAAGAAAATTCAGGTGCATTAATTGCATGTGTAGACATGCCTGGTGAGTCTAAGCAATTCATATACTTCACAAAAGCAATCAACAGTGACCTGGAATGCTTCAATCCAGGTTATGGCCAGGAGAACATTTCTTCCCATCAGTCCTGTTTTATTTAATCCTCTTCTTTATTTTATGGCCTAGGGACAGAAATTACACATAATTCAGTATAAGTGACTAGAAACTGGTTCAAATCTATAACACAACAGAAGTTCAAGGCATGTAACTACTTTCAAAATGGCTGAAATGGGTTTAAGATAAACCTGAATAGGTGTAGTATCAGACTTAACAAATTTAAGTTCAATTGGTTTATTGAATTTCCGTTCCAGCTTCCCTCCAGATTCAAGTTAACTTATAGTCCCCTGGCATCCCACAATGTTTTGCACCTGGCCCACAAGCCCCTGCACCCATCCTAGGTTGGGTGGGCTAGTCTTGGCCCAGGCTGTCTGCTCCAGCCAAGCAGAGAGGCATACTCTGCTTCTGGCCTGGGCCAGTGCAGGCATGTAGCTGCGTTTCTGGAATCAAAAGTGAATGTCTGTTCCCTTGCTTATTAGTTCAATCTATGCAGCACAGACAAACCTGCAAAGATTGAATTGATTCAGCCTTGGGATTTCTGACTGTATGTACTTAGCCATGGTTCTGCCAGATTGTTTATCTGAACCTTTGTGCTAAATACAAAACTAAAGCAACTTGTTGCCTCATTGTTAATTCATATATACTAATATTGCTTCACTGAAGATGTAGCACAAATAAATACATTTTGAAATTGCAGTCTGGAGGTTTGGAGGATCTTGGACTAAACTGTGGTTTTACTACAAGCCCTGGGGAAAGGGCAGCACATTGTTGTACTGTCAGTGAAGCAGACCTAAACAAGGTTGTACTTCAGGTAAAGCATTTCAGGTTACCTAGTAGATGACTTAAGAGTTGACTTTTGATAGGGTTACCATATTTCCAGTTTCAGAAAAGAGGACACCTGTCTGGGGGGGAGGTAGGTGGTAATATGATTGCGGGGTGGGCGGTGATATACTGATGGCTTGCTCCTGCCCCTCACTCCCAAGCCACAGTCTCCCCAGCCCTGTTGCTGCCCTTCTCTCCAAACCTGCAGACCCCTGGCCTTGCTGCTGCCTCTCACTCCCAACCTTTCTGGGCCATGCTGGTACCCCTCATTCCTGACCCTTTTTCTAGTGTGCATAAAATTTAGTAACTCCAATGTGAGCTATTAAATAAATGTGCATTAGGCTGCTCTAATGCATAGTACTGAAAGCACATGTTTTCTTAAGTGATGCTTAATGCGCAGTAGCCTATTTTAGTGTGGATTAGCATAATTTCAGTTTTTTATGTGATGCTTTAATGCACAGTAAAATAGGCTACTACATTAAAGAACATGTGTAGACATGCCTACTAGGTATCTAATGTTAGGGAATCTAAAAGCATTTAAAAATCTGCCCCTAAGTCACTTTTTAAAAATAGGATTTAGGAGCCTAGGTGACACATTAATACTTCTGAAAATTTTTCTGGGGAAATATTCTGTAACAGCCATGTTCCTTCTGAGGCAGTTACACTGGCATGCACTAACTTTCTGGTAAGTGAACTGGTGATGGCTTGGGGCAGATCAAGTTGGAAGGAATGGCTCCACCTATTTTTTGCCTGCCTTTCTCCATGCATAGGACTGGAGATTGGAGGTTTTTCAATGGTTGCTCTTTGCTTGCATGCTACTACCTGCAATCTGGCTAACTGGCACAGTGTTGCCAACTCCTGAAAGTAAAACTCCACCAGACACATCTCAAAATGTTGCTAGATGTGGTTTGGTAGAATTTATGAACTCATCAAAAAGCCACTAGATAATTTACTATGTATTACTCAGTGTAAACTGATATACAGCCTAGATAAATCTGTTTTGTGGTTTTGTTGAAATACTGTCATTTGCAACATCAAAAAGTTGCTACATTTAGGGCACGTTTACACACGATGCTCTAATGTATATTAAGTTAATATGCATTAATCGTGTGTAGCTCCCTGGTGTGTAGTCTACATGTGCACACCCTTAATGTGCATTAAAAGTTCGTATCTTTGCTGTGAATAAAGAAAGTGATCAAGTCATGGATCTTTGAAAACTCCTGGCGCTCTGGTGTAGTGCCCGAAGACTGGAAGAAGGCCAATGTGGTGCTGATCTTCAAGAAAGGGAGGAGAGTGGATCCAGCTAATTACAGGCCCATTAGCCTGACTTCTATCCTGGGGAAGATCTTAGAAAAGTTTATTAAGGAGGCCA
>NW_017728931.1:104638579-104659428 GCF_001723895.1 Crocodylus porosus
AAATTGGATGCTTACCTTGCTGGGATCCTATGACCCCATCTGACTTCCTGCCCTTTGGGCAGGGGGCTGGACTTGATCTCCCGAGGTCCCTTCCAGCCCTGATGTCTATGAAATACTATCTCCCAGCTTCCCTTCAGTTCTCAGGTCACTGACTAGATCATCCCCTTTGGCCAGCACCAGGTCCAGCAACGCTTTGTCCCTTGTTGGTCCATAGACTTCTTGAGACTAATAAAGCTCATCAGTGTTTGTGAGGAAGCGTTGCAACTGACTGGATTTCGCTGAGTGCTCTTCCCATGTCTGGGTAGTTAAAATCGCCCATGGCAACTATGCTTGAGTGTTCAGCCTCAGCCAGTTCCCTGGCAAATTCGTGGCCAAGTTCTTGCTCTTGTTTAGGTCTGTAGTAGACTCCTACTGCTATATTCCCTTCACCATGTTCCCCCCTTATTCTTACCCAGAAGATTTCAAGGCACCCTTCTTGGTTGCCACTCTTTACCTGTAGGGAAGTGTAGCTCTTTCACATACAGAGCTACACCCCCGCCCTTTCTTGCAACTTCATCTCTCCTGTACAAGGTATAGCCATCTATACCTGTGGTCCAGTCATAGGTGGAGTCCCACCAGGTCTCTGTTATCCCTAAGAGAATGTAATTATTACTGTTTAGGAGTAGGGTTAGCTCCTCCTGTCTGTTGCCCAGGCTCCTGGCATTTGTGTAAAGGCAAATGAGCAAGCCATTGGTGGACCTAGGTTTCCCTGCACTGCTGGAAGAGCCACGTTCCTGGGGTGTGGTAGGAGTTTGTTTCTTTGTACACCCTGTCCTGATGGTTTGGTGGCTGATGCTTGGTGGGCTTGCACCAGAGATTATCTTCCCTTCCCCTGTTGTTGTGGGAGACTCCCTGTTGCAGGGGACCGAGGGAGCAATCTGCTGCCCTGACCCCTCAGTGCATGAGGTCTGCTGCCTTTCAGGGGCCCGTACCTGGGAAGTTGCTGAGAGGATCCCAAAACTTATCCAGCCCTCCAACCACTACTCCATGCTCCTTATCCATGTGGGCACAAATGACATGACTTGGAGCAATCCCAGCTGGGTCACGAACAACTACAGGACTTTAGGAGTGGGGCTTAAAGGGTTGGGGGCACAGGTTGTTTTCTCCTCTATCCTTCCTGTTATGGGTATGGGCACAGGAGGGTAAGAAGAATTCAGGAAGTAAACACAAGACTGTACCGCTGGTGCCATCTTGTGAAGGTGATCTAGCCCAAAGTGGTCAGCATTTAGGTTGGAGCAAATCACAGAAATAATATTTGAATTGAACTACTTTTGTTAAGGGAATAAAAGCTCCCCAAGCCTCCAGGAGGAAAGAATCTGTCTGTAACTATTTTGTCATGGGAATGTGATCACAGAACACAGGTTCATATTTAGACAATTCCAAATGGGCACATTTCAAATAAAGCTGAGAAGTTGTGGCTCACCCGGAAGACAGCTCAGTTGCCTGTAATGGGGGAAGTTAGAACTTTTCTTCTCAATGGAAGGGAGCTGGAAGTATTATAAGGTATTACTGTCAGTCTTCTGTGAGCACAACTCTCACCTCTCAGAGTAGGGGCACAGGTTATGCTCTGTGTTGTCACAAAATCCTCCTTTAAGCATGCTGTGAGGAAGTCATGGTAGATCATCATATCAAACCAGCTTTGAGCTATTAAAGTGGTAATTTGTACTGACACTACATCTATGGATAAAATCCCCTAAATGTCTGAAGGAAAGGAATTGCAAATCAGGAATATACAGGAGACTTGCTGGGTGTGCCTTGATCACAGTCATTTACTTTCAACTTTGAATGAGGTGGGCCTTGAGCTTTTCTGAGTGAAAGAAGAATGTTACACAATTTCACAACGGGAGTGGGGGGAGGTAATTAGCTGTGTTATGGTCTTGTTGAGTGGCTTCTGCTCTTAACACCTGAATTGTTGGGTATTCCTGACCTGCCTGCTCAGCTGAAGTCACTTCCACTGCCTGTCCTGCTCTCTGGGCCAGCTCAGCCTGGAAAAGAGCAGCAGCCTGGAAAGTAGGCAGGGTAGTTAACCTTTCCCTGCCTGCTCCTCTGGGGCAGATAGCTCAGGCAGTCACAAGTAAATAGTGGGGAGGGAGCCCAGAGGGGTGAGGGGAGCAGGGGGGAACCCCAAGAAGCAGGGGGCACCCCAGGGCTGGGGAGAACTGGGGGGCACAAAAGGTAAGCCTGGAATGGGAGGAGGAGATTCTTACCTTTCAGTCCTCCAGGCCCATGCTGGCCAAAAGTGTGGCTGCTTCAAACTTGAGGTTGCACTAACACCAATGAACATTTGTGCAGCTCACAGTGCAATGTGTAACAAGGGCCTTTGTCTGTAGTCAGGCAGAAGGCAGGGAGGGTGGCACCTTAGAGATAAACTGGTTCAGAGAGGCACACGCCTTTGTAGGAAACAATGGAGAAAGAGTCAGACAGAGGAGAGAAGAATTGCAACCCCAGTTGGGATTTTAACTCGATGCCAAAAGCAGCCTTTTTAGCACAGACCATGGTAGTAGCATAGTGAAAAAGGGCAGGTTTACTGCTTCCCAATGATTCATGCAGCCCTGTGTAAAATATTTACATAATAATGGAACATAAGGATGGCTCTCCTGGTCCAAATCCAAAGTCCATCTAATCCAGCGTTCTCTCTGTGACAGTGGCTGGCACTAGATGCTTCAGAAGAAAGTGTAAGAACCCCACAGTAGGCACAGGAGGCTCTCAGCCTGATTGGTAGCAGGTGGAGATTTGCTTAAGCCCTGAACCATAAGGTTCTATCCATATCCCTTCCTACATTTTTGTAATTAATGATGACAACTTGGGGTATGGCTGAAAAACAATCGCTTTATGTTCAAACACTTGGTCCAAACAGCATGCAGTCTAATTTAGCAATGCTTTCAATGCATGACAGGGTGAGGCTGGCAAAGCAGGAGTGGGATAATCAGTCCTTGATAAGGGTGGGTCACAGAGGCAGGGCAAGGCAGTCTTTTAAAATGGGAGAATTCTTGCTGGGTTCTGAAGATGAAAAACACAGACGCAGTAACCATAGAAACATGATGGGCCAAGGATAATGATGAACTTGTGATTAGTTTTCCTTTTTCTGTTTAGCATAAAATGCAGTTTGGAAAAGATGAGATGTAGATGAGATACTATAATAAAACTTTCAGTAGCACTGTTTATTCAATGCATCTCTGAGTGCTTTAAAAGGGATGGCAGTTATTATTATCTCCATTGTACAGATGGGAAAACTGAGGCCCAGAGAAATGAAGTGAGTCCCCCCAAAATCCCACTGCATTTTCAGAACAAAAAACAGTTTACTGAGGTTTAATCCATGTTGCAATCAGAAGTGCAATAAGAGGTGTAGACATACCCCTAGCTTTGGTATCAGTAGCCCTAAGGGTGCAGGTTTTCATGGAGGCTATATAAGCTTGTCTGGGACCCCAGGTAGCTAATGACTAGCCCTCTACCACAGCCTCTCTACTATTGGTCCATAGACTAGTTAAATTAAAGCTAGCTTGGGTCTGCCTAACTGTCCTGCAATCAGACTTTTGATACAGTTTAGTCACACTTTAGCCTAGTGATAATTTGGCAGACCCAATGGCATCACAGAGAAACAAACCTTTACAAGCATTCTTATATCAACTACCAATGATCTATCCAGTATTAGGACACAGAATCAAATGTCACCCTCACACTGAAATGATCACGTTGGCTAGGGAGAGAAATTACAAATAACCCAGTATAAGTAATCAGAAACCAGTTCAAATCTCATAGATTTCATAGACATTAGGGCTGGAAGGGACCTTGGGAGATCATCGAGTCCAGCCCCCTGCCCATTTTTTTTTAAAAAAAAACAAAACAAAAAAAACCCCACTGATCCCCAACCCCATCTGCCATCCACCCCCACCAATCTCCCCCCACCGTGATCAGCTGCCTGCCCTAAGAGGGAGACACAACCCCCATGCCCCAGCCACCAGGGAGGACCTGGACTCCCTCGCACCCTGCCCTGTGGTGGAGGCAGGCCCCACACCCCATGATACCATCACCGCGTGACGGGGCGTGTACCACGCTTTGCCCCAGGCGTTGTGGCAGCACCCAGCAGGGCTGGGTTGTGTTGTAACACAACAGAAGTTCAGTGCACATAAACTGCTTTCAAAATGGCTGAAACCAGTTTAAGATAAACCTAGATGGATGTAGTATCAGACTTTACTGATTTAGGTTAAATTGGTTTACTGAACTTCTGTCCCAGAGCCCCTCCAGATTCAAGTTAACTCATAGTCCCGAAGCATCCCAAAACGCTTTTCATCTTGCATGGTGGGTGGGCTAGCCTTGACCCAAACTTTATGCTCCAGCTGAGCAGGGAGACATGCTCTAGGACCCTCTGTCTTCTGGCCTGGGCCACTACAGGCATGTGGCTGCATTTCCAGAATCAAAAATGAATGTCTGTTGACTTGCTTATCAGTTCAATCTATTTAGCTTAGACTAACCTGCAAAGATTGAATTGATTCAGCCTCAGGGTTTTTGACTGTCTGTACTTAGCCCTTTAGACAGTATGAATGAAAATTTGACCCTAGAGAATTGTGGATGATTTAGAAAAGCAGTAGTATGAATAGGCCTGAGAACAGGGACAGTAGTGGATGTAGGAGTGAGCAAGATGAACTGCAACTCCAGGTGCCAATTTAGAGGGGGCACCAGAATTGCAGTCCAGCAGCATCAGACCATGTCTGGGCAGCTTTCCCCACAGCAGCAGCTGTGGTCTCTGTGTAAGGGATCACTGTGTGAGTACTTGCCATGCTCTTCTTGCTCTCTGGCATGTGGCACCCCACCAAGTGTGCCAACATTCCTAGTTAAACCTCTCTCAGAATACATTGTCATATGGAGTGTTGTACTGGGTCAAACCAATGGTCCACAAAGTACAGAATCATGTCTCTGACAGCAGCAAGTAGTTGGTACTTAGGGGGAGAATATACGTACAGGGCATGTTTAGATAGTCAAGCCAGATGGAAGATAAAAAACTGACTAGTGCAACAGATCTCCTGCTTGCATACCTGTAACTTTTAAAAAACCTCATCAGCATGGCAAAAAAAAAAGAATGCACAATGTCAGGTCAACCTGCCAGGAATAATTGTAGTTGGCAATGAAGACAAAGTGCTGCAGTGACAGTAAACAAATGGAAATGTCATAGGAAAGGAGATGCTGGAAGTAGGATCTGCAACTCAACTTCTGAAAATATCACCAGTGCAGAGGTATCTTGTTTTTAAATACATCATAATCACACTTAAACCCGGATTGAAATAGCCATGAGAGAAAATATTGATTGATATACAAACCTAAACAGTCTCTCAAACCTCTCAAAGCATTACCACTTGTACATAAAGATTAACATTATCTAGTGATCCTACAGAGCAAAAGACAACCTTTGTGCTTTGAACAAATGTGACACAGGATTAGACAATGAATAATTAGTTATTTAGCAATAACTAATTGGTAAAGAAAAAACACCCTGAATTGTGCAGTATTTTGAGTCAATAAAGAAATGAATTTGTCATGTATCCAAGTATACAAATAGGATTTTTCTTCTTGGAAATCTCTTTTTTTGATACAAGACATTTATACAGAGGGGGCATTTGTAAAGCTAAATGGCATATTTATGCAAAAAAGACGGATCTCTATCTAATCATGGGTAACTAATTTATTTACACTGTGGAAGTCTTTACAGACTTCTGAGAGCTTAGGCAGACTTTACAAACTAGAACTTGGATACTATGACTTTTTTGTCACTGTATACACATATTTTTATTTTGCTCTAGTAAATTACAAACTTCCAAATCTGAATTGCAAACAATTTTATCACACTAAGTTGGGGAGGAGAGGCATCAGCCCTAGCAAGTGATGTATTATGCATTCTTTGTTAGTTTCAAAGTCATTTCCAACATTCTGGCTTCTGAGTTAAGGAGAAAACATAAATCTGTGGTTTTAAAAAGTAAATATGAAGATCACATGCTCTTTTGAAATGCTAATTCATATAGAACTGAAGGCTTCACTTTTATTCTGACAGACCATGGGTAAATGATTAAATCAGTCTGTCTACCCATCATCTGTCCTCTGTCTGAATGGTCTTTTGGCCATGATGCTCTAGCAATGAAATCAAATTTTATGAAAGACACTTGTTCATATGGGATCGTCTTTCTTATAGATGCATATATTTTATTTTGCTTAGAGAAAAACTAGAACTAAAGTAAAAAGTGCAATAGAGTTGTAGGGAGACTCAGTCTAATACAGTAAAGGGAAAAGATTAAGGGTATTCTGTAAATCAATTCATCCTTACCTTCTTCCAGTAGCATGAGACTACTATTCAGCATCTCTTTGCAAAAGATATCAGGTAGTATTTATGAACACCCACTTCTCAGTGCACAGTGTAAGACTTAATTTGTATGCACTAGATTACAATGCAATGGCTGCATCTACACATGCACTTAACTGCTGAGTAGAGTAGTTAGCTTTAGAGTAGAGTCTACTAGGGGTGTGTGAAGTGGGCTCTATTCAATTTGGATTCGGCCTGAATCAGGGACAGTGATTCGATTAATTGATTTGGAACACTGTCACTGATTCAATTCAGCTGAATCCGAATCTGAAGATTTGATGCTGATTCGGAGAATCAGTGATTTGGACATAGACACAGCTTTAAAAGTTTTTTCTACATACTTTGAGGTAGCAGGCATGGCTCATGATTGGTGTTATACTGGGGTGCATGGAGTGTCCCACGGAGTGCTGGGGGGCCTTCCACATGCTTGGTGGTGAACCTGGAAGCAGATCAGAAGTACTTCTGGTCCACTTCCGGGTCTGCTGGGGAGCATGTGGGGTGCCCCCAGCAAGGTGACTGTCCCGTCTCTGCAGTACTGTTTTATGGTGAGGTAATTAACTGATTAAATGCACATATAGATGTTAACCATGGGTGTAAATTGCACCCAGCTGGCAGGGGGCCAGATTCCTACCTGATGTGTACCCACATGGCACTGCACTTTCAACACACTCATGCCCCAGCCAGTCTGTTTGCCACCAGGTGCCACCACCTGGAGCCAAAGCCTGACCCGTGGTGCCCCCTGCCAGCCTGGGCTTGCTCTGCCCTGGCTCAAATAGCTGCTGTCCTGGGTGCATGTGTAGATGTTGTGGAGCTTATTGCTTCAAATTAATTGCATGTGTAGGTGCACCCAGTGGATGTGTCTACCTGTGAATATTAATATGACACAAACTCTGGTACAGTTCATGATGGAGTTTATTGCTCCTGGATGCAGCATTTATAAGTGTGCCTGGGACTGCAGCATGTTGTGCTGGGGTGGCTCAGGCCCAGCTGGCAGAGGACCAGGGAATCAGCCTGCTAGCCTTGGGCTGCTCTGACCTGACTCAACATGCTGTGGAGGGGCTGGCTGGGGCATGACCACGCTACAGTGCAAGACTAGCCAGCAGGCAGCCCCACACTGTAGCACCCTTGTGCCCTAGCCAGCCCCAGTCAGTGTTGTTACCAGATTTGCCTATCACTTTGGGATGCGCTCTTTTATTAAGAATACATTTCTAGGGTCTTTGTAATTCTGTCAATGTGCTCCTTGTTGTGACAGCTGAGAGTTCTGCCTGTGTGGTGAAGGTGCTTGCTGAACACTCTGTGAGGATTAGACCAGGTGTTTCTTGTTGTTTGTTCATGCATTGTGAGCTGTATGTTGCTGCTAAGAGTTTAATTAAAGTAAAAGATTAGTGAGACCTTGTATGTAGTGATGCAATTAAAATTAACCTTGTTAGAAAAATGCAAAGGCTTGTACTGCTATTGGTCAGTCATAAGGAAAGTTCGTGGTGTAAGAGTATGAGTGGCTGTGAGTCAACAGCGTAGCTCAGAAGTTATAAATTGGCTAGCACATCCAGAAATCAGCAGAAGGAAGACACAGCATTGTGAGAGAAGCTACTAATTTAAAAATTAGCTGCTGACCTGGATTTGGTGGGCCAGTGGATCTCGAGAACCCGAAGATTGAATACTAGGGTCCTTCCCGGTACCCCTTAGATAGCACAGATTGGGAAGGCCTGACTTCGCTGAGCTTTATAGAAGAAGAACTTGTCATACATCAGGCATCAGAGGGGACTGCCGATAAGTTGCTGACGTGAATTGTTATTGTCTGTCATTGTTGCCTTGTTATACTGTACGTAGTTGTATATTTGTTAAGTCAATAAACCTTGCTTACTTTTTTACTCCCAAGCACTCTCTCAATCCTGAACCCTCCCACTGGTGGCTGGGATGTAAAGTGGAGTCATGAGCAGGATTGAGAAGCTCTGGTCCAGAGAGAAAGGTTGAAATGGAGGGAGTTGGGTGGGCTCTGTTGGTGGCTTTGCTTAAGGAAGTGGCAAGAACGGAGAATCCCAGGTGAGATAAGGATAGGTTGAGGCCTGCCTGGAGTGACCCAGGAACCATACCCGATCAATGGGTTAGGTTTGCTGCTGCCGTGTGGGTTAAGCCCAAGAAGGGGTGCCTGTCATGGCTGCTGGCCACATGCCTGCAGTTAGGGGCTGAAGAGAATGCTCACCTCCGGGAAAAGGTCACCCGGCTGAGTAAGGAGTTGGAGGACATGAGGGATTCCAACAGTGGCATGTAAGGCTGCGCAAGCTGTCCAGAGTCACTTGGAGACATTAGAACAGAGGGAAGGAAAGATTATGATCATGTGTGCAGCTGCTTCCCTCCAGAAGAAGGCGCAGTTGGTACAGGCTGTGGAGCCCCCCTTTGAGAAGGTACAACAGTGCCTATATGGTGAGAGACCAGAAGCTGAACTCCGGGAAGATCACGGGCAGGGGACAGATGAAGGGGAGGAGATTGATGGCAAGCCTGGTGCTGAACCGCCCCTGTATGTTCCCACCCCAAGGGAGGAGCTCAGCCAAGCATTCCCAGTAGTGGTGACTCACTCAGGGCCGCAAGGGGGAAATCCCTGAACAGAGCTTCATTCCTTTACCTGTGCGGAAATTGGAGATATATAGGAGCAGCATAAATCCAAGCCAGGAGAGCCAGTGATAGACTGGCTAGTTCGAATGTATAGTGAAGGGGCATCTGGAATATCAGTGAGCCATGGTGAGGAGGCCCAACTTGTCCTGTGCCCTGAGCTCCAATTGGATCAGTTTGTAGGAGGTGATGAAAATGTTACTTTGTTTTCTGCTGCACTACAGGCGACCACCGCCAGTTATGGTAATATGGAAGAAGAGCTTAACCCCGCCCCTTGGGCGTGGGCCAATTTGAGGAGGTTGTCTGCTGCTTGTATCAGTTAGTGCTAACTGAACTCCTTCATGCAGGAGTTTTGACTCACACGCCAGATGCAGAAGTTGTGACAGCACTGTTGTGGAGGAGGTTTTGCCGACAAGCACCAACAGAGTGCGCCTCACCCTGGTGGCCTTGGAGCCAGAGGCAGTGAATCACCTGGTAAGAGATGCGACCTGGCAATTAGTGCAGCTTCTGCCCATTTTGCAGAAGCCAGGGCTTGCCAAACCAACAAAAAACGCCAAGGCCATGGTGGTGGCCTCAGTGAAGGACAAACCTCCTGACCCCCCGGAATTGTTGGGAAAAGCTAGGGAAGGTTGGCCCAAGACTCCATGAACAAGAATGTGGAAAGACTTGTTGCCTGTTGGTTTCAATAAGGTGCAAATCGATGGACTGCCCACCAATGTGGCTAAACACTGTAGCCTTGTAAGCCTCTGGCAGTGTCACCGGAGGGATTCTCTGCCCTAAGGGCGGAACTGTTGATATTTTCCCTAGCATATGTGCTTATATGGGCCGCCAGCATTTACCTCTCCTGATCGCGTAGCCTAGGCAGTTCGGCCAGCTCAACCCTCAAGGAAAGGGGCCACCATGGGGGCAGTAGCGGGCTAGGGATCAGTATCAAAGTTAATATTAGTCCCTTAATTTGGATACCCGTAAAGATTCAATTATGTAAAAGTGAGAAGTCAATTGATATGCTATTAGACATGGGTGCCCAAATTTGCATTTTAGATCCCACTGCACACCTGGAGAACGAGCTACAGAATGGCTACATGGACAACACAGACACCACGGGAGCTGCCTAATTGGCCACATCTTGGGGCATTCATGTAACTAAAAAGAAAGCACAAGAAATAGTTGGCACATGCGTCACTTGCCGAGAGGTCAAGATGTGACTAGAGCTTTTCCCGACTATCCCATTGTCATTGCGTAGGGGAAAGGTAGCGTGGCAAGTATGGCAATGTGATTTCATAGGCCCCCTCCCTTGAACTTCCCGTAAGTGACAATACGTATTTGTAGCCATAGAAGTTATCATGGGAATAACGTTTGCCCACGCCTCAGCAGGAGCTACTGCCCAAGACACTTGTGCAGCACTGGAAACTCTGCTAGCTGTGTATCCACCAGCCATAGAACTACAGAGTGACAATGGCCCTCACTTTTGCAATCATCTTGTGTATGATTGAACCACGAAACATGGCATGTTATGGACGTATCACATCCCATACCATCCACAGTTTAATGGATTGGTATAGCAAGCCAATGACATTCTCAAATGCAATTGGTGGTTGGCTGCTGGCCCAGCTCTTAAGGAATGGGACTTGCACCTGGATTGAGCTATCAACTGGGCCAATAATTGACCTTATCCGGGATGTAGGCCTATGCAACAGGCTTTTGGATTGGGTGGTCCCCATGAGCCAGCAGTAGAGCGACTTAGGGGTGGTGACCCAGGAAAGCTCCAGGCAGGAGACTGAGTGGTAGTGAAACATCCTCAGGGAGATAAAAGGGAGGGCACATTATTGGCAAAAAGTATGCATAATACCTGGTGGGTATTTAAGTCAGATTCATCTAACGGGAGCCAAGCTCCTTGTTGTCTTGTTCCTACAGATTACATCTGTCCACAAATGCAGCTGTAGCCATTCCTAATTAAGCCTGCTATTGAAGATGAATCCTGCTCTATCACTTGTCTGAACTGATTAGTACCATAAAATGGTGGACTGTTATAATTGTATTCTACTATCCTTCTTATTACCCAGATATTAATGAACTTACTCTTGAAGATCTAAAGGAGTGGCCTGACTCAGAGGAGCATTCCCCAGAACTGCATATGTGCTCAGATGACCTTCACGTAGCCCATCTTCAGTATTCATATTGGAAGAAACCCGCCACCCTGGAAATCCTGGTCTCTGAGTAGAAGAAACAGAATAGTTGCTTGGCAAGGTGGTAACTGTCAATGCATCTGTGGTACCAGTTATTATCTTGGGTTCGTTCCCTACCTGAAAGTTGGAATGGCTAACTATGGGTGGGGGAGGTAATTGTTGTAGCTCTGCTCGTTTATGGGTTTGTTGTTACATACTTCCTGAGGGAAACCCCATTGAGCTCAATGCCTCTGAGTCTGTGCCCCCAATAGTGCATTCTGCATTTGTTCAGCCTCTTGAGCCCACTGCATTTATGGGAAAATCTACCCTTTCCCATTCCTATGGCTGACAACACTCTCCAGCAATGGTGTGAAGCCCACCAGGTGGGAGAGCATGCTTCAGCTTGGAACAAGGTCATTACATGGTTTATAAATCATACCTACACAGAAGCATGGTGGAATGGTACCCACTTTAATAAAACTAAAAGGAGGCTGTATCTGCAAGTCTCCACCACTTATCCCTATCCTTTTATACTGGTGGGATTCCTAAAGCAAATTAGTGCTATGATTCTGCCAGGGCAATGCCATTTCACCAACCCAGTACCATATCGTCTCCACGAACAACAGTGAGAACTCTTCTGCTCTTTGGGAGGTGAAGCATGGTTACAGGCTCCTAAGGAGAAAAGGATAAACGTGAACTGTGAGAGAACGGGGTGTTCACTATTGTCTCTAGCCATTCCCCCTCAGGAGGCCCCGACACTGCCCACGTATAACTCCATACCCTGGAGTTAAAATCCGAACCCTCCTAAACACTTTATTGTTCACTGCTTGGGTATTGTTCAGACTGGAACAATGGTATGTCCGAGTTACCTTTCCAAACTGTTCAGCAGGAGCTCGCGTAGCTGAAGGGTTACTTAGGGGGGAATAGCCGACCATTTTCTGTTCCACAAATACAATTAAGCCCCACCTTGGAAGAAATGCCAGGTTATCTTTAAGATGGACTTAACTTGGCTATGAATGTATGGAACTTAAATAAGTCTCCCCAAAATACTAAAGGAGTAGCCAATTTCTGACAGGCAGTAGAGCTGCTCACTAAGGGAAGTGTTCTCGTGAGAAGAACTTTAGAGCACACTGACAAATTGCTAACTGATGTAAGATTAGAGACAGCCTGTCTTGCCCAGGCCATGATGGACACAGCTTTTAGAGCAGACAAAAATCAAACCTCAAGTACTGCTTGTGTGCAAGTTTGGTTATCATTAAACGTGCATTTTTCCCAAATAATAAGCAATGTTAAAAATAGGGAATGGTTCCCTGGTTTAGAGCATCATAGAATGCCTGCAACATTTAAAGAAAGATACCACCATCAAAGTACCTGGATTACGACTTGGGAAAGCTGTAATAAAGGAAAGTGTTCACTCCTAGTGCAGGTGTAAAAAAATGGAAGCTTGATCACTGCTTATTTGCTTAGCATGGGGCTAGGAGGAGGATGCCTTTGGGACTGGAATCTGCATTGCCCCATATAGGAGATAGTTACCCCAGATGGCCCTTTGTATTTGGCACAATCTCCCTTAGTTCAAATCAGTAACACCTTAATTGGACTAGGGACCCTCTCAGCCCACCCAAAATGACCTGTATACACGAACTACCTAATGTTTCCTATGTAATGATAGGGCAACGTGTTTGTTGGGAGGGACCAGGTTGCTTACTGTATGAAAATAGTACCACCTGGGCTTTGTGCAATTCATGTTGCTTAGGAGCTAAGAGTGGAGCTGTTGCTCTGCTACAATTAAGTAACCATACTATTGCCCTGAAATGGCCAGAAATTTCTTCTGAGACTAGATAAGTTAAATTATCAGTTATTATCTTGGGTTAAATTTAACTTGCATGGATCTGTGAATGAACAGGTTTATGACAACAACGATTAAAACACCATTTAGCTGTTGCCACTAGGGCAATACATAGCACTATGGCGCTTAAGATGGTCAGCCACGTAGCTGAGGTGATACCCAGTGACATGCGAACAGTGCAGATCACATCGTACCATTTACATGGTTTGGGCACATTGACAGTCACACTGATGATCCTCCCACCCTCCCAAACAAGGAGGCCCAACTGAGTTCCTTGCTGAGCTTTTGCCTCAAGGCTTTGCAGCTTATCTTTTACCTCATTCCAGTTTTCTACCTGTGGCATATCTACATCTGATACCCTAGCCACCCTGACTGTGAAGTAGTGCCTTTGGATGTCTAGTCTAAACCTACTCTCTAACAACTTGTGGCTGTTATTCCTTGTTACCCCGGGGGGTGCTAGGGGGAACAAGGTCTCTCCCAATCCCTGCTGGTCCCCCCTAGTGAGTTTATAGACGGCCACCAGGTCCCCCGTCAGTCTTCTCATGCGAAGGCTGAACAGGTTAAGGTCCTGTAGCCTCTCTTCATAGGGTCTGCCCTGCAGTACCCAGATCATGTGGGTGGCCTTCCTCTGGACTCTCTCAATGCTGTCCACATCCCTACTGAAGTGTGACGGCCAGATCTGAACACAGTACTCCAGCTGTGGCCTGACCAGTGTCGCGTGCAAGAGGAAGATCACCTCCTTGGCCCTGCTTGAGATGCATCTGTGGATGCACGACAAGGTACGGTTAGCCCTACTGACTGTGACCTCACATTGTTGGCCCATATTCATCTTGGAGTCAGTAATGACTCCAAGATCTTTCTGCCACTGTGCTCTCGAGAAGGGAGTTTCCCAGCTTGGGCAGTAGCAAGCAGTGCTGCTGGTTCCTACTGCCCAAGTGCAGCACCCTGCACTTGTCAGTATTGAAACCCATCCTGTTTTCGTTAGCCCACCCCTATAACCTGTCCAGGTCCTGCTGTAATCTGTCCTTCCCTACTGGTGTGTCCACCTCACCCCAAATCTTAGTATCATCAGAAAATGTAAACAGGTTGCTTTTCACCCCATCATCCAAGTCACTAATAAAGAAATTGAACAGTATGGGCCCAAGGACTGAGCCCTTGGGGACTCCACTGCCCACTTCCCTCCAGGTTGAAAAAGACCCATCCACCACTACCCTCTGAGTACGAGCCTTCAGCCAATTTGCAATTTATCTGACTGTGTAAGGATCAATGCCACAGTCACCTAGTTTTTTAATGAGAATGGGGTGGGAGACCATGTCAAAGGCCTTGCTGAAGTCCGGAAAGACTACATCCATCGCGACACCTGCGTCCAGTGCTTTTGTGACCTGATCATAGAAGGCAATCAGGTTGGTCTGATAGGACCTGCCCCTAATGAAACCATGCTGGTTGCCCTTGAGCATCATCCCTGCTGCTGGTCCATCACAGATGTGCTCCTTGATAATCTTCTTAAAGAGTTTCCTCAGGACTGAAGTAAGACTAATGGGCCTATAGTTGCCTGGGTCCTCCCTCTTCCCTTTTTTAAAGATGGGGACCATGTTGGCTTTCTTCCAGTCATCTGGCACCTGGCCAGAGCACCATGAGTGCTCGTAAATCTGTGCCAGGGGCCCCGCAATAACCCCTGCCAATCCCCTCAACACCCTGGGGTGGAGAGCATCTGGACCTACTGATTTGAACACGTCCAGCCACTCCAGAAGCTCTCTAACCCAGTCCTCCCCTCAAGAAACTGATTAACAACTAGGAAAAACATTAAGTTTTGAGGAGTAACCAGACACCTAGGAGCCAGCTTGAAATTATTATGACTAGAAGATATACTGGATGGGATACTACATTGTTTCTTCTCAGATGCCTTAGCTATGCTTGCAGCATCAGGGTTTTGTATTTTACCTGTTGTGAATAAGCCTCAGTTTAGCATGACTCTCAGATTTTACTGTAGTCTTTTAACAGACTTAAGGGGATTATCAGAGTGTTCATAAACTTTGTGGGGAGGACTTCCACCAATTGTCCTGGGAAAAGTTTGACAGCACTTGTGGTCAGGGCTCCAATGGGCTGGACACTGTAACGAACCCTTAACCATTGTTCAAATGTTGCCCATACCCCCTCTGGCTCAGTTTCTTGCCTTAGCATTCCCTAACCCAGCAACTGTTTTAGTCAATCAAGTTTAAATAGGCCTCCCATAGTGGGACCGGGGAATGTACAACCTGAGATGCCTAGTAAACAGGTCACAGTGTCTACACATGTGTTGCAGCAGAGTAAATAACTCTGTCATAGGATAGTACTTGTATCTGGCAGTACTAATCTATGATGGAGTTAATTAGTTTACCTTGGCTTAATAGCTCTGCACATTTAGACTGGTGATGCTTTATGAAGGAGCTAATTAGGCAATTCCTCAGTAAATGTCTCGTGTTGATGCACCCAGTGGGCACATCTACATGTGCAGTTAGTGCACCTGAATAAATTCTGGTGCAGCTCACACTGGAGTTTATAGCTCCTGGGCACACTGCTTGTATGTATACCCGGGACCACAGCACATTGAGCAGGGTCAGCTTGCCAGCCTGTGGCTGCTCTGACCCAGCTCAACATGCTGTGGAGGGGCTGGCTGGGGCATGAGGGTGCTTCAGTGCAGGGATAGCCGGCAGGCAGAGTAAATAACTCCACCATAGGATAATACTCATGTCTGGTAGTACTATCGTATGGCAGAGTTAATTAATTCACTCCATCCTAATAGCATTGCATGTTTAGAAGCTGATGTTTTACTGCAGAGCTAAATGGGCAACTCCACATTAAATGTCTCATGTAGACACACCCAGTGGCTGCACCTACATATTCATTAATGCACAGTAGTTACTGTACATTTAGTTTAGTACTTGGTTAATGAAGTACTAACTAAATGTGCAGTAACTACAGTTACTGTGCAGTATCTCGCGCAGACACACCCAATGTGTAGTAAATTCCTCTTCTTCCATTCCACGTGGTATAGGGGCCTTAATCTCTTTTTTGACTTTGGGTTCCATCTGGGATGTTGACATCAGTTTGGGAAAAACTGAATTCATCTTCTAAAAGGAAATAAAAATAACTCATTCAAGAGTCTTAGAAAGGAATGGTGAAAAATAAGTGCCCTGGAGGATGAGCATTGGATTCTTTTCTTGCATTGTACTGGAAACCAAAATGTTGAATGTTAACTGATCACAGAATTGGCCTTTGGATCTGAGTGAGGCCCCTGTCTGTGGGTTGTCTCTTGTGGGAATTAACAGTGAAAAACATGTTATTTAAAATAATACCCTTCTTCCATTTAAAGGTAGCTTTATAAATAGTTGTTTGCAAGCCAATAAAAAGAGCTGAGAAAGGAGCTGGACTCATTTCTGCAGTAGGCAGCTGGGGGACAAAGCTACAGATCTCCATGCTTGTTAGCATAAAGATTGGCTGAAGTGTTTTGAACATGGTATATATAGGAGTAGTTACATTTTAGATAGACTCCATTTAGAAATATATACCAGTAAGGTAAGTATGTCTAAATCTTCTTTTCAGGTTTACAGAATAAAGGATTAAGTGCTATTTTTAAGAATTTGTGGGATGAATTCTTTTTGCAGTACAAAACTGACTACCTTGGCCATGGCACTGATAATTTTCTCATGAAAATTATTTGGGAAGCCCTCCAAGCCTGGTGATTTATGCTGGTCTGGATTTTTAGCTCTTGAATTCTTTCTTCAGTTATATCCCCATCTAACTGTTCCAAAGATCTAATGTTGGGGTTTTTTGGGGAGGGGAGGGGGTTTGCAATCAACTCCAAAACATGCCCCCCCAAAAAATCTTCAGTTCTAGGATTTTCAGTGTCTTGGCTGCTTGTACATGGCTTTTCATAGTAATGGAAAACTTTTCACTGATACCTTAGGATCTGAAGTGAGGTGTTGATTAGCTAATTCAGTTTCAAGTATTACCCTTGACACTTCTGTCTGCCTTATTAAAACAATTGTGGAGCTGCCATTTTTGTCTCCATATTTCATAACCAATCTGTTTTGCTTTTCATGTAAAGTTTGCTAAAGGGAGGACATCTAGCAAGTTTAGTACTGTCCAGGCATTCTCAGAATCCTCTAGCATGTATGAAAACAGTCATAACTGTGCTGATTCTTGAGTCAACTTGACTTTTGGTGTGTGACAGGGGGCATCCCCAAGGCCAGTCACAGTATCGGCTTGCCCACCTGTCTAGGGCAGTCCGCCTACCTGCCTCACTTTGTTGTAATAAAATCAGTAGTTGTTTTCAAGGTGGGAGGCTGCCCATTTTCTGCCCTGATGCTAAGGGCATTATACATGGCTCCGACATCCCCTTTACTGTTGTCCTATGCCTCGCAGATGGCATCCAAATTACTCCCCCAACTCCCCTGGCCCCATTGCTGGGCTGCACTAGGACATTGGCCCAAACTATCCACTGCTGCTCCCCAAGCCCCATTGCTGGGGTGCACTTGGGCTTTGAACCAAACTTGGCCTCAGGTGTCTGGAGACTTACTATGACCACATGCTTCAGTCACTGGGGCCTCAACTCATGGTCCCTCATTGGGGCCTCAACTCATACACACACTCTGGACTTCCTGCCTTTCATTAGGCTCCTAGCCCTTCTCACTCTCCCCTTTTCTGTGGTCACTGTTCTGCCCTCTTACTGGGGCTGTGGGGCTTTATGTCCCTCAGGCGTTTGCCAGCATACCCAGACCTCACTCTCCTTTGGGCCTCCTACTAGGCCCCACTCTCATTTAGGCCTGGGGCCCTCCTGGCCTTTGTGCTGTTGCTCAAGCCTCACCCTCAGGCCTTGGGCCACAGACCCTCCTGGCCTTCATGTTGTGCCCAAGCCTCCCTCTCAGGCTTTGGGCCTCAGCCCCTCCTGGCCTCCAAGATCTAGCCCAAGCCTGTTGCTTTTCTGCCAGAGTATGCTCCTTTAGCTTTTCCCCTCCACAGAGTCACCTGCAAGGCAGCAGGGGATGAAGCTTTCCGGCACCCCATACTTCACTGGGGAGGCAGAGGTGTGACATTTCCTGGAAGCTGCCCTGCCACAAGCAACCCCACCATTCAACCTCAGCAGGGTGTAGTTTTAGCATTCCCCGGGGCCAGTGGAGGCCTACCTGCCCTGGTCCTATTCCATCACTGGGCTTCTTGATGTTGTACCTGGGCTGCTGTGTCCCCTGGGGTCTCTGTTGGAGCCTCCTTCTCATGGGTTCCTCTCACTGACCCATCTCTCTCTGACCCCTATCGCAGGGTCAGATAATTATTTCAGGCAGAGGGCCACTTACTGAGTTTTGGCAAGTCATCGAGGGCTGCATGACAGGCAGACATGGGCAGATCAATATTAATTTTTAAAATGTTTTAGGGGCCCCATAGAATGGCCTGGTGGGCTGCATCCTGCCCATGGGCTACATTTTGCCCACCTCTGCCTTATTGGATGCCTCCCATCTAGAGGCTGTGCTTCAGCCTCCTTCATCACAGCTTTCTGACCCACTGAACCTGGCTTCCCTTCAGCAGTGATATCCCCCGCATTGAAGGGACCTTCAGTCTCTTTAGGCTCTGGCTCTGCCTCCAGGCCAGCTGGGTTGCCAAATTGCTCTCTGCAGCCCTGGCCTGCCCCTTGCAGTGGGCTCACTTGCCCTTCAACCTTTTGGCCCCCTTGCTTTGACCAGGTGGGATTCCCTTGCATCAGTACAGCAACAGCTGACCTTCCTACTCAGAAGCAGTTGCCGCTGAGTCCCATTATGAATAGCCAACTCTTACTGGGCCTGCCTAGAGCCCCAGAGATCTCACATGAGATCAGCCTTTCAACTCAGCTGGGCTCACCTGAGCCCCTGGCCTTACCCCTGCCAGTTCTGATCAGGGACTTGCCTAGCCCCTTGTGCAGGCTCACAACTCCAAGCCCCCACTCTAAGCTAGCCTACCTCTCCTTAGGCCTAGCCATCCCCTTAGGGCTTGGGACCCAACTGGGTCTCTAGGAACCTCTTCCATCCCCATAGTTCCTACCCTAGACCCCCCCAGATGTACCTGGGAGCAGCAGATCTCAGGCTGGTGATGTTAGTGCAGCAGCATCCCTGCAGCAACTGCCGGCTTTACCTCTCAGGGCCTGCTCTTATGTGGAGGCTGTACAGCTCAGCTCTAATCAGGCATGCTTTAATCCATTGCATCTTTGAGGTAAAACAAAGCAGTTTTTAAGACAAAGTAAGTGTCCTTGAACAGAGGGTTAGGAAACCTGCTTTATACTTGAATTTCTGATGCAACTCACATTCTCCAAGGTCCTATTTTCAAATGTTCCTCTAAAGATCTGCCTTTTCCCATGGGTTTAAATTCAGAAGGTGTTTTTCTTTACTGTAGGTCTAATAGAATAGTTTAAATCAGAATTGTCCAACTCAAGGCCTTTTGGATCTCACCCAGCTGCAGCTCCCCCAGCACTCCTTCTGCTACTGCTGGGGTCTCCAGGTTTCTTCTTCCTCCTCCAGCCTCCTGCCCCCATGCCTGGTGGTAGAGTAGGCTGACCCAGGGAGTCCACACAGCTGTGTGGCAGGAGTGGTAGCAGGGTGGTGCACAGTGTGTGGCCATCAGTGGCTCAGAATTTGGACAGTGCTGGTTTAAATCAACACTCACTTTAGTGGGTACTAATATAGAGCAAAAACAATCTTTGGTAATAAAGAAAGAGCTTGCCACAGAATTAGAGACATGTATAGTCATAATCAACATCACCATAGTCGTCATCTTCTTCCCATGATCATCATTCCATTAGTTTATCTTTGTGAAGAAACATTTGTCATTTGATACTCTTTAGAGCTTGGCAGTTTTCTTTTTCCATTAACAGTTTTTGAGATATCAAAAATGGCTCCCATCCCAAACAAGGATGAAAAGACAAAACCTAGAAAACAAATCATCTAACTTTTATTTTGGGTCACTTGGAAAATTGTGTTTAAATCATTTAAAAATGTTTTTGTTTGGATTTTCACCACTCAAGAGTACAATTTGAGCTTCTTTTACACACATTTGCTAAAATTTTGACATAAAACACCTTTCAAATGGGAATTTTTCCTGTCCAAAATGTCAGACAAAATGTTTAGATTATTCAACACTTTCTTCATATTTTTCTGAAAGGAAAATATGTTGAAACAGATTGTTTTTCCAACAGAATGTCTCAGTTCCAGCAAATCGGCATTTTTAGTGAAAATTAATTTCATCAAGAAATTCCCAACCAGCTCTTTGATTATGTCTTTTGCACTCTAAGCAGGCATATGATGATCCTCCTATAGTTGGAGTTTTTTGTTTTCACTATCCTACTCAGATATTGTTAAGTTGCAATAAATGAGTAACATAAAATACAGTTATCAGTAAAGGTTTAAGAATTAAAAAGGTATGTTATGTCCTTCTAAAAGGATTGCTCAACCCTCTGTCATCTGCAAAAATACTAGCCACAGCTCTCCTCACTGCCCTGCATCTGAAGTCAATAGCTTATATGAACTCCAATCTCAAGAGGTACAGAAGCCTTAAATCAGATGTGTGGAATTCTAGATACTCATGGATAATAAGCATCAGAAGTGTTTTCATGCTGGAAACAGTGCAGATTCCTAAACTGTACAAGTTATCTCCCTCAACTGACCTTAATCCTCAACATCAAGGATTCCCCAGGGATTGAGGGCCCATGAGGAATGTGGTGCAAAGACCTAGTTCACTTCCCTTTGGAGATTTCATAGACATTAGGGCTGGAAGGGACCTCGGAAGATCATCGAGTCCAGCCCCCTGCCCAAAGGGCAGGAAGTCAGCTGGGGTCATA
>NW_017728931.1:104659439-104668173 GCF_001723895.1 Crocodylus porosus
GCCCCTGACTGGGCAGAGCGGGAGGTCCCAGAGTCCTCCTTAGTCCTGGAGGGAGACTGTGCTCTCCCCTGCGGCTCCCGGGGAAGAAGGGCCTGGCAGTAGGAGTCTATCTCCTGCTCGCAGTCCCTGATGGCACGCAGTCTCTGGACTGTGGCCTGGAGCTCCTTATTTAGCTCCTTTAGCTTATTTCTTTTCAGGAGCCTAATACACTCATGTGTGTTCAGCAGCAGAAAGCTTCTGCACAAAGCTAAACACTTGTGGTTTCCTGTAATGTGTAATTGTAACATATGCACCAATTTCCATCCCTCTACTTCACTGTTTCACCCCTGGAGGTCTTCTCCTCAAACAAAAGAAACTCAAACATTATTAATGCCAGTGCTTTACATGCTTGCTTTTAAGAATACAGTTTGTTGGGGTGTGCCACCTCCTCAGGAATGAGAAAAAGGAGACCAGAAGAGAGTACAGTAGAATCTAAAGTACTTACAGCATGCAATCAATGAAGAATGATCCTGCAGCACGGAGGAAAGATCCTGAATAGAGAGGAAAGATATAGGCAGCAGTCAGATGTAAAATCACCACATTTATGACTGCAGCTAGTGGTTTTCCCCATACTTAAGGAGCCAGCTGCTGGTACACAGCCTGAATGGAAAATAAAAGGGTTGAGCCAAAGCTTGAGGATTAAGATTTAAGCTGGCAACAAGATGATTCTTGTGAGGTGTTGTGGCAGGACGGCCCCTAGGGGTGCCGTGACCTCCCCTAGTGTCCTTGCCTACCGTGCCAAATCTGGGCCTTTAACACACCCTCCGTCTCGCCCGCCACGTCTTTGATCTTCCTGGTTCAGTTAGGGAGGCTGCCTTCGTACCCTTCTTGGCACGGGGCCGGTCTTACGGTGCCGGGATTTCCTCCGAGTCCCGGTGCTGGTCTTATCCCAGGGCCAACTCAATACATGCGCCCCCTCCTGGGGTGGCTTTCTCTGACTGCACCCCTTCTCACCCAACCAGGAACCCCAACAGGCTTACTCCCCTCTCGGGGCTTCGTGTCTCCCAGGCAGCGCCCTACTCAGCCTGCCTCCCTTATGCTCGCTGCCCACACTCGGGCCTTCTATGCCCCCACTGGGGCCCTCGCTCGCACCTCTTGTGCTCGCTGCCCACACTGAGGCCTGTCTATGCCTAATTTGGGCCTGTGGTCGCGCCTCGCGCGCTCCCCGCCTGCACTCGGGCCTCCTATGCCCAACTTGGGCCTACGGCCCACTGGGGCTCTTCCCAATTGGGGCTTCCAATTGGGGCCTGTCCCGGTACTGCCCCCACTCGTGGCACTCTCCTTGGTGCCAGGAACTCCCCCACCTTACTGGGGAGCTCCTGCTGAGGCCTCCTCCACCCCTACAGCCTCGCCCGGTCCTCCGGTGTAATAATCACAACTCCACAAACTATGTTGGCTCTCTCCAATACCTTTCTCAGGGGTTCTCTCCCTCCCCTCGCATCATTGCAGCGGTCAAACTGCCAGCGTAAGCTTTGCTGCTCAGCTCTCCGCCGCAGAGCTCCTGCTCCTGCAGTGGCCAGAGGGGAACTGTTTCTGGCCTCAGCCTTCCCTTCCTTATGAAGGCCAAGCCTCGCCCCCTGGTGATCAGCTGATCTACTCAGCTCCAACAGCTAACACCTGCTGTCTTACTAACTGGCAGCTAAGCCATTTCCTATCTTCAGTAGCAGGCACCCTAGTGCCCTGCTACAGGTGTCTGATACTCTAAGACTTTCATGGACAATGCGGAATGTTGTATGAGTTGCAAGTATAGATGTCCATGGCTTGCACTACAGTATTGGGTTCAGATTTTGATTTGCTTTAGAGTTTGATACTTAAACTTCTCAGAGCATCTAACACCCTGATCCTTAGGGAATGATGAATTTTGTGCTTTGTTTTAATCCTTTTGAATGGTTTAAAGAAGCCCTGGTAATAAAAGCTTTATAAATATAACCATAGATAATAAAAAATAAACAGCAGCTTCCATTAGCTCCCAGGTAGTTTATAGGAATCCCTAGCATCAACCCATTCTTTTAACGTTAATTTCTGGTTGAAATATTATGCCTTCTCATTAATAAGTAATTGCCACAGCATTAATAAATATAGCCTGATTTTGCAATTGAATCCATAAGCCCTGGGTTAGATCTGATTTAGAATCAGGGTCATACAGGGAAGATGCATACTCATAGAATGAAAATATTCATTGACCATTTCTTTCTCTCACTGCCTTCTTCTTTAACGTGATAATCTGATAATTCTCTACATCTGGTTTATTTAAAAATTTAGAAGAGAAAAAAGGAGAAGCAATTATAAAAAATTGGAAAATTTCCAAAACAAAACAACTTAACCCCCCCCCAATCCTTAGCTATTCATTTCCCAGTTTTTAACTAGTAGAGTACTGTTAATGATGTGAAAGGTTAAGTACATTTTTGTTACTAAGCAACCACGAGTAGTTTTAAAAACTTTTCTTTTAAAATACATACCCTATGTATTTATTTATTTTTTTAGCAGATTTTTCCTCTTCCTCTGTGCTCCTTTTCCTGGAATTTGAACACACACAAGTTTGAATACAGTCAGCTTTTGAATGCATGATCTTTGACCATGCTGTAATTAATATAAGTAACAATTATAGATGATCAAAACAAAAATACAAATATTAGCAACAGATCCTTTTATAATCTGATAAAATCAGAAATCTGTTCCCAGTGGGTTTTGAAGTTGCATTGAAATAGTTTAGGCAGTACTGTGAGGAAAAATACAAAGGCAAATTTAAGTTATTTGTAATATCTTTTTTTATTATTTATATAATCTTTCCCATATTTTAGCTGGAGTGGGAATTAGTATTTTATCAGTGTTAACCTCAAATATGAAGCCTTACTAAATTTTAATTATTATTGGTATTTCTACCTGAATATTATGATTAATATGGGAATGAATTTACATATTGTGATGCTGTGTTGATTATTTTAATATGAGATGAATAATTAAACTAAAATGGTCAAATATTTCACATTATTGTAAATGAAATCCTGACTGTTGTAATCAGTAGGAGTTTTGCCACTGGTTTCAACGGGACCAAGATTTTGGTCTGTTTAAAGAAATGAGTATAGAGCAGAAGAGATGCATAGTCAATAAATATTAAGCAGTAAGGATTCACGCAACAACTGCAGCTGCTAAGGATTCCGTTTTTCTAAATTTGAGTACAACTTTGCCTCTTGTTAGGATTCAGGAATTTGGCATCAAACTGAGCAGTAAAATGCTGATGTCTTAGTTGTCATAATCAAAGGAACTAGTACATCAGAAATTACCTGGTGCAGGGATTTCAATTGTTAGCTCCTTTTAACCTCCATGGTGTTCAAAACCAACTGTGAATGCAGTGTAACACAAGCCATAACAAATGCACCATTACACTGAGGTTTATTTTAACATTTTTGCTAATGAGTTTTGCTAATGAGAGCTCTGCAAATACATCTCCTTCTGGTTACAGAAATAAGGTGAAACTAAAGGAATATTTTTGCCATTTAACTACTCATGACCTAGGAGCCCAGTGGTTTTGAAGTTTCATTTATTTGCTTCAGTTCGACATCACCCCTACAGTACTTTGAAGATGGGGAGCCCAAAAAACAGTTAGTAGGATAAGAACATTTTGAATCTTGATCATTACTTGATGCATTTGATATATTCCTCTGAAGCTATTTTGAATACGAAAAATGACCATAATAGTTTCAGAAGGGTCAGGTGTCTCCTGCTCTTGCTTGCTCGTTTTTAAAGTGACAACTAAGTAGAACCATTTTGCCATAGGCAACACATAGGGGAGGACACAGCCCCCCCCCAAGAGTGCTGATGCTCCCCCTGACAGAGACCACTCCAGCTGGTAGGGGGGCATGGAGAGTACTCTGCCCCGCCCCCCCAAAATTTGGCTCCACCAGAGGTATGTGCCACTTGCGGAAGTGTCTGCACTTCTGCTGCTGCTGCTGTGCCTCTGGCACACTCAGCAACCGGCCACTGGGGGATGGCTGGCTGCTGGGGGACCTTCTCCCCCATGCCCCTCTGCTGCCCCCCCAAACTCAGGAGGCACCAGTTGCCCATGCATTTTGCTGTTCTTTTTTGTTAAATTAGAATGGTCAGGTAACTAACAAAGCAAACAACCTTGTTTCTTTTAAATTAAACTTGGGAAAGAATTCTGTAAGCTATAAAACATGAAGGTCAAACAAGTAAGTTCCTAAAAATGGTTACAAAGTCTCAATATTTTCCTTGAGAGAACAAAGCCTTCCCTTGGTCAAGGCTACTCAATTTGGCCTTGAAATGCTGTCCTTTTTCTGCTTGTTCATTTTAGATAAAAAAGATTAAGGTTTTTATTAGCTCTCTCTTTATTACTTCTTTTTCTTTTCTTTTTTGTACCTAAGAAACCCCCAAATATATGGTTTTCATTTGATCTACAGTTAATTTTGGTACCATGTAAGCAGCAGCAAAAGAGAAGGAATTCAAACATTAGAGCAGAAGGCTTTCTGCAGCTTGCTTTTCCTTTTTCTCTTTGGGAGAGGGATTAATTAGTGCCTCAATGCATCTTTCATCTTTCCTGGCTAGGGATGGCTCCTGCCTTTCTATCCCACCTACTTTAGTGTTGCAGACCCCAAAAGCAGAGTCACTTTTTTGTAGGAACACTGCAGAGGATAGAGCCATAGGAGATCTCAGTAGAGATCAGGAAGCTTTGCACAAGAAAGCCCACTCTCTCCACTCTTCCACCTCCTGAAACAGGATATCTCCTTCTTCCTTCTCCTCCTTTTTTTCTCCTGTGTTCTCGACTCTGTAGTAGCAAGGGTTAATGCCTTTCCTGAGGACTAACCCAATGTCATCAACAGGAAGTTGTCAGTTATCCTTGTGTGTTTGTTAGTTGTTACAAAATATCTCCCTGCCTTTTCCTGAGCTAGCACATTGTGTCGGAAGTGGCTGACTCCTGCCATCAACAGGAACACAAATGCCAGTCAGCAATCAGGTGATTCCCAAACGACAGACCAAGCTCCAGCAGCAGCTGAGTTTAGCTCAGAGCAGAGGCTGGCTATAGAGACAATGCAGGCACTTAAAGTTATACCACCAGAACAGTTTGATTTCCAGTACTCCAGGATGTGCCCTAGATGGATCAGACATTTGAATGGTTTCAGGGAAGTGTCAGGTCTGGACAAAAAGTCTAAACTTTACCAAGTAAGCACTCTCATCTACTCCATGTGGGATCAAGCTGATGAAATTGTGATGTTACTGCCTCATATAAATGCAGAGAAAAGCAACATCTGAATGTGGTTCTGATGTGGTAGAAGCATTAACTGAACATTTTTTGGGCAAAAGAAATGTGATTTATGAATGAGCTACATTCAATCTCCATAAACAGCCCTCAGAACCTGTGGGCAGCTTTATCACATTTTTGCATACATTGGCGGCATCTTGCCAATATGGGAAGCTCAAGGAAGAACTAATTAGAGACTGCTTAGTTGTGGGTCTTCACAATGGAGAGCTCTCACAAAGACTACAATTGGACTCTGATTTAACACTCCAGAAACCTATCACACCAGGCTGCCAATTAGAATTAGTTAAGCTGAAACAAAGAGAAGTCAGAAGTGATTCCAAGCTCTATCAGACATCAGATTATATGGATGCAATGCACACTGTCAAGAAAATACAACCAAAAATAAACAGAATTGATATGTACAATGAACAAAGGGAGTAGTCCCACTGGCACCTATAACAACAACCAAAGGGGGACAGTGTCACAGGTGTGGTAAAAATCCATGAATGTGGCTATGCTAAGTGTCCTGCTAAGGAAGAGATATGTCAACAATGAAAAAAGAAAGGTCACTACACTTTAGTTTGTCACTCAACCACAGGAGTCCATGAAATCGCAGAACAGGACTCAAAGGATTGTACTGTGATATTAGAAGAACTCACAGTCTTCATCAGACCCAGGAGTCAGGATAACAGAAATAGAGCTCAATGGACTATCAGTTCCATTTAAAATTGATACAGGCACAGCAGTTTCAGCTATACCTTAAACTTACTACAGCCAACATAGAGATGCGATACTCCTCCCTCCTACTAAAAGGTTACAGAGACCAGATGACAAAGTACTGGGAACCTTAAATGGAAAAATGACGCTGAAGCAGAGAACTATAGACCAGGAAGTCTATGTGATCTGTAATCTTGCTGTACCTTCATTTGGCTTACCAGTCATACAGGCATTACAACTTGTCTGGCAACTGGATGAAATAGCAGACCAGAAATCCTTGGAGTGGTACTACAGAACCAAATACCCATCTATCTTTCCAGGTCTTGGAAAAATGTCAGGTGAATATAAATATGCCTGAAAGCTGATGCAGTTATTTATGCATTAACTGTACCAAGACAAGTACCCTTGTCACTAATGGACAAAGTAAAAGACAAACTAGCGTGAATGGAAAAAATAGGAGTAATCACAAAGATTGAAGAAACTGTTTTGTGATGTTCTGGGATGGTGGTTGTGCCAAAACCCAGCAGTAAGATTAGGATGTGTGTTGACCTCACACAGTTGAACAAATAGGTGTGCCAAGAAAGACATATTCTTCCTTCAGTGGAACAAACCTTAGCTCAACTTGCAGGAGACAAGATCTTTATAAAATTGGATGCTAGGGCAGGAATCTGGCAGATTCCTCTAGCTGTTGAATCACCCAAGCTAAGATCTTTTTTTTCCATCTGGATGATACTGATTTAAATGGTTACCTTTTGAGATCTTATCAGCTCCTGAATTTTATCAGATTCAGATGTCACAGATACACAGATGGCTTAGAAGGTAGCCTTTGTTATGCCAATGACATTTTTGTTTTTGGAACCACCAAGGGATAGCATGATATGAGATTGGACACAACACTCAGAAAACTCCAAGAAGCTGGAGTTACACTTAATGAAAAGTACACTTTTGCTACCTCTCAGCTCATGTTTGTGGGACACTGGATTACACCACAAGGAATCCAATTAGATCCAGCAAAAGTTGCAGCTGTCAAGGGGTTACCAGAACCCAAGGATGTCCCAGAATTATGCAGATTTTTAGGAATGGCTACATATTTGGGCTGTTTTGTGCCAAACCTGGCAACAGTAACAAAACCTTTATGGAACCTTTTAAATGACAAGAACAGGTGGCTCTGGGATCCTCTACAACAGCTGGCCTTCAATGAAGTCAAATCTATACTCAGCTCATCCCTGATACTAGCCCAATACAATCTGGCAGAAAAACACATATTGCAGCAGACAGTTAATCCTATGGACAGCAACGTTAAGAAGATGGCCATTAGGCCTCTATTGCCTTTGTGTCAAAAGCACTTGCTCCACCTGAAACTCAATGCACAAATAGAAAAGGAAGTACTAGCAGTTACATGGACATGAGAGCAACTCAGAACTTTCCTCATTGGCCTGAGTTTTACTTTACAGACAGATCATAAGCCCCTTGTGTCCCTGTTCAGAGACAAACCTCTCAATTAATTAATACCTGTTGGCACTGGATTTATGGCCCAGATACCTTGTGGTATTTATGATTTATTAAAATTTATGATTTATGGCATATTAAGTTATTAAGGTATTAAGATTTACAGAGGACCCAAAACCTCAGACTGACCATAGAATCATAGAAGTAGGGTTGGAAAGGAACTTGTAGAAATTCAAGTCTGACCCCCCGCCTGGGCAGGAGAAAAACTGGGCTCAAATGACTCCAGCCAGGTAGGCATCAAGCCTCTTCTTAAAGACCCCCAGGGTAGAAGCCAGCACCACTTCCCTTGGAAGTTGGTTCCAGATCCTAGCCGCCCTAACTGTGAAGTAGTTCTTACGGATATCTAATCTAAACCTACTCTTCAACAACTTATGGCCGTTATTCCTTTTTCTGCCAGGGGGCGCTAGGGGAAACTTTGGGGTAAGGTGAGCACGCTAGTAGGAAGGGAAAGACTGCAGCAAGACCTGGATAGGTTACAGGGGTGGGCTAACAAAAACAGGATGCGTTTCAATACTGACAGGCAGCAGATCACAGCTCTGGCTCAGCTCTGGGCCATGCTGTCACTGCCAGAGCAGCTCCCACTCAGCCCTGGAGCAGCTCCCTGCCCAGTCACATGCCCTGCCAGCACTGCTGGGGCTGGTCTCCATGGAAACCCTGGCCCCATGCTGTCAAGGTACTCCTGCTGCTGGGGTCTCTATGCAAACCAGCTGCAGTGATGCAGGCAGGGGTTGTTGGGAAATGTAGAGAACTGTGGGTCCAATTCAGTTCACAGGCCAGACTTGGCCCACCTCTGCTGTAGAGCCATATCATAGAATTAACAGGTTGTCCTTGTGTAACAGTGATGCCCCCTGGTGGCTTTGTGACCATACCTTGCTCTGCCTCTAGGGCGCCTTCCTATCTGTCCTGCCGTGCCTTGATGTTATTTATAATATATAGGGAGACTGCCCACAGGCCTTCGCTGGGCCTCAGTCCCACTGGTCCCAGGCCCCTGGCTAGGCCTCTGTAGTCAACTGTTCCTGGCAGGGAACCCCAAGTCTTAAGGGCTAGTTGTATGGTTAAGAGGTCAGTGGTGTGCTGCCTGGAGATGAGTTGCCTCTCTGCTGGAATAGTAGTGTTCTGTGGTCAGACCCAGAGGGTTGTAATTGATGGCAGTCACTCATCATGGTGTCCTGTGATCAGTGGGTCCCTCGAGGCTCTGTCCTTGGACCCATA
>NW_017728931.1:104668968-104719907 GCF_001723895.1 Crocodylus porosus
CCTATGACCCCAGCTGACTTCCTGCCCTTTGGGCGGAGGACTGGACTCGATGATCTTCCGAGGTCCCTTCCAGCCCTAATGTCTATGAAATCTATGAAATGTTTGAAAAATCTTCTGCCACGCCTTGATGTTAGGGAGAGAGGTGCCAAAACACTTTTGGGAGACAAAAAAGGTCGGTTATAGGCTCCAGAGGTCAGCTTATTTTTGCAGGGCTCCACCGTCCCCATATCCTGCCCCAACCACACCAGATGTTCCAGGCATGTTGTTATTTGCCTATAGTACTGGGGGTTCAATCTCAGCCTTATAGACTCATTTGCCAAAAGGTCCTCCTTTTAACTTAGGTGCTTCCCCGTTCTCTCTCAGAACGGGTCCCAAGAGAGCTACCTCTTAGTTCTAATCCTGCCTTTATCTTCAGGGTCGGGACGGATTTACCCCCTCCTTGGGTGTAATCTTGTCTGTGTCTCTGTTCTCCTCTACATTCCTGAAACAGTTACTTTCGCCCCTTGGGACTGGACTCACCAACGAAGTAGTCTCCTCCATCTCTTTGCTGGCTCTCACCAGGTAAATCGAGGGACTGGGGCTCTCATCCAAGCCCCAGTGTTGGTTCCTTCTCTACTTGGCCTTTGCCATCTTCCATCTCTTCACCTTGTTCCCCACTGCTCTGGTCTGACTGCAGATGTTCCCTTGGAGTCTCTTTAAATTTTTCTTCTGGCCGGCTGGGTTGGCCGTGGCACCAGCCAATTGCTGCCCTCTGGACCTAGCTGTTTTGCCTTTAATTTTTCAGTGTGGTTTTTTTTCTTCATTGGCTGCACCATTCTCCCTGTCTCGGGCTTGAACCCTGGCAGCTGTGTTTGCTATGGTAGCCTTCAAACTGCCGCAGCCTCAGGTGGTTCCCTTAATTAGTCAGGGTGCAGTGTCTTTCCCGCCCTGGCTCACCACAGTTTCCTTGGCTTTTCTTGGAAAGTTTCTTTCCTTTGTTTTATTCCTCGTTTTCTCGTGGTAGGGTACTTCAGCCACCCTGTCAGTGTGGCTCCAAATCCTTCCCTTTACCATGCCCCATGCCTCATGGGTGTTACAGGTATGTTGTTCCCTCTGTTGGGGCTTTGACCTCTTTGGCCCCTGCCCCTTTAATCTTGCTAGGCCTTCTAGCTTAGGCCCACTGAATCAGATCTGGCTTTGAGGCACTAGCTTTGTGTGTCCCTTCCAGTCACCAGGCCACTGGCCCATCTGCCAGGCCCCTGTGTGGCTATACGATCTTTGGCACCAGGCCCCTGGGCCTTGTGCAGCTATACGATCTGTCTCTCTGCCCACTCTGGGCTCAATAAGGAGTCAAGCTCTGAACCTGCCCCTGGCAGGGCTCAAGGCAGTTAAGTGTCCCCTGGGAACTAATTAGGCCTCCTTATCTCCCCTTCCAGGTTCATACCACACCACTGGTTGAAACAGTAATGTAAATCATAATCCCCTGGGCTATAACATAAACAACAAAATAACAGCCCTCTGTCCCTTTAAGAGCCCTCTGTCCCTTTCAAGTTCCCTGAGCCTTCCTGTTCCTGTATGCTGCAAAACAGTCAGCCCAGCATCCCTGGGCAGCTCCTCTGGACAGGAGCTCCTTCCCCTGTGGCAGCCAGGGAGAAACTCCCTTGCCAGCCCCAGCCTAGGGCTTATGTGCTTTCCAGGACCCTGCCTACATCCGGTCAGGTGACTGCCTGGTTGCTAATTTCCTGGCTGGCTGCTAATTTCCTCATTAGCACTCTTGCCCTGGCAACCAGCAGCTGCTGCCCCTTGCCTAGCCTGCAGAGCTCCCTGGCAGGGCTGTTTTTCCTCTTAAAGGAACAGAGAGCCGCAGGCTATTTGTTACACCATGGCAGGTGCTGGGACCCAACTTACTGACCTTGAAGGGTTCTGCTTACTTTGTTGTTAGCAATTATTACTCCCATTACTTGGAGATGGCACAGTTACAGAATACAACAACTGAGAGAATTATAATGGTGTTAAAGAGTATATATGCACACCGTGGCATACCTTCAGTTTTAAGACCAGATAATGGTCCACAATTTTCTGGAGCTTCATTTAAGCAGTTTGAAGCCCAGTATGATTTTCAGCATATTACCAGCAGTCCACATTTCCCTGTGTAGTAATAGGGAAGCACAATATGCAGTGTGGACTTCGAAGAATTTGGTCCAGAAGAATTAAGATCTCTATAAAGATATACTGGTCAACACTATTAGAGCATGAACGGAGCACAGCTGAGTTGCTTATGAGTCACTGACTCCATACAACTCTACCAACTATAATAAATGACTTGGTTCCAAAACCGGTCGTCAATGCACAGTAATTTTGTGAGAAAGATAAACTGATAAAGGACCAGCAGAGATCGAATTATAATACCAGGCATGCCTCAAGAAATGTACCTGCTCTTGTCCTACAGCAGGAAGTTTGGATTCCAGACACAGGAATACAAGGCACTGTCCAGGCTAGGGCAGATACCCCTCATTCATATTGGGTGGAGATATCTAGAGGTCTTCCCTGTAGGAATTGAGAGCATCTCTGTCATGTTCCACCTGTTTACTACACTAGACGAGGACATATATCAGTTTAGCCAAACAGACCAGATTTGTGAATCTGTCTGCTTTAAATAAAAAGCGTATTGATGTTTCTGTGTTGATTATTCTCTTTTTGTAGGGAAGTGAGTGGTAAAGACTCAAAAAAGAGTAATGTGCTTGTAACCTCTCCTTTCAAGATGATTTTGCCGTTCTTTGGAAATCCTTCCAGTTTCTCCTTAGAAAGGGGGATGTAGCAGTAAGCGTTAACTCCTTTCCTGAGGACTGACACAATGACATAAACAAGAAGTTGTCAGCCATTTTTATATGTGTTAGTTATTGTAATAGAGACCTTTTGGGAGCAAGCAGTCTCCCTGCCTTTTCCTGAGCTATGAGATAGCACAGACTCCACTTGTGGATTGAGGGCTAGTTTAAAGATTATGTGGTAGTGGGAGATTTTCCAGTAGGTACATGCTTCCACTGAGGGTGCACCCAGTATGTTTTCCCAACAGATCCTCCTCCTCTCAATCAGTCTGTTTGCTTCTTATGCTCTAAGTGATCCACATCTTGAGTACAACCCTGAAGAGCAGTATTGTATTTTCCAGGAGAAGAATCTAACCGTCTGACAGTCCTACCAGTGCAATTGGAGGTAGGACACAATGAGGGCCAGAGAATGGGGAAGACTGGGAGGTAGGGAGGGAGGGAGGGAGGGGTGAAAGGACACAGTGGGGAAAGGCTTGGGGATATGGCATTGACAGAATTGAATGGGAGGGACAGATAGGCCATGAGTGGGGATACAGGAGCCAATGGAAAAAGGTACATTGGGAAGAGTGAAGGTTAATGCACATCTGAAGGATAGTTTGGATGATACACAGTGTTTAGTTCTAAACTAACTGTAAACATTCAAGATAAGACTTGGGCATTACCAAAGGCAGCTGAGTGAAAACATTTTCACAGTGTGCTGTGGCAATGACAGGCATAAAGGGAAAAAATGTTGGGAAGGGCACCAAATATTAATATGTAAATTGACCATAAGCTCCTATTTGGTATCCTGCATTAGTTCTGGCCATCTTCTCTCAGAAAAGGTATAGCTGATCCATAAGAGGTCTATGGAAAGGCTTTAGGAAACACTGGGCGCAACTACATGTGTGCATTTACTATGCAGTGACCAAAATTATTGTTCAGTATGGGCGCGTGTCTACATATGCACTCCCGTAGCGTGCAGTAAATATGGCAACTTATGCATACTTGAGTGTAAATTTGATACTTGCATGATAAGTGCACCATGCGGGTCTCAAATTTAAACCTGATTAGCACACATTAACATTAACACACATTAACGCACAGCAGAAATAGGGCTCTTGGCTAGCTGCCTCTCCTAGCTTCAACGTGGGACTAAAGTTAGTTTCAAGTGCTGGAAGCTGGCTCTGGCTTCAACTTGGGACTAACTTTAGTCCCAAGTGCTGTCAGCCAGCTCTGGCTTCAATTTGGGACTAAAGTTAGTCCCATGTGCTGGCAGCCATGTGACTGGAGGCTGGAGCTCCCCTGGTGGCCACAGGGGCACATGGCAGGCTGCTCTGACCTGGGACTAAATTTAGTGCCAGATCACCTGCACATGTAGACACCGGCCTATTCCCACTTACTGCACAGTAACTTATTGTCCATTAAATTTAAGCTGACATAAATGCATGTGTAGACACATTCATTGGGAAGCAGGAGACTTTTGCAGAGTTGGGCCTTAGGTTCTCTACTAGCTGTATTTGATTCCTATTAAGACCCATGGTCCATCTAGCCCAGCATCCTGTCTCCAACAACAGCAGAAATAGTTTCTATAGAGGGAAAACATTGAACTGGATATCTCTAGAGTGATTTACTCCTATACAGTACTCTCCTTGGCGTCCACCATTATTGTTTTAGAAATATCACAGGAAACATTTTCAACCATTCTGCTCAACAGCCACTAATAGATCTATCACGCATGAATTTATCCAATACCTTTTTGAATCTGGCTATGCTATTCTAAAAGTTAACTATGTGTCATGTAAAAAAGTACTTTCTCTTGTTAGTTTTAAACCTGTAATCTACTAATTTCAGTAAGTACTACCTGCTTCTAGTATTCTGGGACTTGATGAACAAGTCCCAGAAGTTCCCTTTTCACTTGGTCCACAGTCTTCATGTCTTTATAGATCTCTGTCATATCCCCCTCATCCTTCTCCTTTCAAAACTGAAGAGTCCTAGCCTTTTTAGTTTCTCATGGTATGGCAACTATTCCAGGCCCCTTATTATTTTGGTTGCTCTTCTCTATACATTTTCTAATTATACTATATCCTTTTTGAGCTATAGAGACCAGAACTGCACACAGTATTCAAATGTGGGCACACCATGGATTTGTATAATGGCATGATGATGTTCTCCATTTTGTTTTCAATTCCATTTTTCATGATGCTCAAAATTTTATTGGCTTTTTTGGTAGTTGCTACACATCGAGCTGATGGTTTTAGAGAACTATCTGCAATGAATCCAAGGTTTCTCTCCTGAGTCATAACCGTTAGTTCAGAACCCTATTGTTTGTTTGCATGCTTTTTTTGTATATTTGAAAGCTATACTTCACACAATCATATCTTCAGCATGTTCCCATATTGATTATAAAATAAACTACATAATGTTACTGGTTTAATATCCAAATTATGTGCATTTTCCAGAGTTTCCCAGATTGATGTTCCAAGACAACAATTGACATTTCCTGAAAAAAAAAGTATAAAAAATAAAAATAGTCCCTGAGCTGACAGAATGCAACAGTAGGAGGGAAGGATTCAGTTGGCAGTTGCTTACTTCCTGGCATGCAATTTTAATTAAGGAGTCAGTATGTATGCTATACAAGCCCACAGGAGTCAGGAGCTAAAAATGACTGGGAAAGTGTCCATGGATAAAAAGGTAAGGGAAAGTAACAATGAAGTTGTATTTCAGGAGGCTAATTGGATCTGCACATCCTACTTTTCTCCAAATAAATCTTATTTCCAAGGGGAACACAACAAAAATTGCTGTAGTCAAAGTGTGCATAAGAGCAGCTATTTTGCATTGTACAGTATGAGGGGAATTACTGAATCAGGGTAATGTAGCATAAAAGCAGGCTTTATTTTTTAGGCATGTTCTGCATTTGTACCAGTCTGCACAATTCTTTTGGTAAGAGACATTTCATTCCCAGTTATTACACCTGTCACTGAACAGCTTAACTGACATAAGCACAAGAAATAGAAATGGCATCACAAACTGAGGCATCACAGTTACCAGTTAGTATTTTTAATCAGAATCTGGGCGAGAAACTTCTTTTGCCTTTTGACCATAGCTATAGCCATTACTAACCCAATAAGTCTACAAGAAAATACCTTTAAATCATCCCTTGTAATTTTTCAAAAATACATTTTTCCTGGGATAATGAATCTTTCTTCAGAGCTAATCAACAGGATAGAGAGGGGCTGATTCATATCCTGAACTTTCAACAAGCATTATTAATCATACAAACATCTTTCCTAAGAGGTATTGCAAAATCCTGCTGCAGAAATCTCATTCTTGGCTGTTATTTTCTTCACTGGTAGACTGTGCAGACATAACACAGAGAAGTAAGGGATGGGGTTCATGAACCTGCCTTGTTTTATATCTACACACATCAATCTACATGGTCTGGGACTAAAAATAATTTGTGAAGGAAAAGCAAATTAATATGATATGACTTCAAATTAGAGCTCTGAGCTCTGTGAAAAAAAAGAACTGGGGAATCTAATCCACCTGGCTTTGTCTTTATGTCACTTTCATTTATTAAGAGCTCTCCAGCTAACAGAGTGTATAATTTATGTCAATAACTAAATAAATAGTTGGGTAAATATGACGGAACTGTGATGCCGGATCAAGAATAATAGTTCTCTCTCCAACTGACTCAAACTTTTTTTTTCTGATTTGTAAGAGCATTTTAATGTGCTCCTTAAGGGTTACAAAAGTATTAAAATAAGATTTTCAAAGCTGCTGTGACTAGGGATGAAACACTGATTTTTTTATTTTTAGAACAATCAATAATGAGTTTTCTCCCTCCTCCTGTTCAAATGCCCTCACAAATCAGAATCTCTTGAGTAATGTTCAGCACAAGATACTGCCAGAATGTGATTTTATGTATTGCCTATTCACTTCATTTATGTTTGCAGCTGTTCCAGAAATCAGACCAAAAAGATCCTATATCCTCTGTTGAAAGCTCTGAGGTGAGACTTAATGTGAACAAAATTACTGGGCCAGATTTTTTCAGGCAGACCTATAGGGAGAGTTTGTCTGCTCCTTCCCAGTGGGAGCAGCAGAGAGGTTTTCTTAGTTGTGCCTCAGGACACAGGTCAGAACAGCCTAAGGCCTACTTTCATTTGTAGCAGCTGACAATAGTCCTGCAAGGAGACCATATGCCAGCTAAAAATTGCCAGAGAATATTACCTCTCATTTACTCCTCCTTCCTGCTCCCCTCACCCACAACATGCATGACAGGGAGGTGCCAAAAGGAAGGTGAAAGTTCCACCTCGCTAACGTTGTGCCTGCTGAGGAATATACAGCGGGGAACTTTAGCCAATGAATGGAACAGATTGTCTTGTAATGCTGTGTAACAGTCTACATCTCTGTTAAACACTGTGCTGCCATAATACTAAAATGAATATATTTGGTCTTATTGTATATTGGCTTGCACTCTGTAAATTATAAAGTGGTTGCAAGTGTGTGTGTGTGTGTGTGTGTGTGTGTGTGTGTGTGTGTGTGTGTGTGTGTGAGAGAGAGAGTGTGTGAGAGAGAGAGAGAGAGAGAGAGAGAGAGGGAGATAAATGCTTTCTATATTTAGCTAAGTGGAGAATGTGGTGATGTGGTGGCATTTCACCATTGCTATAAATGATTATACAACAATCAAGACAGGGGAACCAGGTCCAATGACTAGTCTAGGCTAAGTGCCAGGTGAGGCTAAGTGCCGTTCAACTTTCAGAATCACCAGATAAACTGAAAAGGAAATGTCTTTTTATGTCATTATTCTGCACAAAGTCATCTATCTTGCACCCAGTATTTCTTTGCTTTTGTGGTAATACATGCTATTTTACAAATGCACATAAAAAAGTGTATTCCTTTTTTAACAGTAGACTCTTAAATGATCCACATACTTTTTCAGGTTTTACAGTTGCCTTGTGGACCTCAGATTTTAATTGCCTTTCAGTGATAAATTGGCACCTGGCCTTCTCAAAGTTCTCTAAGCAATTATTTTATACTCTGTGAATATCTTCAGAAATGTGTCACATATTGAAAGGAGAGGGGAGGGTTCCATGTCCAAAAGAGGCTGCCCAACTGGAGAAAGCGGCAAAACCAGCTCAAACTGGAAGGATGAAGACATGAAAAAGATGTATTCGATTGATTACCATACTGTAGACAGCACAGTTTCCAGCTGCATGACAGGAATGATGTGCTCATACGGATGAAATGCTCTTGATTAATTTCTTCTTTTCTGTAAGATTAATTTATTTGCTGTATGGCTCAAATAGGCTTTCCATAAACATCATGGCTATACCAGAACAGCATGGTTCTGGGGGAACGAGAACTCTCTAGGATGTATGTGTGTTGGTATGTGTGTGTTGGATGTCTGCCTAAAGCTATTTGGGGTGGGGGGGTAGGGGTGAGGGAAGAGGTGTGAAGAAAACCAGCCAAAACAGTTAAGGTGTTTTTGAGAATGCGCTATGTAATTCTAAATACTCTAGGGGAAAAAACAAGACAAGTCCTATTATCTCAAGTTGTTGTGGATACCATAATCTATTTTTATTAACCTTGATTGATTTGTTTTCTGTTTGTAAATTATTGATAATATCAGTGCCTGACTCACTGGGATTTTGTGAAGATAGATTAAACACTGCATATAAACCACTTGTGTACTATATGACAAACATCATAGAAAAGAATCAGGAGGAAATTAGTAATTCTTTCTTCAGGAATTGTGTGGTGTTCAGTGAATAAAGCATGGCACCACACATTAGTTAATAAGGACAAAACAAAATATTGCAGAGGTTTGGCCATTGAGTACCCACAGTACTATACACTGAATGAAGCAGGGATTTTGGAGAAAGAAATGTAGGTGACCATATACTTGAAAAAAATAATCTAATGCATATGCACAAGGGAACCAAATATAGGTTTTTGACATAAACTCTTCTGTATTTTGTCAAAAGTTTGGTTTTCAGTTAATTATGTCAGGATATTTTGGGCCAAATCTACATGGAATGATCTGATAGTTATTCCAATATGCATTGGTACAAGGACCAAACTCCCTTCCCTGACCCCCCCCCGCCCCCCTTCCCCCCCAGAAAAAGCAAAACCAGCGTTAGAAACTGAAGGGTCCAAGTAAAGAGGAAGAAAGTTTTTTTATGATGTTGCTTGTAGAGGATGGCAGCAGAAATGCAGGTTGGACTTTATAGTAGAAATACAAAATGTATGGTATTCAGGTATACATAATTCAATTACATGTTACTGGTTACACATGGGAGTTGAGTTTTCATGTTTTCCATAAAATATTTTTAATAAGATCAATCCACCATTCTGGATCCACCTTCCATTAAAAACCCCCAGGTTGAGAACAACTCCCCCACCTTAAAAACAACATTACCCTTCAGCACTTAAAACTTATTCCTCTTCTACTGGACAGTCACCACTCCGCCCTGCAAAAGAAAAGTGGAAGACTGGAGGTAGAGAGGTAGCAGAAGCAGAATGTGTTGAGCATCATGACTTCAGAAACAGATTCCGGGAGCACTATACCCTGTGGGGTAAACCTGAATTATGTCCACAGAAGCCCATACTCATAGGATCATAGGACAGTAGGGCTGGAAGAGACCTCACAAAGTCATCTAGTCCAGCCCCCTGTCCAAGGCAGGAACATCCCTGACTAGGCAATCCCAGACAAGTGTCTAACTTGCTCTTGAATATTTTCAGGGCTGGAGATTGCAGAACTTTTTGAGGCAGCCTCTTCCAGTGCTTGACCATCCTCCTAATCTCCAGCCTACTGTATTTATCCAAATCCAAGATGACTCTGAATTTAAGAGGATGCCCCCGCTACCCCCCCAATAATTAAAGTCTATGCATGGAAAATTTATAAATGTATAAAATGTAGCAAATCAAATTATTGGAGTGTCATTTTAAATCTCTCTCTCCCATCACTGCAGGGAGGAACACAGTGGCAGGGGGGAAGGGGGAGGAGCGGCTGTAGGAGGGAGCAATAGGGGAGTAATAGGTGGCAGATGGTGGAAGGGCAAGTGGTGTGGAGATCCAATGGAAGGGCAAAAGGTGGTGAAGATAGTGGGGTATCAGAGGGGGCAGGCATTGGGGAGTCAAGCAGCCTGACTTCTGCCCCTTGCCCCCCTGTTGCCTGTCCCTCCAGCATGCTTGCATACCACAGCACCTGCCTCCCTTTCCTGCTTGGCACTTGCTCCCTCATGCCTGCACCGCCAGATACCTAGTCCCCACTACCTGCCCCAGTTTGCTGCCTCTGCCTCCCCCGCCCCCTCCACCTCTGCCATTTTCACTTACCCTCCCTCTTCAACATGACTTCAGCCCTGCTCCAGCCCAGAGCACAGAGCATGTGGTTCTTACAGCCCCAGCCTGGCCTGGTAACTGCTGTTGCAGATTGGGGCCAAAGGCAGAGCTGCAATTGCCACCTGCTTCTACCATCTCATATTTGAATCCAAAAGAAGGTGCCTTTTCCCCTAAGTTAAATGGAGGGGGGAAAAAAACCTTGTCTTGGATTCAATTAAATACAGTAAATTTCCCCTTTAGAAGCTTGAGGCCATTACTCCTAGTAAAGTGTCACCTAAGGATACAGAGAAAAGCCCATCTCTACCCTCTATATAATTGCTCTTCAGCTATCCCTCCTGATCCATCTCTTCTGTAGACTAAAAAACCCTAGTTCTTTCAAACTTTACTTATAAATTCTGCTTTCAAGGCCCCTAATCATTTTGGTTGCACTCTGCTAGACTCTTTCTGATCTGTCCACATCCTTCTTGAAACATGAGGCCCAAATTGGACACAGTACTCCAGGTGAGGTCTCACTAGTGCTGAACAGAGTGGAAAAATCACTTTCCTTGATTTGCAAGTGGCAATCCTGTTAGTATTCCTGTTAGTCACAGTGGGTGCATCTACACACGTGCTTTAATGTGTGGTAGCCTGTTTTACTACACATTGAAGTGACGCATAAAAATGTGCTATTATGTTAATGTGCAGTAAAATAGGTTACGGCACACTAAACATCACCTAAAAATCACTCGCTTGTGCTACTGTGAATTAGGGCAGCCTAATCCATATTAGTTTAGTACCTCACATTTAGTACTGTGCATTAGAAAAAGCATATTAATGCACATGTAGACATGTGTAGTATGTGGTAGACTTTTTTGGCAACAAGAGCACACTGCTGGCTTACATTTAGTTTATGATTTATTGTAACCTCTAGGCCCTTCTCTGCAGTACTGCTTCTCAGCCAGTTATTCCCCAGCCTATATTAGTGCATCCAGTTATTCCACGCTTAGTGAAACTTTGCACTTGTCCTTGTTGAATCTCATCTGATTGTGAACCATTTCTCCAATCAATCCAGGTCATTCTGGACCCTAGCCTTGTCCTCCAGAGTATCTGCAACTCCACCTACCTTTGTGACATCTGCAAATTTGCTAAGTGTGCACTCAATGCCATCATCCAAATAATTAATGAAGGTGTTAATGACAGACCTGAGACAGGCCCTGGGAACCCCTGTTGATATCTCCTCTCAAGTAGACATTTGGCTACAGATGAACCAACCAGTTATGTATCCACTTTATAGTGCTTCCATGTAGACTGTATTTGCATAGCTTGTTAATGAGAAGGTTGTGGGAGAAAGTGCCAAAAGCCTTGCTTAAGCCAAAGTATATCACATCCATTGCTTTCCCTCCATCCACAGGGCCTGTCACCTTATCACAGAAGGAAATCAGTTTGGGCTAGCATGACTTACTCTTGGTGAATCTGTGCTGGCTGTTCCTGATCACCTTGTTCTCTTCTAGGTGTTTCCCAAGAGATTCCTTAAAGACCTGCTCCATGAACTTTCCAGTATCAATGTCAGGCTGATTGGTCTGTAATTTTCTGGATTCTCTTTCTTCCCTTTCTTAAGTACGGGCACATTTTTTTGTTTTTTTTACACTCATCTGGTACCTCACCTGACCTATACAAGTTCTCAAAGGAGATAGCAAATGGTTCTTAAATAACTTCAGTCAATTCTTTCATCCTATCTGTTCCTGTCAACATGAATGTATGTGGCTTCTCTAAGGAATCCCTAATCTGTTCTTCTACTACGTTAGGATTTTTTTTCTCCTTCCCTATGTTTGCTGCCAGCTGAACTGATCATCAGGTAGGTGCCTGTCTTTGCAAGACTGAAATAAAAAATGTGTGAAATACTTTACCCTCCTCTGAATCATCCATACCTAGATTGCCTTTTGCATTCTGTAAGGGACCTATGATTTCTCTGATCCTCCCGCTACTTTTCACATCTGTAGAATTTGATCCTTCTACATTTTTTTCTTGGTTACCTGAAGCTCTTGCCCAAGAAGAGTTTAGGATCAATAGCATGGGACATGGGGTGCATGTATGTGCCTCTTGCCTGGTCTCAAACCCCTTTGAGATGGGGCAAGAGGCACTGCAGGAATGAAAAAATGTTCCCCACACTACAAGCTTGCAGTGCAGGAAGAAAATTAGACCTGGTCAAAAAAAAACCCAGGGGAAAAAAAATGGATCAGGGCACAGTCCCAGAACATGCCCTAAAGCAACCGGAGGCTCAATCCTCTATGATTGGCCCTTTCCCCAGCCCTGAAGCATGCTGTCTGCCTGTGCTGGGCAGGCAGCGGTGCAAGCTGCAGGGACCCAGCTTTTGCCAGGTAAGCAGGGGGTTGTGGGGCTGGAGGAGGGGGGAGGGGACCTCAGGAGGCTGGAGACAGCAAGGGAATGAGCAGGGGGCTGGAGACAGCCCTGGGGGCATTCCCCTGCCCTCCCGAGGCTGGAGGCAGTGGAGGAATGTCTCTGGAGCGGTCTCCAGCCTCCTGCTCCTTCTCCTGCTGTTTCCAGCCTCCCGAGGCTAGAGACAAGCAGGGGAAGGAGCAGGGGGCTGGAGGCAAGCAGGAGGCTGGAGACAAGCTGGAGACTTCCCCTGCTCTCTCCAGCCTCCTACTTGTTCTCTGCTACTGCTGGTGAGTATGTGGGGTCAGGGGGCTGGGAGAGCAAGGGTGAGCTGCGGGAATGAACAGGAGATGTGGGGAATGAACAGGGGGCAGGGGAATGAGTGGGGAGCAGGGGAATAAATGGGGGGCATGGGGAACAAACAGGGTGCAGGGAAATGAATGGTGGATAGGGGGAATGAATGGGGAACAGGGGAACCAATGGGGGTGGGGGGAATAAACCTCCTGTTCATTCTCCTATTCTCACCAGCCTCCTGCTTTTTCTCCTGCTCATCTCCAGCCTCCAGAAGCTGGAGAAGAGCGGAGGAATGAGCAGGAGGCTTGAGACCAGCGGAGGGTTGGGGGGGAGCTGTTGCCCCTGGGGGGGCCTGGGACCTTGCAGGCAGGGTAGTTCATGTGCTGTGGGGGGTGGGGCTCTGCCTTGTCGGGGGCAGGGGACCATTGGTGCATGTGCACTCCCTGAGCATGGAGGTGCAAAAAACATGCCACTGATACTGTCAGTGGTGCATGTAGGTGATTGCTGATTGCCACCCCCTCAGTGCCCCCCCCCCACTGCCAGTGATGTCTGTAGGCAGTCAGTGATTGCTGTTGGACACCACTGCTTGCCACTCACCACCCCTCCCCCTGCTGCCGACAGTGCTGGCGGCATCTGCGGGAGCTCCCCGCATACCACTGCCACCAAGCTCCCACTGCCACCAGTGCCACCAGGCCCTGCCAGCCATCAGGGGCATGAGGCATTCATGCCTCTCCTAAGCAGCCCCCACACCCACAGTCTCCCCACACAGTGACTCACAGCCCCCCACATGTCCCCACCCCTTTCCCATCCCCTCCTGCAAACCCCACATCCTGCCATCACACACCCACCATGTGATAAAGGAAACCCAAAGCAAACATTAAAACATATAGATATTTAGGATTTATTTTATTCTGATGCTAGAGACACAGATAGGCTTCCAAATTTCTTTAACATTGTAAATATAACAATAAAACATTGCCCATCTGATCAATCCCCCTTTCTCTCTCTCTTTTTTTCCAATTGTGGAAGTGTGGATTTTGGGGTATTTTAAAAAGTGAATTTGGGATGCTGCTTCAGCAGTCTAGCTGACCCAAGGGGCTAGTGTCCCCAGATACCAATTGCCTGGGGCCCAGAAGCTCCTGAGGTCAAGTAACCCTGAGCTGCTGGCCAGGGCAGATTTTTGTACAGCTGGGGCCAGGACAGGGCGCTTTTTATACTACTGGGGACAGCAGGTGCTGGCCCCAGGCACTAGCTCCCCTGGGCTGCAGATCTGGGAAAAGTCAGGCAGGGTTATTTTGCCCCAAGTGTCACAATTTGCTCCACAATGAAGTGCATGTCCGAGCACGTGTGCTGAGGGAAAAAGCCCCACTCAGATTTGTACCACTTCTATTTGAGCTGCTGCAAGCGCACATGCTTGCAGGTGTGGATGTGCCCATGAAAGCCAAATTTCATAAGGTCAGAAAGGTACTTGGGGAAAAAGACATTAGGGAGTGGGTATTAAACACAGACAGTAAAGATATGTACTCAGAAATTGGTTAAATGGAGCAGGAATTTCTTGCACTGAGGAGTAGGCCACTGTGGTTTAGTTTTCATTTACCTCAAGTTACATGTGTTCACATAGGCAGTTTCTACACAGTAAATCTTCCCCCACCTTTATCATGAAGTAACTAATTTATGTGCTTACCCCCCATGCTGGAACTAATTGATGGAGGCTGCTGAAGTTTAGATAAATAAATAAACTCAGCATTTATAAAGTAAAGGGCAGCAATGTTACCACTGGTGATAAACATCAGACGTAGTCCCATGGAAAGGTCCCTGGTGGATAATGCCTGCATAGATATTCAGTTTTTAAATATTCACAATGGTCACTGAAACATGGAAGAATTAAAATATCCCTTTGAAATTCCTAGAAGCCATTTGGAGATGTTTAATGAAAAGGTCTGACCTTTAAACTCTTGTAAAATTTATCATTCCTAGGCAAAAGGCACTTGGTTCACAGCCCGAAATCATCTGACTTGACAGCAGTTCCATTCTTATCTCCACAGTCTCCTGTCAAGCAATGCCTTCTCATCACTGATTCCATATGAATCCTCCTGTGCATTCTGCAGTGTTCTTCCAACTTCCAATTGTACATCCCAGGCGAATTTGTCTGGTTTATTGAAGCAAACCTTAGCTCCTGTGGACCCAGTTCTTAAAACCTCTGCATTTTATTTAGCCAGGCGTTTTGTACTGCTTTACTTGTATTCAGGATAAAAACTTTTTTTCAAGTTACATTTTGTAAATTAAAACAAAAAATAATGAAAGCAGTTCCCCACCTATACAGTACACAAGTGGCCGACACCCAGAGAATGGCATGAAGCAGAGTGAGCCCCAAAAGAATTTTATTGAGGCCATATGGTCTTACAATGTCAAAATGACCCCACTCCTACAGGAAGGGAATATAGCTCTTTACAGACATTATTTAAAAGCATTCCTGTATAGGGCAGCCAATCCCCTGCAGAACAAGAGGAATTTTAAGGCCGTGAGGTCATGAATTAGAGACTAGACTTATCCTTAAAAGTAGAAGTGAAACACTGAGAAAGATGTATGGATAATAAGTTAAGATATTTTTGTGTTTATCTAATTTGTGGTATCAATAAGCTTTGACTTTACAACAGCTGCACAATAAGTTCATTGGGATCAATTTTGTATGGTGTTTTCTAAGCATTTTGGCCCTGAATCACCAAAGCATCTCAGCACATGGTTATGTTTAAGCACATGGTTGCTTGGCTTGAAACCAGAATTCCCAGTACTTTTAAGTAATGAGCCAATAACAAGCTACTGCAACAAACACAACACACTTTTTGCTGCTTCTTCAAGAACTTATGCATTATTCATTCTGATAACACAGCCATTTACTTTTCCTACGTGTTTTAAGAAAGAGTATAATCTGCAAACAGCAAAATTCTTTGTCTGGGTAAGTAGTGATTGTTTTTAGCCAAATTGTTCCTCTCTATATATATTCAGATGAATAATCATCCATTAAAAAAACGAACAAAAAAACAAATACCTGGTAGAGAAGAGAATGAAAGGGGGAGGTAATGTACACATTCTTCTGGCCATTCTCTATGGTGTCAATTTTTCCTTGCTGCTCTTGCTGAAATTAAGCATATCTTGTTATATTCCAGCTGTGAATATATGATAAGTTCTTTTCCCTAATCTACTGATTCTTGTATCAGTCATTTATTCACCCTAAGTGCCAGCATTTTCAATTTTTCCCCTCATTTCTCTTTTCAAAGTAAAAGAACATTGTGCTACAGATGAACTAAGTAGGAACAAAAATACCGCACACAGAGGTCTTTTAATTAATTTCTAATGAAGCTCTTCATTTAGAATATCCTTATTTGCCATGCCTCACCTAGCTGTTCACCTAACACTGTACTATTTTTAAGCTTTTCCTGGATAATAGTGTCACTGATATTGCAGACTAGATCATCAGAATACTCCTTTATGGTCTGCCATACCTTGATATTATTTCCATTCTGTGCTTGTTCATATAAATCAGTCTGAAGTTTTTTAGCAGGCACCTATGATTCAGCCTTTGCTACAAAGTAGCTGTCCTAACACAGCCTCTCACACTCTCTTAGATGGCAGCAGAAGAAATCTTTCTGCTTCTATATGCTGCACCTCTGCTTGGAGGGGTTCCACCTCCATACCTCTGTTGGCAAAGCCCTCCTGGCAGCAATCTTGGAATACAGACAACTTCACAATGTGCATTCAGGTATCTAAATAAAAATTAGGCAACTACATATTTTTATGGACCTGGCTTTCAATATTTAAAACAAAACTTAGGCAGATAGAAGTCTTGTATGTCCAAAATAGTGATTCAGAAGTCCTGTACCCAGCAGCCAGTTAAATCCAGAGGCTCCTATATAATCAAAGCACCTCCCTATTTAACTGGGCAATTTCCTTCATTCCCAGAGTTCTGTTTCTGGAGATGTGTGCAATTACCATAGTTTAAGTCTTGGGACTGTCTCCCATCTAAACTTAATTGGGGTCCATGTGTTGCATATATTTTATCTAAATTCTTTGAGAGGTCCAAACTAGAAAGTGTTTTCAGAGTACATCTAGCACACATCAACAAGATCAGGCTACTCAGGAAATACACGTATGGACCATTTTCTTTTATAATCTTGCCATAGGAAGAGGTGAGGGTAACCTTTTTCATCTACCTTTTTCATCAACCTAATGGTTACAGCACTCACCTAGCAAATAAAATATTCATGTTCAATGCCTCCTTCAGCATGAGGAAATGCAAACCTGCCTCTTCTTAAAGCTCAATTACAGTATCAAAAAGAATTCAGGAGTCATGTGGCCAGTGTGCCAGGGGCCTAAAGAGAGACTTTATAGTGCAACCTAGTGATTAGGTCATTCACCCAGGAGGGGGGAATCCTAGGTTCTGGTCCCTCCTCTAAGGACTCTTTCCGTATTGTAAACTCAGCAGTCATAGGATACAGATCTTAATTCTGTAACAAAACCAAAATGTTTCATAATTACCTGCAAGCCAGAAATCTTAAAAAAATTAAACGGCTTGGAAACACCAATATACAGAGATGAAAAGTGCTCCCTAGGTCTCTAACAGCTGCTGTATGAAATTGAGGTTCTTGTTAGTTTCCTCTCTGTCATGGGAACCTATGCTTCCAACCAGCTAGAAGTCTGGGAGACCTGGGAGCCCCAGCCCAAGTCAGTTCACATGGTGGGAATGCTATGGAGCTGCAGAATCTTTAAGCCAATCCCAAGCCCAAGATGCCCAAAGGTGGAAACAGGTCTTGCCTTGGTTACAAATGCTGGCTTTGAGAGGGTTCTGGGTTCCTTTATGGAGTAGGTATACACATCACTAGGGACTGGTGGTTACTTTGTCATGTCTGTGACAGAAGAACTTAATCTGCTTAAAGATCATGGCCTTTCTAGTGCTGTGTAACTCCTGTGGTATACTGGATGCCTGAAACCATAGGCCTTCCCCATCAACAATTTGTCTTATGCATCCATGATGGCTTACCTTAGTGGTCTAGCAACCATTTAGCCCTATCTCATGGTCCTTTTTCACTCCTTCCTGCTGTCTTGTGGGAGTTTGGACAGAAAGAAAGTGATCATCCTCCATATAACTTGACTCAAGAATCTCTATGTACGTGGGTTTTCAGAAATACAACTTCCACAAAGAGCAACCATGAGATGTGGATTTCATCTACCAGAAAGGGGATCAGGTGGCAAAGTCAACATGTGATATAAATCAAGACATCACAAGACTATGGGGTTTAAAACCTGATATTTTACCTTCTACCACAAAGGGTAGCAACTAGCACATCCTCTCCACTCCATACTTTGGGGTAGCAGTAATTGATCTGGTTGCTGGCAAACTGAACAACTTATAATATCCTATGTCTCTGTACAAGAGCATTCACAGGGAATTTACCTCTTTGCAGCCTATGCAGCCTGTGTGGGCAATTCCATGGAAATTAATTAGATGCAGTACACGTTTATATCCATGTAAAGCCCATTTAAGTTATCAACCTGTTATGTTAGGGCACGTAATTTTAGTTGCTCTTAGCTGACAAGCACATTAGTTGTTTGTTCCTGTTGAGATAGTTAAGACAATAGACTGTAATACATTTTCTGGAACAGCTGTGAATTTGAGGGCTGTGTCTTGGTATACCCAAAGTTCCCCAAATTAGTTTTTTTCCAGTTTAGAAAACTGGTCTCAAACCTTTACAAGCTATTCATGATACACAAGGATGCTTACTTAATTCTGCTCTTGTTCTACCTTGCATAAATCTCTCCCATTCTCATCTGCTCATGATTATTTTTAAAATTTGTATTATGCTATAGTCTGCACAGAAGGCAGAGGTAACTGCAATCATGTACCAGCAATTACCAGTAGTAGGGGTAGGACTGTAAGAGTGGTCAGAGCTAAACTTGGACAGCTTGAATGAAATAGGTCCAAACTGACCTTGGTTATCTTTCATTTACCATAAGGTAATTCCCAGAACATGAACAGTTACCATGGGGTAACTGAGGTACAGTAATACAGGCAGTCCTTGACTTACAACGCTTTCAGGTTACAATGTTTATAAATTGACACGCTGTTTCAACTTTATGACATCGGTTTCAACTTTACAACACTTGATCTGATGTGACACCACACCAGAGAACAAGTTTGCTGTGTCACTCATCTCCCTGGAGAACATCTGTCCAAACTTCCTTGGACACTTTCTTTAAGAAAACAGACAAGACTCCAGAAAAACCTGCAGCCAAGACTCCAGAGAAGACTCCAGCCAAGAACCCTTCAAAAAGTCCAACCAAAAGCCTTTCAAAAAGTCCAGCAAAGTCACCTCAAGGAAGTCCTTCCAAATCAATATGATCACTATTTACAATAAAAAATCACTAATGTAGCTATATTACTCATCTATAATTGATTGAGTACAAAATTCTGGGTTATTTTTAATGAAAATAGGCTATTGGGCTTTGGTTCAGGAACTAATCCCCCATTTTTAACATTGTTTCTTGTGAGAAAATTGGTTCTGAGTTACAACGTTTCGCCTTAAGACCTGGTTTTCAGGAACAAATTGTGTTGCAAGTCCAAGGACTGCCTGTAACCCCCTATTAATTAGTAACTGCAGGTACCTGAAAAGTTACTGCCTTCAGTTAGCAGGGTATAGGCCCATATCACGCTCCATCTGTTACACAGTCATGGAAATCATCTGCTTCTACCCTAGATGTACTCTTTTTAAGAGGGAAAAGTGACATTTTTCTAGTTTCCTGCTTAAGCCCTGAACCAATCAGCCCTTGATGCTGCTACTGTGGTTTTGATGCTGGTGGATGGTTGAAGACTTGCAGAAAGTGGCTGGCACATTAGGATTTAATGGAAGTTTAGAAGCATGACTGTGATAGTACATCTGAGATATTTAGGTCACAGGTGAGCTAAATAACCTGCCGATACCAGTGTACTAAGGGAACTATGTCTCCTCATTCTGGTTTTGGAGGTCTGCAGTGGAATTCCGACCTTTGGAGGTTCACAACTTTTACTTTTCCAGTGCAGTTGCCTTATCAATCACTTTTAAAAACTGAGGCTATAAAATTTAGAGAAGGTTCATGGATGTTTAGGGTTTGGGAAAGAAACTGCTGGATCTCATATTCTGAGCTGCTTCTTTCATTATAGCTAGGGCACCACTTCCAATAGTGCCCACTTTCACCTTCTAGAACTGGCACCACCACTTTGATCTCCATTTCAGTTACATGGCTCCACTTGCTGCCTATTCACAACTATGATAATGTATATTCAAAACAATAACAAATGTTTTGTGAAAGAGTATCCCATATTCAGGTCAAGGTGACTACATTTTACTATGGCTGAAGGCCAGTGTGGCTCACTCATTTGCACTATACCGAAAGTGACGAATGTGTATTTTATATATGTTAATCACTCTGACAAATGTTTGCAGTGAAGGCTTCCAGCAACTGACATTCTTGAAGACAGGTTATCTAAATGATACATTTTTATCCTTCCCCCCCCTGGATTTTCTACTTCCACTAAGTCTATGTCTTCACTGGCATAAGTATCAGGCCTACATTTGGTACAGAAAGAAACACTGAGGCCCTTGGCACACCTTCATTTAAAGGTGCCTGGGATCTGCACAGGTGGCATGGCAGGAGGCACAATTTTGTGATTAAGGATCAATCCTAATCATGCCCTTTTTACTTGCCAGTGCAGGGGGAACTTAGGATCATGATGCCCTGCACTGGCAAATTGAAAGTTGTGCATCTCCAGCCCCACTGCAGGTGCAGGGTTTAAAGTCACAAGTGAGGGGAAGCCCTTCAGCTTCCCATACAAGAAGTTTCTGATCCCTCCTGCCCAGGAGCCCTGCTGCAGCTATGGGACACTGGATTTAAAGTACCTGAGAACTGGGTTTAAAGTCCCTTTAGTTCCTTACTCCTTTCCCCTGTGCTCTGCAGCCTGACTGGGCTGCCAGGCATGGGGGAATATGGGTGCAGGGGTTTAGACTCCTTGGTGGGTGAGTTCTTTGGCTTCCCCTGAAAGGAGTTTGCAGGGAAGACTGGGCCCGGTAGGAGACTGGGACTGTCCAGGGTTGATTCTGACAATCAGCTGACTGTTGGGCATCTGCCCCAGACAGCCCCAGTGTATGGAAATGCCACACATTCAATATAAGGTGTCATATAAACCAGCCATAAAATGTTTACATTATATAATATATGAAACATTTTATGGCTGCTTTACTATTTTAGGACATCTTAACTTGGGCACATGTGTAGCACTCTTGCCATTTAAGGTGAAATTAACAAGTTAATTGTAGCATAAATGTAATGTGTAGAGGGGGCCTGAGATCACAAAATGAGACAGTGGTAGTATAAAGAAGAGAACCCCACATTTACTCACTTACTGCCTTAACTTCATGAACTATACAGCAGTATTATACATGAACATTCTTCAACTTACTGGTGCCAATTTATTACATGAATATGTTTTATGGTTTGGTTGGGAAATTTAATTCATTGATAGCTAGTTGAATGACATTGCATATTTTAATTTAATATTGTGATTAGACAATGCAATGTTAAATTTAACATGTTTTAACAACATCTTTCTTCAGATAACCCATTTTTACACTGAGCCAGTATCTAAATAGCACAAGGCAGATTTAGTATTGCGGTTAGGGGACGTAGGTCACGCTTAAATCCATATTTGCATTTTACTATGTTTCTCTAAAAAGACGGGGAAAATGGGTGGGGAGGGGACTAGAAATGTCAGCAAGGCAATTTAAAAAACCCCTAATAGATTTGCTGACCTTTATTCCCAGAGATGAATTAGTAGTCATTATAATGCTGTGGATGCTCTCTTAAATAATTTAGATGCTATTGCTTGTTTCCCAAAGATTGTAGACACTTCATCAAGCTTTAGTAAAGCTAACAAAGCATAGCTAAATATGGAAATTCCTGAAAAATAAAATACGCAAATTACTGTCTTATATTTTAGGTGGATTACCTTTTAGTTTCTGCTGAATTATTAAAAAAGCTTCCAATACATATCCTTAGACAAATGTTGCAATAATGATGTACATTCTGAAGCAGAAAAATGTCAAGTGAGTAACTTTCTACATATACCTGTGCATTAAGGATGCTTCTTCTTTCATTTCATTTCTGAAAAAAATCCTCCAATAAAAAAGAAAAAGAAAGGAAAGGAAAGGAAAGAAACTAAAGCAAACAAAAGTCTAAACTATCTGGTCACAAATCACAGAAAAAGATGGGAAGTTAAAATAGACCATTTATAACATATGGTAACATTTTGAGCAGCCATCATTAAACTGAGGAGTCTAACTCTTATTTGTGTTATTTCTTCCCCATAATTATTCAGAAACCTTGTCAAGGGTCTCGGTGCTTAAATTTATTTGTTCCTCTTAATAGGCTAAGTGCTGTTTGCCCTAATCACTTGGAGCCAGGGACCTTATAGTTTTATAGCACACCATGGACCACATCTCCCCATTTGCAGAAATAAAGGTGTAGGGCCCTCCCCTACCGTTGGTGGCAATGGGGCCCTCCCCTAGGGGGTAACAGTAGAAGTAGCAGTGGTCACCTCTCTTCACTTTGGGGTGAGAACAGGGGAATCTGGTAATTACCTTAGCAGCAAAGGTGTATCCACTTGGTCAGGCCCATTACATGAAGGAGTGCAGTAAGGCCCATGGTCCTGGATTTAACTCCTCATTTTGATGTAGGAAGCAATTCATCCCTCTCAAGACTATTGTTGAAAGCCACCTACAGATTTAGAGAAGCACCACTGCATTAGTTATGTTCAGAGCACAGTTCTGAGTTGTTCTTTGCAAGCCTAAAATAGTCTACTGTGCATTAAAGTACACATGTAGATGCGCCCAGTTTCTGTCTAATTGGTTGGAACCTTCCCTTAATTTATCCTTCATCTGTTTCTCAAAAGGTTTCTGGTCTCATTTGCTTAGTCCATCACAAAAAAGACTTTTCCTTTTTACTGATGCTACTTTACACTTTTACAGTATCAGGCAATAATTACTATTGTTGATTTTTACTTCTCTGCTAATGCTAAGCACTCAGAGTGAAAATTTCCAAGAAGTTTCAAAATAGGATTAGTCATTTATTTATGCGCAATTACTGTAGCTGAGATACAGAGAGGCTATTATTCTTCATGATTCTGGCATCAGATGAAGTTAGAAAGTAACATCTTTTTCATAGCAGAGTTTTTTACAATGGTGTACATCCAGATGGTGAAGCAGCTTGCCTTTCCCCGTTTTCAGAAACAAGAAAAAAAAGTAGGTGAACCAAGACTCACTAGGCACTTCCTTCCACTCCACCTGTCCCAAACGTCTGTGCTATGCCATCCTTGGAGGAGAGTTAGCCAGCTAGTGGATGGATGTCTTATTATTAGATAGGAGAGCGTTTGGGCAACTTATTACACCTGAGGATTTTCCATTTTTCCTGGTAACACCACAGTATTGTTTCTCAAACTTTGATCAGCATTATTCACTATGCTGTCTATCTCATGAAGTACTGCTGAATGAACAGCATATGTCAGTGTAGCTATACCACGGCATAAACAAGACTTATGAGTGAGGGACCACTGTGGCTTCAAGGTGAGTAGCATTGGCTAATATGGTCCTGGTTAAAAAATGGAGGTATAGAAGTTTCCTGTACCTATACATTTCTAGCTTTATGCTATAAAATATTCATAGAATACTGGAGGGAAAGATGAGCCTAACATTGTGCAAACTATACTTGTTGAATTGGGATTTCACAGTGAAAACAGTAAAGGGATAATAGTCTATTGGAATAAATGAATGGTTCATAGTGGGTACAAAGATCCATCTATTTTTACAATGCATCAGTGTAAATTATGGTATTTCTATGCTATCCATTTCCTCTTTCTCTGATGCATTTTAATAGCATCTTAACAAAGAACCAGACAAATGCATACTTTTTTTAATCATATACAAACTGAATGTTTTGAATCTAGGAAGGATGTCAACAAAAGGTGTCAATCTTGTATATGAATAATGACCAGTTATTAGAGTGAAGTCAAGCTGCAAACTGCAAGTTTTAGCTTCTCAAAACCTTTTAAAAATTGTAAGGGCTAAGCAATAACAAGTGTATTATTGCAAGGTAATATGGCTGATAAAAGACAATCAATTCAGATAGCTCACTCAGGAAAGTAGAGACCTCATGTTAAATGTTGTACTTGAATAGAGGTACTGTAATAAGCAAGAGACTTTGAGTGCATGAGGAGACATTGAACATAGTTGAAAGCAGCAAAACTTTCTGATTCAATAATATGTGCCTACAATGCTTATTTGATATAGTTTTAGTAACTATACCATGATGTTGTGGCTTATTTCTCAGCTACAATTATGGCTTTGAAAAGTAAAGGTAGATGTCACTTCACATGGTCTACAATAGTGATGATGATAAAGTTCATGAATTGTGGTGATGCTTTGTGCACTTTAGAGACTGAGATCCTTCATGTGATAAACTGCAATGAAACTTGTGTTAGAATATACCTTCCTCAAGAAACCTCCTAATCACAAGTCTAAATTCTTCCACAAGGAAATTCACTAGCCTGGTATCTGATTCTTGGGTATGTCAAAGCATTGAATGCATCTTGGAATGTTAAATTACATGACAACCCTTTGAAAGTTGTTCAGAATTAGTCCCATATGCATCAGCCTCTAAGGGTATATCTACATACACTAACAGGGGTCGGCCTATACAAAGAGGACATCTACACTTAAACTTAACCTCTGGTGGTAGTCAAGCCTGAGCCTGGAAGCTCTGCTGAACTTTTGGGGGTGAGGTTATCCCATTCCTTTGTGCACTAGGTTTTGGTGTACAGGAAATTTGCCAGCAGACTAATTCCTGGAACAGGCCTAGAGGGGAATCTAGAATACTTCTGAAGTAGGAAGTATGGTTGGAAAAAATAGGAAGTATGGTTGGAATGACTTCGCTGTTGACTACATGGTATAATGTAGAAGGGAGAGATGGGTCATCAGGCTTGGGCTGGTTGAGAGCAACCTCAAGGTGGACCCTAAATATCAGTGTATATGTGCATTTAGAGACCAGATGAATTGACTTGGACTTCCATGCACTTGAGACAAGCAATGACGGTCCAATCCAAGGATGCTGAAGTCATTAGAAAAACTGTCTCTGATATCAGGAGGCACTGGATCAGTGTGTGTGCATTGCTTTAAGGTTTTAAAACAAAACACCAGACAGTAGAGGACACTAAAAAAGGCAACATTTTTATGTAAAACCCTTTTACTTTTATTTAAATATAGGATTCATGACTTGAGGAACAATTTTCACCTAGTATATGTAAAATAAAATACATAAAATTTCATTTTATTAAATATTTGTGTTTTGATTACTTTATAAAAATACAAATACTTCCTCCTCTGTGTTTTAAAGTTATTTTTTATGCAAAGTTAGCTTTTCTGGTATCAAATATGTATAATGTATTTTCTAATGCAATTTCCTTCAGCTTTATTGTCTGTTCCTGCATGGACTTTTAAATTGTTATAACAATAAAACACATTTAAAAAAATTCTCAGTCACCTTTATTAAAAAACCACTGTCCATCAGAGACCACTTCTTCTAGGTCCCCTTCAATGTTCACTTAACATAAGTTTGGCTTTACAGCATGTGGCAAATGTTTTTTTTACAAATAATTAACAGTTTAAAGGTAAGAACATATATCACAGAGGTACACTGACATAAGTGATATCACAAAATAGCGCTAACAAGCAGTCAAAAAAAGAGCAAATGTTTCATTCATTTCACCTGTGCAAAGAACTATGCAGATACCTTCTGGTAACATTTTAAGTGGTATCTCACAGACTCATTCATATTTTGTGGCAGTCTTGATACCTTAGTACTTTGGAGCGTCTTCGTAGTGTTTCAACCTTTATCATCACAGTTAATAACGACAACAATAAAGCCGCCCTAAACTTTGGTACATCTGACCACTGGACAATTACGCCTGCACTGAGAAATTCTAGGGGGCATACTGGTTTTTTCTGTGTTTGCTATGTCTCTTACATGTGGCTGCCAAGGATGGAGTCAGAGAAACGGGGAAGGTGCATGAGCTTCCTTGCAACATCCACCAATGTCAGACTGGCCTTCAGATGTAGCCAACATAAGGTTCAATAGCTTTTAGACTGCTAATATTAAAACAAAAATAAGTTTGGTCTATGGATAATCAAAAGTGGCTTTGCATTATTTCCTATGTGGAGCTGCTGTACTGAGCATTCTTCAGCTGCAGTGTAGGTTATGGGCCAACAGACTTTAAAGTAGGAATGAAGAGCCTTGAAATACACAGCCATGTATACTTCCTCCTAAAAGACCATACAGCAATTTATACTTCAAGACTGAGCTGACTGATCCTCAAAAGAAAAGAATAAAGCTGTGACATTTCTCAAAGTGCATATTCTTTACATTTTCCAGTAATTTGAAGGAAGATCTTTGAGCAGTACAGTGAGAGATAAAGGATAAATTAGATAAAGCACAAAAATAAAAACAAATAATAAAGCAAAGGCCTTATCCTACTCCTTCTATGACAAGCTCCCATTGAATGCAGCAGGTCTGGAGCCACTAATAAATAGTATGTCATAAATATTATATATACGCCAATATATTTTATGTGTATTCATTAGATCAAAAATATACATTCAGTTTATATGAAATATATGTAAGAAGATGCTTAAACTATAGGAACACAGGACTAAAGGGAACAAAGGACCCTTATTTTCATTCTCCACAAAAAGTCCATATGTTCCTAATCTACCTGGAGACCCAATAAAAAATAAGGGTTTCATTTTGCTAGGTGTTATGCTAACATAGATTAAAAAAAAAAATTCCTGTCTTGTAAAGCTTACAGTATAGGTAAAGCAGAAGGGAGACTGTATAAAATAATGGCGGTTTTTATAATTGAACATCGACATTTCAAAAATCCGGCTTCATTCTACTGTATCATGGCATCTGATGCACTAACCAGTAGCAACTGGGAATAATTCACATGTTGTAACAATGCTGTACATTCCAATCCTACACTGCATTGACATCTATATTATAGCTCTTAACAGGACAAACAATATTTATGTTGCATCTTTATCATAGCTATTAACAAGAAAAACATAATATTAACAATGTAAGTTATTTCTAAATACCCACTCAATGCAAACTTCCTCTTCAACTGCATTGGCCCTTTTGTATTTCTAACATTATTACAGTTACCTTAATATTCCACATGTCCTGTAGGAGATGCTTCCTTCTGACAAAGAGGTACTTCTGTCCTACTTGACAGGTTGAATGTTAAGACCCCAGAAGTGTTTATTGTGTGTGTGTGTGTGTGTGTGTGTGTGTGTATGTGTGTATACACACACATATACATATATATACACATATACTATATATATATATAGTATTAACTGGTTTGAAGTGGACTTAGCAGAAAATAATTCTGCTAGCTTACTTTTCACTCCAATAAGCTTCACTCAGGAGTGCATCTCCATTCAGAAAAATTCTAGAGTATATTTTTAATCCTAAGCATAAGTTTTAAGAAAGGTCCTAAATATGATATTCTTATAAAACATTATTAAAGGCATTCCTGAATTGGGATCTTAACGTTTCCACTTATAGATAGTGAAAGAATGGCCAGAGTAATGTTGACAGAAAAACTGCTGTATAAATAGCCATGCTGCTTTCCTCACGTTGTTTTTTGTGTTTCCTGAAAGAGCACATCTGCAGACAGGTCTCTTAATGGACTGTTCAGACAATTTCCAACCTGACCTTTTGTTTGCAATCATCATTTTTAAAAACATCACAGCTGCATAATACCAAACTAAAATAAAAACAGTGTATTCTTAGGCTAGCAACAAATGTTACCACCACATTTGAAATATCAAAAGCTGTACTTTGTACTATTTTATGACCCTAAGAAAAAGGGGCTCATTGATATTCATGATGAATGTGCACTACAGATGTTCCTTCAAAACACATAAAAAATACAATCTGAACTAGGTGAACTGGATACAAAACATATTCATCTTTGATAGTTTTTTTCATGTCCATGTTCATATAGCATTCTTTCCAATTAGGAACACCAGAACAGACTGCCAGTCCTTTGGACTGGGAAATACAGTGTTTACAGTAACCTGGATCACTATCATCACTGAAGCACTCTGTATTTTTAGTAACTCATTATATGACAGCGATCTAAAAATCAAAATTAGAACAAACACTGGCTAGTTGGCTTCTATGGCCCTGTGTTATTCACAGAAGAAAGAATTGGTGCCCAGGCTGGATATGTATAGAGGTCATACAGGGGTACTACCCATGTCATAATAGCAAGCATAACTACAGCAACTCCGATGATGTTAATGCCCAAGCCAGCTTTCACCTAAAGCAAAAAGAAAAATCAAAAGTTGATACCAAGAAATACTACAATCAAGTTTGGCTAAAGCAAATTTCCATAATAGTAAAATCATACATTACTGCTCCAGGATGATTATCAGCACAAAGAGTTACATACATTAATTAAGGATTTTTTGGTAATAACTCACCATGTCAATAATGCTTAAATGACCATATGAAAATACAATGGCATTGGGTGGATTTGCTACTGGTAGCAGGAATGCAAATGAAGTACACAGTGTAGTAGGTATTAGTATAAAAAGTGGGTTCACATGAATAGCTTCAGCCTGTCAAATAGTAAAAACAATGAGAGAATGGATTTCAGAGGATATATTAACTACATCAAATAAAAAAATACCTAAAACGGTCACACAAGTACATTAATTAACTGAACCCCTAGTTCAAATACAAAGAAATACCCTTGTGCGAGAACTCCGTTTTTACTTATGCAATGTGTCACACTGGATGCAGATAAACCAAGAAAAGGTGTTAATATCCCACAATAAGTATATCTGGACATGCAGCTATTCTAGACTAGCTGGTGTACTTTAAACTGACAGCCTGCCCCCCGCTTCCCAACCCTGATTAATTTCCAATTGTAGAGAAGTCCATCAAAAAAAGCACAGAGAATTTGCATTTTAAAACACAAGAGTTCAGCAGTTTAAGTCTGCTGAGAACAAGGATGTTGAATCTGAATTTGGATGTGATAAATGGAAGTTAGTGCCAGACTTCATGAAAATAATAATATATATGTTATAATGAAGTAGTGGGAGAGGAAGAAGACTATAGTATTTGAAAGCTGGGCAGGAAACAAGGAGAGGAAAGGGGAGATTAATGTTGTAGGTTTCAGAGGAGGAGTTGAGAGTTTTATGCTGCCATCCAGCATTTGTTCCAGGGAAGAGGAAGAGACACAGATACAGTGAGAACTGAGGAAGAGATAATTACATAATAAACAACTCCATTGTCTTACTGCACTCTTTTAGAAAGAACTGGTTTTTAATGTTTATATTTCAATAACATTTTTGTCAAAAAGATTTTTTTTCAAAATCTGAACTTTGAAGGAACATTTTTTTCCAGAAAATTCAGAAAACCATTTTAATTTATAAATGACAAAAAAACCCCAAACAAACAAACAAAAAATTTTAAAACGTTTTCATAGTGTTTTTTTTTTTTTAATAAGATGCTTCTTTGAGTAGGTGCTACCACTTCACTGGTAGGTTGGTAGAACCAGTGCTTTGAACGAATCTCATATATTTGTGTTCTTTCTGAACAGAGCAAAGAACAGTAAGGATAAAGCAGACCTTACACAGGGTACTCACCAGAGGTGCTAGTATAGGCAAGAATATTGTAATGGTAGCTGGATTGCTGGCCACTTCTGTCACTGAAGTTACAATCAAAGATGAAATTAGGATAATTAACCACATTGGTAATGATCCCAGAGGAGTTAATCTACTTCCAATCCAAACTGATAGTTTTGAATCCTGCACAGGGAACAAGATTATGTAATTATATCACAGCAGCTATTGAATACAAAATAGTAAGTCCAGTACTACAAATTACACACTGTTAATTTGCAAGGTAGTTACATAAACAGAGATAAGACATTCTTCATGATCCACCATATATTTATCAGGAGAACATTCTCATGTCAAAATGTTGTGCTCTTTTACTATAATGAGAATTGAAAACGATATTGCAATATACATCTCGTCATGGATATGCTTAAGGAGACAACTTCAAATGTTTTTAGTGTTTGTGCATAACAAGCTTTACGAGCAAATGCTGCGTATTTTACTCGTATGTTTGGACAGCTGAGCTCCAGATGGGGTGATGAGGAGGTGTCATTCATGTAAACAGCTGCAGGATGGCAGCATTAGATTGTAATGACTAGCTAGCTCAGGTGCTGTGGGAAGAATACAGTCACATAAATGCAACACTGCATGGGCTAACTATCTGGATTCAGAAACAGTGTATATTAGCTTGGATGGTATGCCGTGCTAACACAGCTGTACTTCTTCCAGCATCTCACTTAGCTCTGAACAGGTTAGCACAGGTGCCCCTATTTATTGAAATATTTATATTTTTAAACAGTTCTTTAATTATGGTTAATTTCTTGTCTTTTAAATAGTAGGAAAATATAAAATGTATTCGGATGCATCAAATGTAGATTGACTGGAGTCGCTTATGTCATGATTCTGATTAGTAATCACATTTTTCTGCAGACTTACAATTTTTAAGGCTGTTAATAGAGGCACCACTGTAATTTTTACCCTCTTATATGAATAATCTTGAATCTCCTCAGCATTACCGTGTACAGTGTTTGGTTCATTCTTAGCAAAATTGCCTGAATGCTCAAATAGAATGTTCAAATTCCCTTGAATATGCTATAAATCCATATTGCACTTGGTGCGGATCATTTAAATATTTCAGCATATTGTATACATTACCTCACAGCCATCTGCCAGTGCAAACCCTCCACCAACAAGAATAGCTATTTCCCATGGCATGCAGGACTGAAATTCCTTCCAAGTAATCAGTGGAGCATAATCAAAAAAAGCTAGAAAAAAAACATAACGACCTTTAATAAAATACTCATTTCCAATACTTGGATAAACGTATACCTGTGCTATGGAGGGAAAGGAAATATTTAAAGTAAATCTTTGTCATCATAAAATTAAGAAGGTTTTTCTTGTAACCCATGTTGGCTTCTTGGGGCACAGCCTCAGCTCAGGTGAATTGTCATAGTGTTAAGTCATCTGAATTATGACTGTTTACACCATAAAGCCCTGTAAAGCCAATGGAAAGATGTTTTCCATTTAGATATCAGATCCCTAGGTAAAGCTAGCTTCTGCTACCTGTATAAGGCATCAGTCCTTACTCTGCAAGTATTATCCATGATTATCAGTGCAAGGGATTGATTTCCTGGTAAGATACTAGTCTGTGTAACAAAGTAGACCCTGGGCATGTCTACATATGATGCTATGTCGCCGTAGCAACATGCTAAAGCAATGTAGCATCTACATGTGTCTACCCATGACCAGCAGCTACATTGCCATAGCAACGTGCTCCCCCAATATAGTGTGCCGCTATGGCAAAGTATCTGCTAAAAATAATTGGGCACCACATGTACGGTACAGTGCGGTTTGTTACTGCGTCGGAATTTAGTACTTCCAAGAGGAAGCATTAAATCACAGTGCAGTAACAATGTTGCCATAGTGACACATGTAGAAGTGCCCAATGCAGGAAAAATCCAATATCAAATGAACATCTAACTGCCAATTTAGTTATATTATATTTGTTTTTATGTTTACATTGTAGTCTTCACTTCAGCTTCATTGAAATGAAATTGTATGTTTCACTCCCTTTCCATAAAATAATTATTTTCCACTTTTCATAAACTAGCTCAGTGCTTTTGTGTATAGGCTTCCAGAACTGCAGAAGAAACATTTGAAAAAATAGCACATATTTTTTCTATTTATACCAGTTTCCAGGCACCACTAACCTCCTATCCAGTTTTCTTTCATTTAGCAACATCAACAGTAATTGCTGGGCTTAAATATCTGACAATATTCCTTTAACAAACACCAAATTATGGTCACATGGGGCCAAATCCTTCAGTTCTTACTTTAGAAAAGCTCCCAGCAAAGCATACTCAACTGTTTTCTCCATTTGAAGTCCTTGACACTCTTTTTGCAGGAATTATAAAGAAGAGGAGGCCAATCAGTAAGGCAGCTGTTGAATCGGTAGCGAAACCTTTGTACCTGGAGAGAGATTAAAGATGTTATTTGCTAAATAAAGAATGAAGAATATACAGCACCTAGAAAAGTAGTTAGGTTAATAGCTGCAGAAATATACACGGATGCCATAAAAAGTAACCTTTGCATGTGTACAGCATTTTTTCACCATTTAGTGATCTTTAAGTTTCAGGATTTTTATGCTTAAATTTCCCTATTTCCACATGACTTTACCAGTTTCTTGGGTACAGTGTTTGCTTTGCACCTTGGTAGTGGTGCATTTAACAATAGACATAACATTGGTGCTAGGAGGATTATTCCCCGAAGTTTCTTAATAGTAAAGAGCTGGCCTGGTGCTTCTTCTAACATCCCATCCTGTGAGCACAAAAGCAGTGCCCTACACTGCACCCGTTTCTGGTATATTTTCCACCCTTGGAACTATTTGCAACAGTGTCCAATTCAGTATTTTCTTCTCACCACAAATTCCCGTTCAGTTAAATGAGATTTTTGCTTGATCAAGAATTATTGTTTCGATAAGGGGCCATATAATACACACATTTCTACACAGACTTGATACTATTGTGGTTGGATATTTGCCTAGCATAACTTAGCCCTGTTTTTTTTTTGTACTATGTGGGTGCATCTACATGTGCAATTAATTCAAATCACTAAACTTTGGGGCATGTTGCCCTGGATTTTATTGCTCCTGGGTGCATGGTTTGAATGTGCGCCCGGGAATGCAGCACATTGAGCTGGGTCAGAGAACTCCAGCTGGCAGGGCTCGGAGGGTCAGCTTGGGGCTGCTTCAACCTCGCTCAGCGTGCTGCAGAGGAGCTGGCTGGGGCACAAGGATGCTCCAGTATGGGCCTAACCAGCACGCAGCCCCCTGCTGAAACACCCTCATGCTCCAGCCCACCAGGTCAGTGTCTATATATGCATTGCTGGGCACAAAAAAACTGTTCCATGGGATAGTAATTGAATTTATAAGTACTAACCTGCTGCAGAATGTATTATTTTCCTTCAGCTTAATAAAGCTTAATGTGTAGAAGCGGAGATGTTTACTGCAAAGCTAATTAGGCAACAGCAGTAAATATCTCATGTTTGTGCTCTGTTATTCATAAACCATCACTCTTTGTTACATGGCCACACTTTATGACATCCCATAATCCAGTAGGGCAGTCTAGAACACCCAGACCTTAAGAGCAGTGCTGGGTAAAACTCAAGTTATTTTAATAAATATAATGTACTGAACTCCCCCCCACCCCCCCATTTAAAAACTCATTTTCTCATGCGGGCTCTACCTACTATAAAATAAACACTGTCAGTGTGTTAAAAATAACGGCAGTGAGTGACTCTTTTAAGTATAGGCTAGTTTTTTGTTGTTTTTTTTATACTGCTTGCTACCATATAATTGTTTATGGATATTAGACTTTAGAAATATGTGGGATGCACTATTTTCCATGCTGCAGGAGAGGATTGCTCAACCCTCCAATTAGTTGCATTCATTCATAGAATAGCCATGTACCTGCTAATGTCCAAGGCAGCCACTTAAGAGAAGTCTACGCTGCAAAGTTCTGCTCTAATAGCTATGTGGGCTAGGAGTCAGTGTAGCTATTTTAACAAAACCTGTGGGTACATAGCTACGCTGATGAAAGAATGCTTTTATTGGCCTCATTTTTATTGTTTTGGGATGGGGTATAGCTCTGCCAGCACATACACTGTACCTCCACAATGGGATTCTGCTAATACACTTAGAGGCCAAGTTCAGAGATGCAGGCACATGAGGCTTGTGGCATCACAAACCTCTTTGTGGTGCCACAAATCACACCATGGAATGTTAAAACGCTCCCCACACTGCAATTTGCAGCACAGGGGCAAATTTTGTTACCAGCAAAAAAAAAAACACCAGGAAAAAAGTGGCATAGAGGAAGGGAACATAGCATGCAACAGAACAAACAGAAGTTTGGCCCTCCAGTGAGATGCTCTGGCTGCTGGCCAGGATGTCGCTACCACTCAGTCTGTGCCCCTGCTGCTCCAGCATGTTAGGAGCCAGGAGGAGCTGGGCAAGGGCAGTTTGCCCAAAGCGGGACAAAGTGTCCCGCAATAAAACACATAGGCAGGAGTGTGAGCTACAGCATAAAGTAGCAGCACAAATTTGTACTGCTACTATTTGAGCCATTGCATGTACATATGCTTGCATGTCTGGACGTGGCCAGGCTGATATAATTCCAAAGATAAAGGCCTTTGTTGTGTCAACAAGGCCTATACTATAGGATCCAATCCTGGGTTCTTGCATGATTGGCCTGGATGCAAGATTTGGCTTGAAATGATATAATTCCTACAGTTACCTCTTTTTGGAAGCAGAGTCTTTTGTGAATAACAAAACTGTATGGTTTAATAATCTGTTCATGGGACAGTACTGCATATACATGCATAGGCTCAAAGAGAGAAAACTACTTGAACTGGAATTAAAAAATAAAACAGCAAGTGACACTACTGTTTGATGTGCTGCACATACACCTCATCTTAGCAGGGGCATTTTAAATACCATTTTTTTGAAGTATTTGAATTTTTCAAAATCTATTTGTCTCATTTTTGGTGTACACATATAAATTGTGCAGCAACATAAGGTACTATAGAAATACTTGCCCTACAAATCATCTAAGTGCTGCCCTCAAAGGAAATCTTGTAGTCAGCTAAATTGAGGTAATTCTGGGGAATAGGAGACATGGCAATCTAACACAAAGTATTCTGTTCAGGTACCTGCAGCTGCACCAAGCCCTATATACTTCCAGAAGTGCATGTAGTAGCCTGATATTAGCACAAAATAAACATCCAAGCCATCCTGTATGTGCACATGTACCTTATTATATAGTACATTATTAAAGTGGAAGTATTTCAACCTGAAACATCATTCAGCCAACACTCTTGTTACCTACCCTAGATATATCATCTCTACTGAACCACTTGTAAAAACTTCCATTCCTGAGCAAGCTCATAAAGAACCTGGGCAAAGACCAAATTGCAGCTCATCTGATTTAAGCTAATATCCTAGGCCTAGTGCAATCTGGATTCAGTCTGGGACATCAAACTGAGACTGCTTTACTGGGATTGATGGATGATCTCATGATATCAGGAGATAGCAGATATCCATCCTCATCCTGGACCACTTTGCAGGATTTGACACTATTGACTATAAAGTATTGCTGTCTCTTCTGAGAAAGGTAGCCCAGAGTCAAGGTAATATACTGATTCATAATTCTTTAGCAAGGTTATAAGTTAAGTTGGCAAAGATTAGCTGTTAGATATAATTGACTTTTGTAAGGCATTTACCTTAGTACAGAGGACTTTCGGATAAAATATTAGCACTGCACAATATTAGTAAAGCATATATTAAATGTTTTAAGAACTGGCAGCTGACAGATCTCAAAATATTAGTCAGCAAAAGGGGGTTGTTAACAAATGGAGAATTCTCTGGTAGTGTTTCAGAGGAATCAGAACTCTGCTTGTCACTATTTAAAATATTTTCATCAGGTATTTGGAACTAAATATAAACTTTGAAGACGATGCAAGTTTTGGGGTAATGATGAAGATAGAACAATCAAATAGTACAATTTTCAACACTTGATAATCTGAGCCTATTCAAACAACATGCATGTGAAGCAGCCAAATGGAAAGTCGCACATTTAGGAATAAGGAATGTAGGCCAGATCTACATCAGAAAGGACTATAACCTGGAAAGAGCCAAGTCTGAAAAGGATGTAGTGCTAAAGCAGAGGCAACTCAACATGAACTCCCAACATGAAGCAAAGGCAAAAAAGGCTATGTTGTCCTTGGGTCTACAACCAGGGCTGTCATGGGTGGAATTTCAAAGTGATTTTGCTTCTGTGTCCAACACTGGTGAGACCATTACAAGAACACTGCATATAATTCTGTATTCTCATGGCTCCTTACACATGCTCTCAGGAGCCACTCTAATTAAAGCACTTGCAGCATCTCATGTATTCAGGTTCCTGGACTTCAAATGGTGGCAGGGACATTAACTAAAGCTCATTAAATGACCTTTAGTAAAAGGTCTCCCACTGCCATTTTGAAGTGCAGGTATGCTGAATATACAAGACACTGAGGCTGCTGGAATGTGCTAATTAGCACTCTCCAGCAGACTTGATTGATCGAGTCTGCTCCAACCCGCTATAATTACCACACATTGGAGCAGATGTCTCACACATCTACAGGCACCTGGTGTCCAAGTATTTAAAAGAATATTAAATAGAGATGATACAGAGAAGAGTCATATAAATGAGGAGACAGGAGAAAATGACAAAGTAAGAAGCTTAAAAGCACTCTTCTCTTTGTTTCTGAAAAAAAAGTTGAGAGACTTGATTAGTCTATCCATGGGGAGAAAATACCAAGTACTGATGGGAGGAAAGACAGAATGAGAACAAGTGATTAGAAGCTGATTCCTTTCAAAATGGAAATAAGGCAAACATTTTTAGCAGTGGAGGCGATTACATCACTGGTACAAACTACCAAGGGAAATAATGGATTCTCTGTCTTTTGATATCTGTAAATCAAACTTGGATGCTTTTCAGGAAGATATGTTGTAACCACGTACAAGTCACTGGACTAAAAACAACAGGAAGCACTGTAAGGATGCCTATACATGAGCAGTGAGGCTGGTCTGATGCAATGTAATTATAGCACATTGGAGCAGACTTGACTAAAAACTCATAAAGAACAGAACAGAACAGAACAGAACACTCCTGAACAAATTCTCAGTTCTCATTTGAAATCATAACATACAAAACTTGGATAAACTGTAGTTAGACTAAATTTTTTGATATTTAAAAGGACACAATATAATTGTATATTTTAAGGATAATAATACAATAAAGTAATTATAACAAGAGCTCTGCACAAAGAAGCAAGATCTGAATAGCACAAATTTTTTCTTATGTTTCTTTTGTAAAGAATTACAGGCTTTGTATTTCATTAGGTTAGGTAAAAAAAACATACAATATATCATAATTAAACCTAATGTGAAATGACACATGCTTATATTCCAAATAAAAACATTAGAGGGCATACATGAAGCACTATCCCTGTGACGGCTAAGTTCACAGGTGACACCAAATTATAGGGAAGTGCGGTCAGAGGATAGGCTGGCAATTCAGGCCAAGCTGGACAGGCTCACAAGGTGAGCAGATTAAAACCTGATGACATCCAACACAGAGAAATGCAAGGTGCTCCACCTAGGGAGAAAAAACCCACATCATGCTTATAGGCTCAGCAGTACTACACTCATGACCAAAAGAGACTTGGGGGTCATGAATGACCACAAGATGAACATGAGCCAATGCCATGCTGCAGCCAGCAAAGCAAATAAAACTCTGGCATGCATCTACTGATGCAGCTCAAGCAAGAGTCAAAAAGTCATCTTCCCACTTTAGTTGGCCTGGGTGAGGCTGCAGGTGGAGTACTACATCAAATTATGGGCTCCACACTTTGGAAAGTATGTGGAGAAGCTAGAAAGAGTTCAGAGGAGAGCCACATGCCTGACTAGAGGTCAAGAGAAGAGGCCTTGTGAGAAGAGGCTGAGAGGCATGGGACTCTTCAGCCTGGAGTAGCGAATACTCAGGGGTGACTTGGTGGCAGCCTATAAGTATATAAGGGGTATGCATCATGAACTGGGAGAACATCTGTTCACCAGGGCATCCCAAGGGAAATCAAAGTCTAATTGTCACAAACTGCTGCAAGATGGTTTTAGACTAGACATAAGGAAAAACTTCTTTATCGTTTGAGTCTTCAGAGTCTGGAATAGACTCCCCCCAAAAGTGGTGCAAGCACCTACTCTGGATCCCTTTAAGAAACGTTTGGATGCTTATTTTGCTGGGGTGATCTGACCCCAGCTGACTTCCTGCCCCTTGGGCAGGGGGCTGGACCCAATGTTCTTGTGAGATCCCTTTCAACCCTAACATCTACAAAGTCTATGACGTTTCTGTGAGTATAGTTATTATAAGAACACTCCATTCTTCTCTATTTGTGAGAAAAATACTTTTTTCAGACAATAAGCAGAGAAGTTTAAACAGGAAAATATTGGTCTTTAAATGGAAATAATTTGACAGTAAGCCTCAGCTTTTAAAGACCTATTTACAATTGCTTTTTTTAGTATGTGAGCTAGGTCATTAAGTGATGCTATGTGAACATTAAATGCTATTATAAAGCAGGAAGGCATGTTCAGCCAGTCTGATTGCTTGATTGGCTGATTGCTTGATTAAATCAACTTATTTTAGAAAAATTTGCTAAATGAAGAGAAAGATCATAAGCTCTTCTGTGTGGAAAGAAGGTTCTCTGCATTTTTCTATTGCTTGGAAAATATATTCAAAAGGTAAAGACAATGCAAATTCCTAATGATAGGCAGCATCTATTAACTGTTTTTGCACTCCAAAATACCTCTGCTCTGCACTTTACATTTTCAGAGTTACAGTCCTTTCTCACACACTCTCCACCCTTCTGCTACCACCCTGCTACAGGTCTGTGTCTGTATCATTAATTGTGGAACTAAATGCATATATAGTGAAGCGTATGATGTGCTTGTTCATGCATGTTCACCTGATATGAAAACATAGATAGGGCTGTCATTAGTTTGTATATTGTAATGAAAGAAATCAGAGTTGATAAGGTTGTCAAGGAGAGGATGTAAAAAGACGAGGTGGGGGAAAGAGGTAGGTACCCTTGGAGGGAAACAACAGACAACAAGGAAGGAAGAAAAGCTAGAAGTGCTCAAGGAATAGCCAGGGAGGTAGGAGAGAACCAGAGGAAGACACAACGTAGTAACCAGGGGTAGGAAGAGAAAAAGAAGCTGGAGAAGGAAAGAGTTTTCAGTTACAGAGTGTGATCAACATGTTAAAAGCAGCAGACAGATCAGGAAGGGCAAGAATGGAACCAAGTTAGTGATAAGATAGTTAAGACATTTCAGAGTGAAGAAATTAGGGAAATGATATAAGAGGGAAATGATATGACAGCTGGGCAAACAAACAGGTGAGGTCAAGAAAGGATTTCTGATGCATGTTTGGTGAAATAAAATCTAAATGAACATTCAGAGAATTTATCGACTTATAGCACACAAAGGGTGAGGACCCATGACAAGCATGTGACCAGGTAAAAGATCACAGGGATTTATCACTGTTACACATTAACTGCCCATGTGCATGTTCTTACCCCATGATAGATAAAAGCTAAATTGTAGTAACTTGGTATCATGCTTCTCATTCATAAATGATTAAGCTAACATAAGGCATTTGCAGATGTTCCCAGGACCTGATCTATGATCATACAGCTTGCTTTAAGCCACATGATTGTAGATCAGGTCCCATTTGTGCACATGTTTGCCAGTGTCAGGAGCCACAACGGGAACATGATTTAAGTAAGGCAGGGTGGAGGGTGGGACAGGTGGGACTGGGCGGGCTGGTGGGTCTGCAGGGGTGGGGGTTGTACATTGGGGTGTGTGGGGATCTTAGGGCTAAAAATAGCTCTACCAGGATGGTGGGAGGGTGGGGGGAGGGTAGCAAAAGTGTAGTCTTGAGGTTGGGACAAGTGGCTGGGCTTTCTCAGTTCCAGGGATGCACTCCAAACTTCTACACAGATTTGGTTAGATGAACTAAGTCAGATCAGGCTGGCCATTTTTTGCCCTATCTAAACTACCCGAATGTATGTAGTTTATCACTTAGATCACCCTAATTCTAGTTAGGTCAATCTGCACATACCCATAGTTTGTATTTTCATAGACCTGCAGGTTGTAAATTAGCTTCTTTTGTGTGTTGGCCAACACATAACACCAGCAGAGTCTCTGTATGCCTGACAGAGGATGTTTGTGCCTTAAAGCTTGCAAAGAATGTTTTCCTAACTATTTAGTTGGTGTAATAAAAAATATCACATCTACCCAAAGAACCTTGCCTACCCATAGTTTAGCTTTTATGTACTATGGGGTATGTGGGTAACTAGTTTATCTGCCCATACTAAAACTAAATACATTTCTAGATATTTTATTATTTTCAGACTATGCAGACTATTCTTTCTTCCTTCCTTCTGCCTACCTACCTAGAAATATATAATTGCTTAATGTTAGTACATAAATGCATATGATCTACTAATATGAGACTTATACGCATAAATAGGATATAAGCATAAATAGATCCCACTATCTCCACTTTGTCACCCTGATTGCTAAACCAGAATGACACCCTTGTCAAATAAACTTATGAATTTATATAAAAACTGCATTTGGTTTTACAGTACATCTAAACAATAATAGATTATTAAAATCAGGGCAATAATTACATAGCTGTAAAAATACATTTTAATAAGTATTCTTTTATCATCATCATATATAGGTTCATTTAGGACCAAATAGTGTAGTTATTGGTAGCATTTAAATTGTGTTACTCACTGTGGAAAAAGCGAAGACCATCCAGGGATGAATCCAGGATCTCTAGTAAACCACAATAGGGCCATTAGAATGAATAGGACAAGAGTAATAATCTCCGGGTAGCTGCAACAAAAGCACAGTTTATCATTGTCTGTTTTCCTTGCATTAAAACTATGCTTGCTTTCTAGTGCCTTTGTTTTTTGCCTGCAGTTTGCAGTTTTCCTTACCTTACTGGTCCAAGCTTTTTATATTCCTCTTCAATCACCTGGGCTGCGACTTGTTCTCTGGCTGATTTTGTCTTGCCGCATCGGAACATTTCTTTGAAACTGGGAAGTAAATCAAGAATAAGAAATGTGTTCTCATATTACAGCCCAAATTCCCAAGCTTTTTAGGTATTGGATAAATGTATTAGATTAAGAACTCAGGTCTACAAGCCAAGCTGCTGTCTCCCATTTAGTTGTGCATACCAAGGATCTCGGAATACTGTGATTAGCTGAAGAGTACACAACTTAATAGGGGACTGATGGAGGAAGCAGTAAAATAGGGCCCAGTATTGAGGTTTATGATTAAGACAGAGCAGGTAACCTGCATGTTTAGATTCTTAGGACATGCAGCATGGCTTAATAGATAAAACCCTGGATTGGGAAATCAAGAAACTGTGATTGATAACAAATGACCTGAGATGTGGCTGCAGGCAAGTGCATCCCTAATTTTCCTTCTACTTCTTGTTCACTTTAAATGTAAACTGTAATCTCTTTAAGGAAGGGGTATTATTTTATTATATGTCTACCACACTTGCTGCAAGTTGGGACCTTACACACATGCACACACAAATATTAACAATAAATGACTCACAAGACTGAAGACCTAGTAGGTATTCTATTTCCAAATGCTGAAATTTGTCATTTAGACCAGGAGTGCTAGACAATATATGATTATGTCTTTACAATTTTATTCAGACTGGTTTATCTGTCAGAAAGGACAAAGATCTTTAACCCCCATGCCCCAAAATGGCTTATTTACCCATGAAGGGGGATTTCTTTGCAAAAAACCAAAAATCAGATCTAGTTAAAGGAAATTGTCAGTGGCTTTGTTGAGTCTGACTCTTTCTGATGCAGCATCATTTTCTTCTGACCTGGAAGAGTTTTTACTGCATTTATTAGCCAGTGCAGTAATTGGGGAATATGTTAGAGTATCTCACTATGAATTAGATCATCGATTTCAGCTCTCAGTTCACCTTCTCTTGGATCTCTCAATCTACTCTTCTACTGTGTTACAAAGAACACCATCAATACAGCCTAGGAATTTTTTTTTAATTATGCCATTATTAGAAGGGGAAACACTTCCAATTGGTTTTCTACAACCTGCGTCTTACATGCTATTTACACCCCTAGAAAGTAAGGGCTCTGTGGATAGCATTTAATACCTGTTTAACATAGTTATATATTCATTCACAAGATTCAAGGCAGTGGAGCCCCAAAACATTGTTATTCTATACAAAAACTTGCAGCACAACTCTGAACAGTACAAATCCATATGAAACAACCTTCCCCTTGCACATGCACACTTTTCTGGGAACAAAGCACACTATGGCTAGGGACATAAATTACACATAAATCAGTATAAGTTATCAAAAATGGATTCAAATTTGTGACACAACAGAAGTTCAGGGCACAAAACCACGTTCAAAATGGCTGAAACTGGTTTAAGGTAAACCTGGATGGATGCAGTGTAAGACTTAACAGAGTTGGGTTAAATCAGTTTATTGAACATCTAGCCCAGATTCCCTCTACATTAAAATTAACTCAGTCCCCCAGCATCTCAGGATCCTTTGCACCTCTCCCGCAAACCCCTCTCCCTCCCCTTTCCCCTCTGCTCCCACAAATTGGGTGTACTAGACTTGGCCCAAGCTGTCTGCTCTAGCCATGCAGGGAGGTGTAGTTTAGTGCCCAACTCCACTGCAGGCATGTGGCTGCATTTCCAGAATCAAAAGTGAATGTCTGTTCACTTGCTTATTGGTTCAGTCTATGAAGCATAGACTAACTTGTGAAGATTGAATTGATTCAGCTTTGTGCTTTTTGACTGTTTGCACTTAGCCTATATGTTTGCTGTACAGTCCAATCATCAACTTTTAGATCTATGGGCTGTATCCAGACAAGTGTGGATGTTTGGTTCCTTGGGAACAACTAGCAGCAGCACACTTTGTAACATAGCTACTTGTCCCTGGGGAAAGCCCGACTCACGTGTGCTTTGTCACAGGGCAACTTACCCTGGAGGCAGTAGGGGAGGCTGAGGCCAGGACTGTGCTGGCCCCAGCAGCCTTACCTGGGTTCCTGAGGGCCTCCTGGGGCTTCAGATGCAGTGATCCTGACATGTGGAGCCTGGCTTTTCAGCTGCACGTGCCGCCCATGTGTGCTCTGATCTGTTTTTTTTCCATGTTATTTTTTTTGACCCCTTGATATCCAGGGATAAAAAAAAAAACATGGAAAAAAAAACTGGAGCGGCACACACATGGGCAGCATGCCCTTGCAGCACAGAGAACAGCTGACTACACAGTATGTGGCTCTGCAGATGTGTTTGCGGTGCCACATACCACATGGCTGCACTCATCTGGATGTGCCCATGTGGTTCAAAGATTGGATCAAATCTTGGTCCCAATAAAGATAAATGGCAATCCCTTCATTAACATCATCAAGATATGGACCACAAATTATGTACCATGTGAATTTTTCTCTATCAGGCCCTCCTTGCTTATTAATGATGTGCAAATTTTATAGAAGTAGGCAACATAGTTTTGAAATGGGGATCTGAATATGTTTTCAAACAGTGCCAGGATGGATAGTCATTCATCATATTGACTAGGAGTGTGAATTCCTATCACTTCCAGAGACTTCACTTGTGCCATGTGATGATGCAAAGACAATCATTTATCACCATTCCACAGGCTATATTTTCATTATAGATAAGATGTTCTTTTGGTCTGAACAAAGTATCTTACATATTATCAAAGTGGAGTTATGTTAGATGCTTTTAATATTTACTCACTTGAAACCAAGGAAAAGCCACTGGAGCCAGAACCAGGAGAACAACAGAATAATAATGGTGATGGGGATGCACAGTATAAACCAAGATCCAAAATTGATGCACTGACAACCTGGATAGCGCCTAAAGGAAAAAAACATAGACTTACATTCAGAATTGCAAAAGGAATCAAACCATGTTTGAGGTGCCTTCCAGCTCTGCTAGAGCAGGGTGCACCAATGGAGCTGCTGGCTTTAATGTAGCAGGAGTCTTTAGTAGGGGACTGTGCATAATGAGGCGGCCAAGGCCCTTCACTGTCCTACTCTGCTCCAAGCATCACAGCCATTGTGGGTACTGGACAGCACATACCACAGTATATAACCCTCATGCCATGTCATGATCACTACAGTATATGACTAGCAACCAAAGACCCTACTGCTCATTTAATCTAAAAAATTAAGTATCTAAAGTGAGACACAGGAAATGAGAAAGGCCTATTTCTTCGGGGCTCAGTGAGACAGTAACAGAGGAGGAAGGGCCATTAAGACTCAGAGGATATGAGGCAATGGAGGCTCAGGAAAGTCCTTTCTCTGAAAAAACAGTGCTGACAAAAGACAAGAGGCTCCTGAGAGACATCTAAAGTAGATGCAAGTGGGAAGCCTGGACTGGACAAAATGGCTCATGGGGAATTCAAGGATTAGTTTGATAATAAAAACTGGTAATTTTTCAGAAGTCAAGAGTCCATTTGCTCATTTGGCTGGAACAACATTTAATTTTAACCAAACACATAGGTTTTCAGGTAAAAAGGTCACAGGTCAAGAGGCACATATTTAAGGAAAACAGAATTATTCTGTGATTTGCCAGGGAAAAAATAGCAGAGGTGGAAAGGGGCAAATGAGCAAGTACTGTGCTTCCTTAGTGCTTTTACCTTAAAAATGGCATCAGTAATTTTGTCTTTGGTCACTCTCAAACTCTAATTTTGGAGCCTGTAATTCTATAAATAAGATTGTGACCGTCGGGCTGGAGAAGGGGGGAGGGTGAACCCCCTTCGGAATAGCGGCTCACGGTGGAAGGGTGCCGCTATTCACCCTGGGACGCCGTTGGTCCGGAGCAGATGTTGGATCATCAGGTTCCCACCCTGGTTCTCGCCCGCCACGACTTGCTGTTAGGTTCAGTAGGACGGCTCCTGGTTCTCTGTAGCCCGGGGTCCCTGGCGGTCACGTTGCGGGGCTCCGACACCCCCTTTCACCCCGGCCTCACGCCCCCTCGGGTCGCCTTGTACTCGAGGCCCCAGCTCTCGCCCGGACCTTCCCGGTGATGCTCCTCACCGGATTCCTCGTCCAAGGTGAGAAACCTAGCCAGCTAACACCAAGCCTTCGACCTGGACCTTCCCAGGGATACTTCTCACCGGGTTCCTGGCCGCTAGTGTCCGGCACCAGTCTAGGCTCTTACTGTGCCTCGTCGGTGCCCTCCCGGGCCCACACCCTGACCCCAGACCTGTGGGTCCCATGAGCTGGAGGGTCACAGTCCCAGAACTCCCCGTCGCTGGAATCCTCATCCTCCGGGCCGATCCACCGCTCCCCGCTCGGGGTACTGGGTCCAGCTGCCACCGCTGTCCTTCCCTCCGCCTGGGCGGGCGGCCACTCCCCGCCGGGGTCTGCACTCCCGCCTGGTGCGGAGTTGTCTGCCAGCTCCCCTCCTGGAGCCTTCGCCTCCGCGGCAGCGAGTCCCCGCTCCGGGCCCCTGCCCTGTTCTTTCTGGCTGGCCATTTTTATTGCCGGCTCCCGGCCGCCGTCACGGGCACCGGCTTCCAATGTAAACAAGCGGTGGATGTCCCGCTCGGGCTCCGCTGCTGCCGTAGGTAAGCTCCGCCCCGTCTCCCCGGGACAAAGATGACTCTAGCTTTCTAGCAATAGCCTCTCTTGTCATGGTCACAGGGAAAAGAAATTACTGCTAGCAGATGCTATAAGAATTCCTACAGTTATACCTGCATTCCACCTCTTTGACAGGAAGACTATTTGTGATGTTCAGATAGGTCATTGATGCAGTCAATTTCTCCTATTTATGCTTTCTAAAGCTCTATACAAGGCTAGGGAACTATATACAGATTATATTATAATTGTAACGATAAAAGGTTAATGTAATAAAAATGTTAGGTGAATCTGAACCAAAATATCTACTTGCTTCTTAAGATGAAAATTCCAAACTTAAACTGTAACCAGTGACGAGATGGTAATGTTGGAATCCAGTCGTCACCAATTAATATTTAAAATTAAATAAGAGACACCATGTTACTGTACATGCTATATTCAACTATATAGCTGGGGGGGTTATTAAATAATGATCTATAAATTAATAGCATATGCCCAAGTATATGCCTTCTGGGTATCACAGTATTTATTATATGACTTCATCGAACAGCAACTTCATGACTCAGCTGTTTTTATACTTATCATTCTTGCTCCTGATTTATGCTCATCTCAATTACTTGATTTTGTCAGGAGCAAAATGTTCTTAAATCACCATACTACTGGGGTCAGGTCTCAGAATGTAACTTTACATAGATCTGAGACTATGAGGGCACATCTACACGTGTACCTGACTTCAAAGTAACTGCCGCTACTCCATAGTCCCAGTGGCGTGCAGGTCATTTCTGACCCTACTGCACTGTAGCTCATTGGTACTGCACGGTAGCATTGGTGTCATGGTTCGTGCCTGCCAATGCTATGGAAATGTAGTCTCATGTAGATATGCCCTGATTATGTATTTACAGTAACCTGAAGATTAAATTTACATAATCATTAGATCCTTAGCAAGTATTGTACAGAAAGACTGACCATTTATCAATTAAATGTTTAAGCTATCTTTGTTTAAGCTATCTTGACCCTGAGGATGGCACTGATTGGACTGTCCTACTGATATGATCCAACAGAGGTAAGCTGGATGACCTACTATAATGGCTTTCTCATCTCCAGTTTGTGATAGATGCAGAAGTCTAAATGGCAGTAACAAGCTCCTATATTACAGCAAATTATACCCATGATACTGATAACAAAAAGTCTGCCTTCCTAGAAATACTCAGTAATGATAATAACAAAACTCTTTTTGTAGGTCAGATTTAGTTACAGTTATTACACAGCAATCTTTGAGTTATCTTTGGAATGTTCCTAAGGGTTGATACTGTTAATATGTGATAAGACTTGACTTCTTCATGTTCATGTCATGTTATATTAAAGTCAAATTCAAAATCTGAAGTAATCAGGAGGATTTTCAATTGGCTCAATTACATTTACTCTGCAGGTCATCCCTGTGCCAGATATAGTGTCATCAACCTTTGAGGCATCAACACCTTCTGCTCTAGCCTCAGAGAAAGCAGTCCAAGAGATGAGAAAGCAATATTACTAAGGAAATCTAGTGTCAGTACATCATCCCAAACTTCATCAGCTTTTCCATGGTTATCCTCTTCAATTGAGAGCTTGTCTTAAAACTATGCTCTAGAACAAACACCGGATGAGGATTCTTGGCCAGCAGGAGCCAGACAAACTTCATGGACTTCAAAGCCATCAGAGAGACATTAGGCCTTCTCTCAATGCGTCAAATGGAGGAAAAACTTGTAAACTCAGCAAATTTAACATATTTATATCAGTAAATATAGCACCCTATGATACCTTTTTAACTGTTGTGAACAAAGTGGTGAAACTTTAATGATAAGATTCCTTTATGACATCAGTCTATTAATGAGTGCTTGAACTGAACAAGAAGTACAAATATGTGTAACATATACTAGTTTTTCAATTCCCTTTCCATAAGAGAATAGAAAAACCTTTGGTGCCTCTCTTTGGGTCAGTGGGAACTAAGCACTGGAAAAGGAAGGCGCTTTAAAGGAAAAGTCTAACATTAGCCAGTATGTAGAGGAAGCTTAAGTTAAGGTTTATGATCCATAATAGAGTTGGAACACAACAAAACCCAGGAGTGTCATATTTGATTAGTGTGTGTATAGAAGAAGAAAAGAAGAACAATTCTGTCTTACACCTTGAAAAGATCATTAAAATATTAGCTGAAAAAAACTGGTGTTGATGCAGTCCTTTAAAGTTCCCCAAACCTTGAGGAGATGAAAGAGAATCTATCCCCAGCTCTCTGTGGCACAGAGTCCAACCAACCTCTGAAGGAAACTAGTACCTTTTTGAACTGTTTAATGTCTAAAAATTTAAACTGACGAGCAATTTGCTTTGTTTTGTATGTCTGAAAATCTTCTGAAGACCTTAAGACTTACCAAGGTCATTCCTAGACAGGCTTACTTATTCGGCATAACCCAAATAACCCATAACTCAATTATCCCTGAGAAAGGGACAGAGTGTAGTTGCTTTACCCCAGGAGCAGACTGTCAGAATTTGGATCTTACTTTCCCCACTGCTCAGTGGGATGGCCTTGTTACATGTTACACTTCAGCTTCTCAAAGTGGGAAGCAGTGTTAGTGTTAGCTCCAAAATGAAAAACCTTCTCTGACTGTGCTGGATCTGCACAACTTCATTTTGCCCCTAGTTACCAGGGGCCTGGAGAACTGAAAGGTAAGAATCCCATCTCCCCTCCCCTCCCATTCCAGGCTCCCCCATTTCCCTCCACCCCGGGGGCTTCCTCACCATCATAGATTTCATAGACTTTAGGGGCTGGAAAGGACCTTGTGAGAACATTGAGTCCAGCCCCCTTGCCATAGGCAGGAAGTCTGCTGGGATCAAATGATCCCAGCAAGATAAGTATCCAAACACCTTTTGAATGAGTCCAGAGTAGGCGCTTGCACCACCTCTGGGGGGAGTCTGATCCAGACTTTGGACACTCGGACTGTAAAGAAGTTTTTCCTTATGTCTAGTCTAAATTGGCCTTCCAGAAGTTTGTGGCTATTAGACCTTGTTATCCCTTGGGGAGCTCTGGTGAACAACTATTCTCCCAGCTCCTGGTGCACCCCCCTTATATACTTATAGGCTGCCCCCTGAGCCTTCTCTGCTCCAGGCTGAAGAGTCCCATGTCCCTCAGCACCTCCTCATAAGGCCTGCTCTCTTGTCCTTTGATTATGCGGGTGGCTCTCCATTGGACTCTCTCAAGCTTATCAAGGTCTGTCCTGAAGTGGGGGGCCCAAAACTGGATGCAGTACTCCAGATGAAGCCTCACTGAGGCTAAGTAAAGTGGGATGATGACGTCTCCCTCAGGGTTTCCCGCTGCTCCCCCACCCATGGGGCTACCCCCTACCTCCCTCACCCCCAGGTTCCCCTTTTGTCCCCTCAGCCCTCATACCTCACCTGCACCCCTGTGTCCCCAGACTCACTTGTAGCTGTGAGGGCTGTTTCAGCGGAGCAGGTAGGGAAGGCAGTGGCAGCAGGGCTGGTGGTTTCTTGTTCCCTGCCTTTTACTCCAGAACAGCGCCAGCAGCCTCAGGTGAGGTAGGAGCTGTGGTGGTGGGGAGGGAGTGAGTGGGGATCTGGGGTGTCAGGGAGATGGGGGTGCTGGCCCAATTGGCAGGTGTGTGTGTGTGTGTGTGTGGGGGGGGGGGGGGGGCAATGGGCCCAATCCAAGGGACAACAGTGGGGGAAGGTAGGCCTAATCTGGGCTGGCAGTGAAGGGGTGGGGGCAGGCTGGGTGTTGCCTAGAATGGCCACACATTACTGTCATATGAGTTGGGTGACATAGATCACAGATAAACCTACCCTGGAGTGGCATAACTTTGATGCAGTATATGGCTGGCCTTAGATCTTTGTGCTGATGAAGCACAGAAACAGATTTAAGTTGAAGTTGTAGTTATTTTTGTTATTCTTCTGTTTTAAAACCTAAATTGTGATATGTTTCCTATTGTAAATGCTTAATTTTTAGTGATGCCATTTTTTACAAGATGTAGGTGGTAGCCAGCCATTATTTCTAGCACTTATAAATCATGATAGCCCACTGGAGACATTTGAGATAATAAAGAAAATGGTCAAAATGGTTATCAATATCGGTCAAAGAAATACCAAACACTATCCAGAAGATAATGGGCTATTACAGATGCTTCAGAATTGAAGAGCAATCAAAATCTAGTTCAAATTTTATTTAGCAATGAGCAGAAGTCTGCTATAGCTAGATTGTTTGACTGGCATTCATGCCAAGTGGTGACCTACTCTTCAAAAATTCTCATCCATTTCAGGAGGGTTATTCAAGATTAAGTCACAGAAAAGATTACACAATCTGTCCATAGTTTTGTATGTTGTGATGTGATTACTAGCATCCTTTCCTAAGGCAACGGAAGGTTTTCAAATAGAATGCTACCATAGCATCTTATTGTATATCTTACGTATGGCAACACCCAACCACCTCAAAATAAAAGAAGTATAATGCCAAGTTCTGCCACATCATAGTGACTATCTCAGGGAGACCTGCCAAAAGGACAAAATACAGACTTCCAGTTAACAAAGGTAGAGAGAATTTGGTATATTTTCTTACGTATTGAACTGCTCAGCAAAAATCAAATTTGTGGATGTTCCTGTGATTGTAGTCAGTCCTCCAATAGTAGAAGAATAAGCAACAGATAAGCACATAACTTTGCACATCATATGGTTTTTCTGGGTTCTGTATCTCCTTCCTGTTTCAGTTGGTGGGGGATTCTGCTGAGTAAGATTATATATTCGTTTGTACTAATACAAAAAAGGGTTCATCTTACATGAAACAGGGTGTAACTACACATACATTTACACCAGCTTAAATTTACTGCACAGTAAATTAAGGTGCAGTAAGCGGGAATAGGCCAGCATCTACACATGCAGGTGCTAAAGTGCATTAACGCTTTGCGTGGACTGATTTGGGACTAAAGTTAATCCCGAGTCAGTTCACACACACAGTGTTACTGTGCAGTAAGGCATCTACACGTGCGTTAATGTGCAGTAGCTAATCAGGCATAAATTTGATACCTGCGTCATGCAGGTATCAAATTTACGTTCAGTTGGCATAAATTGCCATATTTACTGTGTGGTACAGGCATGCACATATGCATGTGTAGACATGTGACCCTACTGCACAATAATTTCAGTTACTGTGCAGTAAATGCGTATGTGTGGAATCGCCCACATTATACAAAAAAAAGGTTTTTTACGAGTCAGTCACCTTTCAGAATTTCTCATGTTTTCCAGCACTTTTGGCTGTGAGGAGCATACACACATACACTTTAATATGTTAATATTAAATCATCATTCAAATAATGTTGTGAAAGGTGTGGTATAAATTCCAGATTTAAATTATAATGCTAATTACATTACTTTTTTTAATAATCATATCTTAAATACCTTTTCCTTTTCAATCTTACACACTGTGTCAGCCACGTCATTGTTGTACCTGGAAAAAAAATAGCTTATTGCAATAAAAGATCAATTTCATTTAAAGGAATTATTAAAATACAAATCATGAAATCAATAAGCATTACCTATTAGCTTGTTTTGTTTTCTCTTTCCAGTCACTGGCTTCACA
>NW_017728931.1:104719918-104737862 GCF_001723895.1 Crocodylus porosus
TCAGGTGAGGTAGGAGCTGTGGTGGTGGGGAGGGAGTGAGTGGGGATCTGGGGTGTCAGGGAGATGGGGGTGCTGGCCCAATTGGCAGGTGTGTGTGTGTGTGTGTGTGGGGGGGGGGGGGGGGCAATGGGCCCAATCCAAGGGACAACAGTGGGGGAAGGTAGGCCTAATCTGGGCTGGCAGTGAAGGGGTGGGGGCAGGCTGGGTGTTGCCTAGAATGGCCACACATTACTGTCATATGAGTTGGGTGACATAGATCACAGATAAACCTACCCTGGAGTGGCATAACTTTGATGCAGTATATGGCTGGCCTTAGATCTTTGTGCTGATGAAGCACAGAAACAGATTTAAGTTGAAGTTGTAGTTATTTTTGTTATTCTTCTGTTTTAAAACCTAAATTGTGATATGTTTCCTATTGTAAATGCTTAATTTTTAGTGATGCCATTTTTTACAAGATGTAGGTGGTAGCCAGCCATTATTTCTAGCACTTATAAATCATGATAGCCCACTGGAGACATTTGAGATAATAAAGAAAATGGTCAAAATGGTTATCAATATCGGTCAAAGAAATACCAAACACTATCCAGAAGATAATGGGCTATTACAGATGCTTCAGAATTGAAGAGCAATCAAAATCTAGTTCAAATTTTATTTAGCAATGAGCAGAAGTCTGCTATAGCTAGATTGTTTGACTGGCATTCATGCCAAGTGGTGACCTACTCTTCAAAAATTCTCATCCATTTCAGGAGGGTTATTCAAGATTAAGTCACAGAAAAGATTACACAATCTGTCCATAGTTTTGTATGTTGTGATGTGATTACTAGCATCCTTTCCTAAGGCAACGGAAGGTTTTCAAATAGAATGCTACCATAGCATCTTATTGTATATCTTACGTATGGCAACACCCAACCACCTCAAAATAAAAGAAGTATAATGCCAAGTTCTGCCACATCATAGTGACTATCTCAGGGAGACCTGCCAAAAGGACAAAATACAGACTTCCAGTTAACAAAGGTAGAGAGAATTTGGTATATTTTCTTACGTATTGAACTGCTCAGCAAAAATCAAATTTGTGGATGTTCCTGTGATTGTAGTCAGTCCTCCAATAGTAGAAGAATAAGCAACAGATAAGCACATAACTTTGCACATCATATGGTTTTTCTGGGTTCTGTATCTCCTTCCTGTTTCAGTTGGTGGGGGATTCTGCTGAGTAAGATTATATATTCGTTTGTACTAATACAAAAAAGGGTTCATCTTACATGAAACAGGGTGTAACTACACATACATTTACACCAGCTTAAATTTACTGCACAGTAAATTAAGGTGCAGTAAGCGGGAATAGGCCAGCATCTACACATGCAGGTGCTAAAGTGCATTAACGCTTTGCGTGGACTGATTTGGGACTAAAGTTAATCCCGAGTCAGTTCACACACACAGTGTTACTGTGCAGTAAGGCATCTACACGTGCGTTAATGTGCAGTAGCTAATCAGGCATAAATTTGATACCTGCGTCATGCAGGTATCAAATTTACGTTCAGTTGGCATAAATTGCCATATTTACTGTGTGGTACAGGCATGCACATATGCATGTGTAGACATGTGACCCTACTGCACAATAATTTCAGTTACTGTGCAGTAAATGCGTATGTGTGGAATCGCCCACATTATACAAAAAAAAGGTTTTTTACGAGTCAGTCACCTTTCAGAATTTCTCATGTTTTCCAGCACTTTTGGCTGTGAGGAGCATACACACATACACTTTAATATGTTAATATTAAATCATCATTCAAATAATGTTGTGAAAGGTGTGGTATAAATTCCAGATTTAAATTATAATGCTAATTACATTACTTTTTTTAATAATCATATCTTAAATACCTTTTCCTTTTCAATCTTACACACTGTGTCAGCCACGTCATTGTTGTACCTGGAAAAAAAATAGCTTATTGCAATAAAAGATCAATTTCATTTAAAGGAATTATTAAAATACAAATCATGAAATCAATAAGCATTACCTATTAGCTTGTTTTGTTTTCTCTTTCCAGTCACTGGCTTCACACTCACTGATACTTTCTGTAACATAATCGAGGGTAAGAAAGATAAATACTTATGGGGATTGGACTGGAAGGGACCTCCTGTCCAGTTCTCTGCCATTTCAGACAACCACAATGTAATTCATAAATTTATCAATTCCCTATTAAAACCGGTTAGATTGTTTGATTTTACATAATCTAGATTGCCAATGTTTCAAGTTTCATTTTAACAGCAAGCTGTTTGCTTCTATCCTTGCTTTTGGAAAGCTATTCCAGAATTTCATTCCTCTGATAGAAATCTTCTTCTAAGTACCAGTTTGCATTTATTCATAAAGGTTTTACCCATTACTCGGAGCATAATTGCCCTTCAGTTTAATCAGCTCTCTTCCCTCCCTGGTTTTCACTTCCTGACAAATTTATGAGAGTAATCACATCACTTGTCAAGCCTTCATTTTTGCTAAACAAACCAGGCTTTTTTAGTTCACTCTTCAATGACAAATTCTTCATTGCTCTGATCATTCTAGTAGCCCTGTTATGTATCTGTTCCAGTTTCAATTCAACTTTTGTAAGCATGGGCCACTCACATTTTTCAGGTGAGGCTTTATCATTGTCTTGTAGAATGGCATTAATGTTTCTTTATTAATTTAACTTCCATGTACCTGTGCCCTTTAGAGCTGAAGAACATGGACATATATAAAAATTGCATTTTGTGCATACCATCAAGTTCCAAGGCCTGATTGGTGGATCCATTCGCATAAGTCATCTCTAAAGCATCAACTTCTGCTTCAGCCTTGATGATCTGCTGAGCTACAGCCTCTACAATTGGCATCACCATAGCAGCAGTAGAGGTGTTGCTAAGCCACATAGACAAGAAGGCACAGCTAATCATGAAACCCAGTGTAAGCCTGAAATGAGAGATACTTCAATGTATTCCTGTTATGTTAACCTCTGCTATCAGCACCCAATTTAATATACATGGAAACATTTTCATCATAAAAATAGAATTTTGAAAGCACTAAACTAAGCATTAAAAGAAACTAAACTAAGCATTAAAAGAAAATAATTCACACAGATTATTATATTATTATACACTTAAAAATAATCACGTTACAATTTGTAGGATATTTGATTGGAGGTGTACTGACACATAGGTTTGTTACAGATTCAGACAAAATATAGCACTCAAATGAGGACTAGATCACTTTAATGTTGTCATATTTTATAAGCTTTCTAAAAATGTAGAACTTTGCTATTGCTTAGACCAGTGGTTCTGTAGGTAAGATTCTAGGTGCTGCAGAAAGAATCAGTTGGGTGGGTGGCACTCTTCCTTTTAAGTGAATGCTGAACCAGTGCCCCGGATAGTACTATGGCTTACCTGTGCTACAGTAAATGTTAGATTTTCAGCTATGCATAAAACTTATACTAATATAATATAATATACATATAATAAGGTGGATCACACAAGTTATTCTAGATGGTTGGACTGATCCTGATCTCACTCACACTGATTTTACACTTTGGTAGTAACACTGTTGATGTTAGCAGTTGCTCCTGTTTTATTAATTATTAATGAATACCATTAAGCAATTGCCATGCTTTACACTCAGAAGTGGTGACACCATTTTGGGAGTAGATGAAGTGACTCTAATGCATATCATTATTTGCAACTAGTTAATATCGTTCATAAAGCACTTTGGAACCCTTCTCTGGATGAAAGGCATTACAGGAGTTATAAGGATTACTCTACAGGAGAGAAGACTTTTTTTCCCCTCATAAAATAATTGGAGTATTTAAAAAAACATCATAGCTACTCCTCTAGTATTTCTCATCCTAATGACTCATGGTAATATTTCCATTTGAAAACTAAATTGCTCTTATGTGATAGAGACATAATAAAGAAATTGTGCTAAATTGAGACTATGGGCCAATAGATAGTCTCTCTCTCTCTGCATTGTTTCTCTCTATATTTGAATAGACAAGTGACGGATGATACAGAATTGCACTTTTTTATTTTAGATCCTGTTAATATAGAGCCTGATTTAAAGCACATTGAAGTCAATAACATGACTGGCATTGATTTTAATCATGTTTTGGATTAGTATTTTATACGACTTGTTGAAGTGATTGGTTTTCAGGGAGGAGTTTAGTGCAGGGAGAGTGGTGGCTTAGCAAAACAAAAGCTTTGAACAAAGATTTGCATTGTAAATAGATGCAATATAAGTCAGGCTCACAGAGTGCTGAAGAAGTAAAGAAAAAATCTTCACTGACAACTCCTTTGAAAAAACATTTTCATTAATTTGAAACATTTGATAGACAGATGTTCAAATGATCGTTCAGTACACTGGAGCTTTAAACTGTTCCCAAAAGCTTCAGAGATTAAGCGCTGATGATTCACTCTAAAAGAGATCCAAAAAAAACAACAGAACATGTCCTGACCTAGTGAACCTCCGTTTTTCCTGATGTATTCCATCTGCTGTTATTTAAGATAGATTCTATATGGAATCTTGGATGATGCCTTAATTCATAATTATCAATAAAATTAACTCCTTTCTGCCATTGAACACTGAAAAAAGAACCCTGTTTACCTTACTCACATGGCTAGTTCCTATGGGCTATATCCTCAGCTGCAGCTGAGATGCACTTGATGTATATAGTGGGTGGGCAAAAGTTGCCTGATGTCATCTTTGTGACTTCTTGTTCCTGGGCTAGCCAGAGGAGGTTTCCTGGTTCCTGATGTGATTTAGGGTAGCTTTAAGGATGCTCTAAAGTTATGCCAAGCTGCTAATGGGACAAAGGCAATTCTGACAGGCCTGTTGCGGATGTTAATATAATCAAGCAATAGGGATCTGAGGAACTTTATCCTCAATCTTAAAAAGCACTTAGCCTGCCATATCAGATGCACATGGAAGGGCACACCATTTTTTGGACTGGGCATACAATTTTTCAAATTCCAAACTCATGAGTGTTGGTATGAGAGGAAGTGTGTGACTGTTGGGCATCAAGGGCACCTAGACATGTGATGGACCTTGCTCCAATGCATGATAATTAGCAAATGTCAGAACAGACTCGATTAATCAAGTCTAATACGAGTCTAGTGGAGTGTGCAAATTAGTGAACTCCAGCAGCCTCCACTTTATGTGTATTCAGCATCCCCACACTTCAGAATGGCAGTAGGGGCTCTTAAACTAAAACTCATCGAATGAGCTTTAGTTAAAGCACCACCATCACCATTTTGAAGTGCAGGATACTGAATACATGGCTGTTGGAGCCGCTCTAATTAAAGTGTCCTCCCTACCTCCCTCAAACTATGCAGTACATGTGTAGATATCCCAAGATCTCATGGCTGCCCATCTGCCTGATCTTGACAAACAGCATGCAAGGTGCAGGACAAGGCGTTTAAAAATATTGGCATGTTGGGCGCCAATGGACTCCCCCTGTAGCCAGCACGTTTCCAGCCTTACCCGTCAGCCCACATGTGGGTCTGCAAGGCAAGGCTGAACATAGCACACGTTCAAATTTAAGTACAATACAAACAAAGTTGAGGTTTTTCCTAAATGTGTCTGTATTGAGACTCAGGGCACAACTGTACCCTGAATTTCAGGTCAGATCAATATGCAAAGGGTATGCCTGTTCAATTAAAACATGTATTGCTGGTTTACCATGAAGAATTTTCTGTCCTGTGTGATTTTGGGCTACATACAAAGTAGTATTACATACCGAATATCTGAAGCTGCCATCTCTCTGTATCCTGTTGGCACCACTGTACCTAAAATACAGCATTTACTTTTGGATGCCTTTATATACTCTTACAAACCTGGAAGGAATTCAGACATGAACATAAAAGGGCAGATTCACTCTGTCTCTGTGATTGCACAGGCTGCCCTGGTACTAAAAGTAGAAAAATTCTTACAAGGAAGGGCAGGGCCTGCATGCTGCTGACTACTGCTTTAGAAGAGCAGGGTGTACAGCACAAAGCAGGTCTTTATATAACAGCTTGCTATGGATGTGTGGAACTGGCTATGAGTTGGATGGAGATGAGAATTACACTGGAGGATCCTTTACTACAGGATCTTCCCACCTTAGCTGCAGACTGAGCTTGTGCTTTCATACCGTGTTGTAAAGAAACTACTGCTGCCCCCAGGGTATTGGCTGTAGAATGGCTCCGTAGACACTCCATGCTCTGAGGGCACATTTCCTTCCTGTATAGGAAACTGTTCAGCAGAGAACTCAGATAAAGATTGGCTTACAAGATTTCAGCCATAACGTAGAGACTAAATATCCAGGAAGCTTAAAATTACTAAACATGTATAGCTCAAGGTATAGAGCTAAGAGTGAATAGGAGAAAATAGAACAAGGTAGTAAAGGAACATTTTTTCTAATGGTGAATTCTTACCAAAAGAGGAAATAATGTAAGTGCCATCATGTAAATTATTTAATAGTGGGCCTGACGAAGCATTGTAGAATAGGAATGATCCTGTTCTGCCAGGAGGAGAGATTAGATCTAGCAGGCCCTTTGTACCTTTGATATCTATGATTTCTGTTTTTCAAGTCTTTTAATTTCCATCCCTTTCTGCTTCTTAAAGCACTTCATATTGTGGGAAGTCAGATCCATACCACCAGTTCATTCACTACCCTATCTTTCTGGCATGCAGATGTAGGCCTCTGCTCTACCCTTGGCCTTCCTGCTCAGAACCAAAGAGTGGAATATTAATTTCATGCAATATTGTTGGTTTATATTAAATGAGCAACATGTCCATTCAGTTCCCTCAATGCACTATTCAAGTGAGAGGAGAGTCAATTTTATTTGGTAACTTTTTTCACAAATACCACCTAAGGAGAGGCCAATTATAAAGAATTAATGCCCTCAATCTAATTTTTATAAAGTATAATTTTTTCCTTCTCTTCAGTCCTACAGATTTCATTTTCCTCCTTTGAACTGTGAAATCTTAAGGGCTTTTAACTGTATATTTGGAAAGTGCCTATTATACTGTAAGTAGTACTGATTTAGAAATTAACAATGAACACATGACATGGCTTTTCAGTTGTGTGCTTCAGGTTTGTAATTTATTATCAATAAATTAAGAAATGGGAACCTCAAATTACCCAGAGATTTGTAAGCTTTCTGTGTTCTGAAAGCTGCATAGCAATTCGGAACACTGGTAGCATTAAAATCATTTTCATTCTTATCCACAGTATCCCTATGATTAGAATTTCAGCAAAAGAATAAAGTTTCACCTACTATACTTCAATCAAAGCATTTCACGTATCCATTTTATTTCATCAGCAATGAGGGCCTGGATTTCCACTCTGAATAAATAATACCCCACCTCTGTGGGCTGTTATTTCCATGATACAAAATTTTCTTTGAACATTACTGTCTTTTGCTACAGTATTTAGTACATACCAGGCAGGATTTACGCCCACCAGCATCACCATTTTCAAAGCTATTCTCCTGTGCAAATTCCATTTTTCTATTGACGTTGACAAACAAATTACTCCAGCTAACAGCAGATGAAAATCTTTGAAATAAGATGATGCCACCTGAAATCAAACAGATTTGTTAACTAAATGGGTGGGGTTTTTATTTCTCACTATTTGATATGATCACATTTTTTAAATCTCAGTTTCAGCAAAAGTAAATTTGGGAATATGTATAGAATATACACCATGTGCCAGAGCACCTTTGGGTGCCTGCCACTTTAAGGGCTTGTGCAGGCTGCAGACCAGGCTGCAGGTGGGAGCAGGCCCAATCAGACAGTCACATGGCAGTCAGGAGGCTGCCTGATTGGTGGAGGGCTGGTCAGCATGGGTATAAGATCTGGCTCAGGGAGCAGGGCCAGGCATTGTAACTGGGGAGCCAAAGGGTGAACATCTCCCAGCAGGAGTCCTGCTGCTGTCAGAACACTTGGTGGACAGGGTAGGAATTATGGGCATGGAGGAAGCTCCTGGTCCTGGGTCATGACCTGAAGCTTCACCCTGCTGGGGTTGGATGGTGTGGTGGGGCTGCCTGTGGTGGGGCAATCCTCAGGAAATGCCATACCAGTGCCTTCCCAGTGAAAGGTGAGGATGGGGTGTTGGAAATCCTCAGCCCCCATGACCTGATGGGTAACCCTGTGGAGTGGAAAGGCTAAGGGACCACACCATGACAGAAAAGCACAGGGCCCAGGCCGACTGAATGGGACCTGAGGCAAGGTTAAAGCACGTCGACAAACACATAACGCCTGAGTGGGCCATAGGCTGAGCTGTGGGGTCCAGGCTCATCAACAGACACCTGAGGCCCAACGGACCTAAGGCCCAGAATCCCCAGTGAGGGGGCAGAGTGAAAGCCAAAGGCCGTGTAGGGTAGGGTCTGTGGGGGCCTGCAGGACTGTGCATAAGCTGGCTGGAGTAGAGGCCCCAGTGAGGGGGCAGGTGGCCAAGGCATGTCTACAGACACTTGAGGCCAAGTTTGGGCCAATGGCCAAGTGCAGCCCAGGTATGGGGCCAGGGGAGTGATTTTAGATGCCATCTGTGAGCATGGGACATGGTGTAAGGATGGTTCAGAGCTGTGTATTATGCCCTTGGCATCAGGGTATTAAAATGGGCAGCCTCCTACCTATAAACAACTATCTAGTTACAATAAAGGTGTGGCAGGCAGGTCAGGTGGGCAGACTGGGAAGTTTCTATTTTGTTTTTAATTAGATCAAGGTTGTCTTTTAGACCCTCGTGAATCAGAATAATTCCACTGAAGTAAGTGAGTTAAACCAATGTAAAAAATGGGAGAGATAATAAGGCCTATAGCACCAAAAACCAAGATCATCAAGTGTATTTCATGTATTAACTTTAATAACCTGTTTACCATTGATGCAACCAGCAACATCTCACTGAAAACACATCAGATAACCTCCTGCCCCATAGAGCATGAGTATATGGAGGTGTTTAGATAGGTAGGTGTTTGGCACTTGGCATATCATATCTTATGGCAATATTAACATTTTCCACATATACAGCAATTTTTCATCTACTGATCTTAAAACAGTTATTCTCCGTCTAAGGCAATCATTTAAACTTCTACTTAAATTTAAGCAAGCAAGTGATCCTTATTCCAGTAAATGTTCTACAAACATGTAGTAAGAGACAAGTAACAAGACTACCATATTACACAATTCCTTCTTTGGCAGTTATACAATTGATGACTATTTAATTTATGCAGTGTAAGAAAATAGAGAGGAAAGGGAAGATTACCTGCTTGGATGCCATTATGCCAAACATTGGGAACATTAGTGCAGGAAGCAATGCTGAAACAGCCAGGGGCAGAGCTTCTGTGAGCCAAAATATAGCAACTACAAACAGGGTGTAGGCACATTCTGCTTCCTAAAATACACAAGGCATCATTAAAAAAACATCTAGCAAATAAAACCCACTGTGACATAAAAGACCAGCTCAGAGACCACTGACTTCTATGGTTTTTGGATGGGGCCCAGATTTTACCCACACCTTATGTGTTCCTGATAATATGAAGTATGCTGTTGTAAATAATTAATAATAAACTAATGTATAATGACATGACAGCGTTTAATCCATTTTTAATTTAGTTTTTAAAAATTTAGCTCAAGTTCTAAGCACAGAACAGTTAAAACAAGCACTTCCCTTTTGCTTCAGGCACAATTCATCAGACATATTATACAGGGACCCTGCTTTGACCCATGAGTTAACATAAATTAAAATACTCAACAGCTAAAAAAAACTTAGAAATCTGTGATCTCCCAGGAAAGTCCCAGACAGACCTTAGGTCAAATCTTGCTCCCAATGAAATCCATGAGATTTTGTCAAAGGTCAGTGCGATCAGGAGTAAATCTGATACCTTTTATTAGACCAACTCAAATAGTTGGAAAAATTCTTTTATTTTTATAAGACCAACTATTTGGGTTGGTCTAATAAAAGATCAGATTCACCCAAAGAACCTTGTCCGTCTATGTCCTTAGACCAACATGGCTACAACCTACACCCCTGTAACAGGAAAACACTGCATCATAATGAAATTAGCAAAAATGGAATTTTTTCAAATCCACTCTGAGCTTTGAGTTTGCAGTAAAACCAGGTGAGTTTTGTTTTTTGTATCCATCTGGTTAACACTTCTACTGTAGTGGCTTTTATTACCATAAGTGGTCTGGAGATGAAAATTGAACATGTGTGTAGACTGGCCAGCACTCAGTGCTTTCTTACCACATGTGTGTGCGGGGGGGGAGACAGAAGAGTTTAAGGAGAAAAATGCTGGGATACAGATTCTTTTAGCTCAGAAAGATAATTTAAAATTGAATACAGATCAGTAACAGCTAAGTATTAACTCTAATAGCAATAGTCTATGTGAAATGAACTTTTGGCACCTGTTTGCTTCTTTGTGACAGAGTGCCTCTATCACAAAACTTTTGCCCAATTTGACATTAATTTGCAAGTTTGTTTATAGGGTCTGCAGAAATGGGATTGCATTTTGCTGCCTGAAATTGAATCCTGAAGCAATATGATGAGGTGCATTGGTGGGTGAATGTGAAGGTGGGTGGGTGAATGTCCTATCTGTTCTGTAGAAAAAAAGTAGACTTCATTTTCTAGTACTCTCAGTCTAACACCTTTAAGTTGTAATAAAAAAGTCTGATTATTATAGAGAACAAGGGAAGAGTATCTTTTAATGTCGGTGTGTATCATGTTCCTTTGGAATAGGTAATGGTTATATATTCTTTCCATTTAGAATTTATGGGATGTAACAGTTCACTTCTCCATGGGAAATGTTTATATCACAAAATTTAAGGCACGTCAGGTACCTGCTCTAATATCTGCATAATATGGATCTAATATGACTATCTTAAAGGTCTATACTTGTGTTTTTATGCAATAACATCACATTTTCTTGATTTTTGCTTGTTTTTGTTAGTTTCACATACTTGTTTTAATGTAACTATTTCTGAAGGATTTAATGAATGATTATTTCCCCCTTCACTGTAATTTTATAAATAGGAGTTTTCCACTGAGATTCAATGACTTCTGAATGGGACTCCTATGTGTCATCAAACTATTTAACTGAAATCAAACCTATGCCAAAAGAAGTACAAGAAAACCCTTACTCAGTGTGGTTTTTTATTAACATGGAATTGGCATAATAAAAGTCACTGAAGCTTGAGCAGAAGTTACTGATTCTGAAATGACTTAATAAGTATATCTTATGTAAAAAAAATGTCCTGCCATATCCTATTTGTAAGTGACCAGCTCTGGGATGTATAACTTTATATTAAAATCTGGGTAACCAGACTTGAAAATGAAGATGTGGATCATGTCAGACCAAGAGGTTTATTTATTATGTTAATTTTAAAAATAATGAATGCAGTGGGTCTGATTCTAATTATACGAACCTCTCTTTATTAGAAGTATAAGGGGCTTTCCGGTGGGAGCAGAATATATTGAACGGGACTGTAATTTAGACGGTGACTGAGATTGTGTAAAACTCTTTGAGGCCCTGTTGTTTTGTTCTGCTACTGTACTAACAAAACGAGGGGCATTATTTTGAATATACACTTATGTCACTGCCATAAAATGAAACATAATATCAAGTTACACTTAAACACTTAATCTGCCTGATGTGCAAATGGATTGATACACTTTTTAAATACATGCTCACAAAATAGTTTTCTTTGGTACTCCTACGTCATTCAGTACCCAGAATTAACCTGTTGGGGGGGCGGCAGCAAATATGGTTGTACACAGGGCCAAATTAATCCTTCAGTGGGCCCTAGGCAAACCGACTTGTGGGCCCCTACTTAATACTGCATATTTATATTACTTTATTCACTCAATTATTTTAATATGTAAAATAAGCACAACTGGCCCCCTCCTTCACTTAGGGCCCTAGGTATGTGCCTAGTTTGCCTATGGATTAATCTGGTCCTGGTTGTTTATACAGCTGGTCAGAATTTTCCAATGAAATATTTTCCCATTAGAAAATACTGATGCTTATTGGTCAAGAGTAAAGGCAAATGTAACAAACCTCCTTTATGGACTTCTTTGGAGCTGGGACTTCCAGAAAGTATTCATGATTCTGGGTTGACCCTGCCATGAAGAATTCCCCAGGGCCAAAGACCCCACATGCAGACTCTCAAGCCAGGAAGCTTCTCACTCCCATAACCTAGAGTGCTAGCTGCCTTAGGAATCAGCCAGTCCAGTGAGCCGGGTGGCTGAAGGATCTGGAAACCCTATCTGGTGAGGGATGTGGGGAGGAAGAAAGGTGGGTCTCAGGGTCTAAGCTTCCGGGTCCACAGCAGACAGCCAATAGTTGGGAGGTTGGTGGGGTGGGGAGTGGAGCTTTCAGGGTATAGTCTCCAAGCTCTATGTCAGCCAAATGTATTTTGGCATTTCCTCATTTCTCAATGCCTGATTTGGCACTTTAATAATGTTCATTACAAGGGTGGCCAACCAAGAGCACATGCCGCAAGTGGCACTTAGCAGGTCAGGTAGAGAGGAGGGAAGAGAGAAGAAGTAGGGGAGGGAACAGAAACCAGAGCAGAAAATCAGATGGGAAGGGGATTGGAGTGGCACTGTGGGAGGTGAGGGGCGTACCTGTCAAAAAGGTTGGCCTTCACTGTTCTATTAGAGATTTTGAGTGTTCTTTTAATGTGTGTGTGTGTGTGTGTGTGTAAGCTATAAACTGCTGTAGCCAAGGAATATTGATTTTCTATTTTGAACAATATTCATATATTCAATTCCCAAATGCATAAAGACTACTAATAAAAAAACTATTGAGAGAGAGAGAGACGTGTATGAACCCGAGGTCTCTTTGTCTCAGACCATTTTATACATCTCTTAATTAACACCTCTCCTATATGTAAGAGTTTTTTCAATCAGTAACATGGATTAAATGATGAGATTAGCATACCCATATAGCATCTTTATTACTTGAAATAATTTGAAACCCCACAATCACATGCCTCATCTTGAGAGAAAAAGGGCAGATTGTGCCATAAAGTCAATTCAAGCAAGAAAAGTATCCTGGGTTGTTAACCCTGGTAACTGAGGTCTTCCCTTTATGCGCAACATTGGTATAGTATAGGAAACAGCAGTGTGCCCCACTGATGTGCCTAACACCAATGGACCACCTGTGACAGGGTGACTGGCTCCTTTGAAGTTATTTGGGTTTAACCTCACATGTGACTGATCATTTGTTTCCTAGTAATGACTCTTAGGCAAGTGACCTGTAGAGCAGAAATCTCTAGGGTCTTTGAGAGGAGGTCCTAGGTTATCTGGGCAAGGAATGATGAAGATGTGCTCCATTAGTTATATGTAAAGAAATAAAGTTGAAGTGCTGAATAAAGGTCCTTGAACCATACCTGGCTATATTGTCACTCCACTAGGGATTGAGGGCACTGAGCACCTACAAACCTGTTGGGGTTAAAAAGCTCATAAAAAGCACGGCAGCATCTTGTGTATCAGCATCCCTGCACTTCAAAATTGTGGTATACTGATGCTGATACACAAGACAGAGTCAGCTGAGTCTGCTCTGATGCATTGTAATCACAGTGCATTGGAGCAACCTCCATGCTCATGTTCAGGCAGCTTAGATATTAATTAATTCAGAAAGACACGCTTTTGCAAACAACAATATATTTCATTAGATGCTGAAGTTGGTTGCCTCAGTACATGACTAAGTAGGTAATTCCCTATGAAAGCTTATGCCTCTGAACAAGCTAGTCTCTATGGCCAGGTAAGAAGTTACACTTATTGCACAGCAAGTGCACAGGCAGTGCTTTACTGTCATAACTGAACAGATGGTCAGACTACAGAGTGCTGAAAAAAATGGCAGATCCTGCTCTATGATAACCCTGGATAGATGCGGTATCAGACTTCAGTGCTGCAAGTTAGAGTGCCATAATGAACATTTGTACAAGATCTCATCGCAACTCGTGATAGGTTACATTCTGCTGCCACCCATGGGACTTTGTGGGATCCTGCTCACCCCCCTCCTCCCAGGTGGAGCTGTAGCTTTGGCCAGAGCTCGTGTGGTCTGCCCACATGCTGAGCCAGCCCTGCCCCTAGGCTTTCACTGAAAAAAGTCAGTGAAGTCTCTGTCCCCAGGCCTGCCCATGCCCTCCCTCCAGTTAGTATAGATCCATCCACACAAAGAAAACTGCTTATTGTTAAATTTCTCTTATTGCCTATCATCATGGGTGCAGTAGAGCAAATGCTGAATGTGGGTTAGCTGCTATTTTACTTCTGTTCACAGTTAACCTGTCTTAATAATAGATTCACCTGCACTGATTTCTGGCAATGGGCATGTATGGAAGTAAAAAATATACTTGAACATGCCCAAAATGTACATCAGTACAGATATGTATATTAGTATGTAGCATCACTACTTTCCAGGTTGTCTGGGGAAACCAAATGCATGTGTAAAATGTAGATTGTGAGAAGCACTTACTCTACCTGTGCTCAATACAGAATGCAGGACCAGAAACCCATGAGTCCAGCTCACAGACCCAAAGTCTCAGAAATCTTGGATGCATTCAATGGCCCATAAAGAAGCAGAGAGTGTTTCTCTGTTCTCATGTCTTAAAGACAATTTCTAATAATTCTGGTTGCTTAAGTAATGGTGTGGAGTCATGTGCACTTGATAGAAAGATGGTTCAAACAGTCTGTTACAGAGTCTGAGGTATGCTGCTGGGAGTCCCACAGATACATATGTAGGGCAGCTAGGTCCAGGAACTTCAGTTTTGTCAAGCTCCCACACTGTATGTTTTATTAGTTACCATTTTTCTGTTGTCACTTTTCCTGGCCATATGAATAAAAATATCCAATGGTCTTGCTAGCTTTGAAGTAGCACTACTTTTCTTTAAGCCACTGAGCAATAAAAAACAAACAAACCCAAAAGCTTTTTTACATATTGTCTATGATGTTCCCCTTAGGAAACACCTCACATTCTTTAATGGGAGCAGAAGAAACTCTTTCCTGCCTTCCCAATCTGCTGCCTGCAAAAGCAGCAATGATTTCATTTTCCCTTCTGAATCCAGTAGATTCCCTAAAATCTGTACAGATTTAGGAAGCCAAGAGACAAACAACACCTCTCCCCCTCCTGCCAAAACCCTAGCAAATGGAAGCTGTTAGGTTATCCCGCTCGCCAAAAAGGATGACATAGGATCACCAGGTATTTGGTACTGTGGCAGTATTCCATCAGTTCTTTTTTAATTGCCTAATAAGCTGGCATCCTAACACTAGCAGCCAATCGGAGGCATTGTGTGTCTGCAGGACCGGCAGCAGAACTACTACCTGCACTGCCTGGATTATTGTTTACCAAGAAATGGGTCAAAAGTTTTCAAAGGCATCATTTGTTTGCGCTCAGGGCAACATTCCCATTGTGAGTTTTCTGAAGTAGTTTAATGGATAGTGCAGTGAAATTTGGTGGGGGAGGAGGTTTGGGGTTTTTTTTTTTAAGTGCATTGCACAGTTCTTCAGTCACATGCAAATTGTTGAGATGTAGTAATACTTAAAACGGAAACTGGGGTAATTTCCCCTTGATTTCAAGTGGAACAGGCTTGGTTGCTTGTAATGTGCTGTTTAGTCTATAAACTACATCTCTAACCTGTTCTTGTTTCATCTCCTAGCAATGAATTAGAGAAACTGCCTGAGCTGGGGAAAATCACATCCCCAGCTGGGTTAAGAGAAGTTACAAATATTAAAAAATTCCACAGTTTAGGGGAATGGGGAGAGAGCAGACAGCACGTTCAGGGGTGAATGAAGCCACCTAAGGCTTATCAGGTGAAGCTGCTGAGCTGTATATATCTGTAAAGAAAATAAACTTAGAGCTAGTTATGTGCGTGGGTGTAAACCAGGAAGCAAAATCTTGTCTGAAATATTTTAATAGCACTCAACTTCCTTCATCTGAAGGCTTTTGTGGGGGGAAAAAGAACCAAAAGTAAACCGTATTTCTTGTTTTCAGGATCTAAAATCCATAATATCTATTCTCTCCATATTGTATTTTCCAAAGTGATTTCAGATGCATCTGATGCAGTATGTGGCTGTGTATACTCAAAAGTATTTTGCAATGTCCTGATGCAAACAGCATCTTGTTCAAACCAAGTTTGTGTTTCCCTAAGCCTTAGGTTAGCTCTTGACTCTGAACCAAAAACTCTCTGGACTTATCTACATGAAAGTGATTTTTGAATGAACTAGGCAAGGGATAAAGCCCTAAGTATGTCATTTCAATTTAGGTGTGTAAGAAAGTGTTTGCATTAGAGTCTTGGATCTGAACCTGGCATATAGTTTTGGTTCCAACACTAGGGGCATTTTTACATGTGCAAGTGCTGTAGCACTGAGTGCTTTGAAAAGCACCTGGTGCTGTGATGCTTGCAGTTGTGTAAGTGGTGAAATGCACATCAGCGCTGAGAAAAATGGCAGTGGCGTGCTTTTGAACTAAAACACCTTGGATGTGCTTTGGTTCAAAAGTGCACCATTGCCATTTTCTGTGCACTGACGTGCATTTCACTGCTTATACAACTGCATGTCGTGCAGTGCTGGCCACCTCGGCTCATGTGCGGAGCAGACTTGATTAACTGAGTCTGCTCCAAAGTGGCAGATATCTGGCGCATTGTGGGGAAAAAAGGCATGTATATAAATGCCTTAAAATAGTTTTGCTTACATTTGTTCTTGAAGGGTTACAACTGTGGATGATGGAAAGTAAAAAGAGATGATCTCTCCTTATTTTTATCATATACCTCCTTTGTAAGTGTCTTCTTTTTTTTTTAAAAGAAAAAAGTGTACTGGCGGTGGAAGCAGAGGACGGGGACAAAGGAGGAGTACACCTTCCTGACCTGGGCTTGTAGGGATTTGGTAAGGGAGGCTAAAGCTGCACTGGAGCTTAGATTAGCTACTGGGATTAAGGATAACAAAAAGTCCTTCTTCAAGTTTATAGGTAGCAAGAAGAAGTCTCAGGGTAACATTGGACCCCTACGGGGCGGGGCAGGGCAGGGCAGGGCAGGGCAGGGCAGTTGGTGACAGATGCGCGAGAGAAGGCAGAACTCTTTAACATGTTTTTTGCCTCCATGTTCCTGTCTGCTGACAATGGGGTGCTCTCGGATGATAGTGCAGAGAGGCCCAGGAAGGATGCGAGTCCCCCGACTGTTAGTTTAGACCTAGTTAAGGATTACATGGAGGGCTTAGATGTATCCAAGTCAGCGGGCCTGGATGACCTTCATCCGCGGGTGCTGAGGGAATTGGCTGGTGTCATTGCGGAGCCATTGGCACGGCTGTTTGAGGACTCCTGTGCTCGGGCCAAGTCCCTGAGGACTGGAAAGGGCCAATGTGGTCCCTATTTTCAAGAAGGGGAGGAAGGAAGAGCCTGGCAACTACAGGTCAGTCAGCCTCACTTCTATACTGGGGAAGGTCTTTGAAAAAATTATCAAGGGCCACATTTGTGAGCGCCCTGCAGGGGAAGTGATGTTGAGGGGTAACCAACACGGGTTCATGCCAGGCCGATCCTGCCTGACCAACCTGGTCTCTTTCCATGACCAGGTAACAAAGAGCTTAGATGTGAAGGAAGAAGTCGATGTCATCTTCTTGGACTTCCAGAAGGACTTCCCACCCAATTCTGGTGGGTAAGCTGAGGGACTGCGGCATTGACAAATGCACAGTCACATGGGTGGCAAACTGGCTCCAGGGGTGAACCCAGAGGGTGGTGGTGGACGGGTCGATGTCGACCTGGGAGGGTGTGGGCAGCACAGTCCCCCAGGGCTTGGTCCTTGGGCTGGTGCTGTTCAACATCTTCATTAGTGACCTGGACGAGGGTGTGGAGAGCACCCTGTTCAAGTTCACTGATGACACCAAGCTGTCGGGTAAAGTGAATACACCGGCAGGCAAGAACCGCATCCAGGCAGACCTGGATAGGTTGGAGAAGTGGG
>NW_017728931.1:104737962-104754175 GCF_001723895.1 Crocodylus porosus
GTGCATTTCACTGCTTATACAACTGCATGTCGTGCAGTGCTGGCCACCTCGGCTCATGTGCGGAGCAGACTTGATTAACTGAGTCTGCTCCAAAGTGGCAGATATCTGGCGCATTGTGGGGAAAAAAGGCATGTATATAAATGCCTTAAAATAGTTTTGCTTACATTTGTTCTTGAAGGGTTACAACTGTGGATGATGGAAAGTAAAAAGAGATGATCTCTCCTTATTTTTATCATATACCTCCTTTGTAAGTGTCTTCTTTTTTTTTTAAAAGAAAAAAGTGTACTGGCGGTGGAAGCAGAGGACGGGGACAAAGGAGGAGTACACCTTCCTGACCTGGGCTTGTAGGGATTTGGTAAGGGAGGCTAAAGCTGCACTGGAGCTTAGATTAGCTACTGGGATTAAGGATAACAAAAAGTCCTTCTTCAAGTTTATAGGTAGCAAGAAGAAGTCTCAGGGTAACATTGGACCCCTACGGGGCGGGGCAGGGCAGGGCAGGGCAGGGCAGGGCAGTTGGTGACAGATGCGCGAGAGAAGGCAGAACTCTTTAACATGTTTTTTGCCTCCATGTTCCTGTCTGCTGACAATGGGGTGCTCTCGGATGATAGTGCAGAGAGGCCCAGGAAGGATGCGAGTCCCCCGACTGTTAGTTTAGACCTAGTTAAGGATTACATGGAGGGCTTAGATGTATCCAAGTCAGCGGGCCTGGATGACCTTCATCCGCGGGTGCTGAGGGAATTGGCTGGTGTCATTGCGGAGCCATTGGCACGGCTGTTTGAGGACTCCTGTGCTCGGGCCAAGTCCCTGAGGACTGGAAAGGGCCAATGTGGTCCCTATTTTCAAGAAGGGGAGGAAGGAAGAGCCTGGCAACTACAGGTCAGTCAGCCTCACTTCTATACTGGGGAAGGTCTTTGAAAAAATTATCAAGGGCCACATTTGTGAGCGCCCTGCAGGGGAAGTGATGTTGAGGGGTAACCAACACGGGTTCATGCCAGGCCGATCCTGCCTGACCAACCTGGTCTCTTTCCATGACCAGGTAACAAAGAGCTTAGATGTGAAGGAAGAAGTCGATGTCATCTTCTTGGACTTCCAGAAGGACTTCCCACCCAATTCTGGTGGGTAAGCTGAGGGACTGCGGCATTGACAAATGCACAGTCACATGGGTGGCAAACTGGCTCCAGGGGTGAACCCAGAGGGTGGTGGTGGACGGGTCGATGTCGACCTGGGAGGGTGTGGGCAGCACAGTCCCCCAGGGCTTGGTCCTTGGGCTGGTGCTGTTCAACATCTTCATTAGTGACCTGGACGAGGGTGTGGAGAGCACCCTGTTCAAGTTCACTGATGACACCAAGCTGTCGGGTAAAGTGAATACACCGGCAGGCAAGAACCGCATCCAGGCAGACCTGGATAGGTTGGAGAAGTGGGAGGATCTGAACAGGATGCGGTTCAACAAGGACAAGTGCAGAGTGCTGCACCTGGGGAGAGGGAACCGGCATTATGGTTATAGGTTAGGGGCTGACCCTCTCGGCAGCACAGAGGTAGAGAGGGATCTTGGAGTCAGATTGACTCCAGGATGAATATGAGTCCCCAATGCGATGAAGCTATAGGCAGAGCCAACCGCACCCTGTCATACATCAACAGGGGCATTGCTAACAGGTCCAGAGTGGTCTTGCTTCCCCTCTATGCAGTGCTGGTCAGGCCGCAGCTGGAGTACTGTGTCCAGTTCTGGGAGCTGCACTTCAAGAGGGATGTGGGGAACCTGGAGAGGGTCCAGAGGAGGCCACTCGTATGGTTGAGGGCCTCTGTGGCCAGCCCTATGAGGAGAGGCTGAGGGACCTGAATCTCTTCAGTCTCCACAAGAGGAGACTGAGGGGGATCTTGTGGCTGCCTACAACCTTATCAGGGGCCAGCAGCAGGGACTCGGGGAAAGTCTGTTCACCAGGGCCCCCCTTGGAGTCACCAGGAACAATGGCCACATGCTAAGGGAGGATAGGTTTAGGTTAGATATTAAGAAGAACTACTTCACTGTAAAAGTGGCCAGAGCTTGGAATAGGCTTCCCAGAGAGGTGGTGCTCTCACCTTCGGTGGAAATCTTCAAAAGGAGACTGGATAGGCACCTGGCTGGGGTCTTATGACCCCTGCCACCCCCAGTGCTCATTCCATGGCAGGGGGTCAGACTCGATGATCTTTTTAGGTCCCTTCCCACTCACTGAGTCTATGATTCTATGACTCGGTGCCAGGGCGTAGGCACTCAAAGCCTTCCAGCCCTATGTATCTGGGGAGGGCTCCTGGTCCATGTGGGTGGGGAGATAGTAGGACAGGGCTTCATGGATCTGGACAGCTTGCTGTGGTACAGGGCTGGGGCCACACACACTGGTGGAAGGCTCGCCCTCTCCCCCATCCCTGTGCTGCGAGTGCCCAGTTCATAGTCAAAGTGCTCCCCGTGGCGGTCCAGCTATCATCCATAGGGCTTCATGAGCCAGGGCAGGAGGGGAACAGAGATTTGTGCAACAGGCAGGAATGGTCTTTATGCGCTGCGTAAAAGTCAGTGACACAGTCATGTTTCAGATACCTAAGTTTTCTCTGTGTGTGTACAGAGTGCGTGCACACATACACACACACACAACACAACTGAACTCAGGTGTCTTGGACACACACATACACACCTACCTACACAAAAATAGAATCCAAACATCCTGACTGCTCACACACCCACAGAAACCCCAGGCATCCGGGACACACACACACACACACACATGTGTGTGAACACGCACACACAACCCAGGCATCTGGGGCATGCACACACACGGTGGGCGTAGGGTGCACTGGATGATCATGAGTGGGATGGTTGGCTGCTGGCTCATGGCCATGAGTGCATATGCCATAACAAGCTGCTGTCACATCAAGTCCAGGTGGGCAGCTGTGATATCTCACAGTCTCACACAGGGAGACCAACAGGACCTGCCACAGCTCCTGGGTTTCCCTGCTTGCTTGGGTGCACAGGCCAGGAAACGAAGGCACATGCAAATTACAGTGGTAGGGAGTTGGGGGCATGGTGTGGCTTGGCCATTCAGCTTTGCACAGGAGTCTTCAGCAGCCCAGGGAGCCCACTGAGTGCGCTGAGAGGCATGTGAGTGCCCTGCTACCTGCTGGGCTTGGGCCATGCAGGCAGGCTGTGAGCTCCCCCTCCTCCCAAGGGCTAAAGTGTGTTCTGCTTGTTCCTAACCTAACCTTGGGCACTTAGAGTAAAGCTCGGAGGTTAGAGCACGTTCACCTCAGCCATCTTGAACACCTGTTCTGAGCCTATTATGCCATCCTGCTCTATCTTCTGCCAGAGACAGAAGTAAGTTTGCCAATTAGGACTGTTGTGGTATTATAACAACTAGAAGGTTTTTTTCATACCCAAACTATGGTGTTAAGGGTAATGGAAGCATTTAGCTTTTAAACTTTAAAAGTGGTTACTAGCAAAGATTAAGAATTACTTATTAAATATTGCTATTGCCATTAAGTGTTTTAAATCCCCACTACAGCTGGCCAGCTCAGCTGGAAGCTGCAGAGAAAGGGTAGGCTATAGACACATAATCACTCTGTCTTGACTTCATCCCTCATGAGGAATAACAGTGCTAGGAACACCAGAAGCATGCCCTCTCTGCACTTCATTTGCCTTTGCCACTAGCATTCAGCCAGGGGTCAAAAGCAGTGATGGTCTTTATGCTCCCTCTACATAATCTATAGCACAGCCCCACCTTCAGTATTGATATATACAAAAATACATTTTTAATTTAATCCAATTTCACTCCACTGGAATTTTCTGTGTTTGAGTTGGATCCAGTGGTTTGGGCTATGTGCCAAATTCTCTGCTTGCAGAAATGGTTCTGGTTCCACCAAAGGCAGTACCAATTTATACTGGCAGAGATTCAGCCTTACCTTTTCCCCTTATTTATGCCTGCCTCTTTCTTTAAACAGTATCTCACTGAATACACTTAACTTCAAGATATACATGTTCCTTTCTAGTACGTTGTTTTGACCAGAGCCAAGAGGAATACAAATCAAATGATGCTGTTTTAATTAGCAATGGGCTGAATGATTAAGAACACATTTAGAGTGAGCATAAAACTCAAATCACTCTACTGCTCAGGGGAAAAATCTTTTCATTAACATTTTGACCAATGTCTAACAAATGACCTATTTAGATAAGAATGGAAACGCTAATTTTGTGTTAATGGTAAGCATGCCACCATTTTCCACAGCAGACATGATTTGGCTTCAGATGTTCAGTTAATACAAACACCATAGTATAAAGCACTGATTTTATTAACAGAAATTGGATTTTTTAATGCAGATTCTAACTTTTGCTGTTAAATTATACAAAGCAAGAGGTTTTCTCCCTTTCTCACCCAACTTTAAAGTACTTGCTGAGCATTTCTTCTGAAGGGCTCAATGAGATACATTTAAGAACAAGTGAAGAACAGAGCAAAGGTTATCAGTTTCAAGAAAAAAGGGGTAAAAAGTAATTATAGCAATGGACAAGCATAAGATATATGACAGTTATACGGGATATCATGTCACACTTGCTGATGTTTAAGATCAGAATTTTTTCTTTATTTCTTTTTACATGGTTGGGTGGGTGGGCAGGCGGGGGAGGGGGCTGCAAGGTAGAATTTGGTCTTTTCTTTAGCAAACTCCTTCCTCTGCACTCTGGGTCTTGGGAACATGGGTTATGGATAAGCCTACAAATTTATGGGGAAGGACTGGGACACATGCTGTGCTGAAGACATTGTGAAATATCTCAGCCCCATGAACTGCATTTCAAGGCAGCTAAATGAAGGCACTTTTAACCTTCTGTCCCACTCAATTAAACATGGGGATAGGCTTCCACTCTGGTTCTTTTTCCTCCATTGTGACTGCAGGTTAGACAAGAGTTAATGTTTCTGTTTTTTTAAAGTAAAAAACAGAAAAGAAACCATAATTTCCCTCCTTTAGAATAATAATAAAAAAACCCAGTAATCTTTAAAAGGCAAAATACAAGGGAAAAAAATCTTAAAGCCATGGAAAAATACACTGCAAATAGATCAAGCTCTTTCAATGTGACCAAAATTAAATACTAAGGGCAGGATTTTCAAAGCCGTCTGGATGATTTGGATTTTCAGTTCTCCCTATTAAATGAGAAATCTAAGCCTAAGGAGAGAAAATAGATATGAAGCCAAATCTAGAATAACTGCCACTGACATTTGCATTATGGCTGTTCTATTTTAGATATCTCTGTAGAAATGCCATTACAGGATAAGCATTCATGATGCAAACATATTTCATAATTCATGATGCAAACGTACTTGAGAAGCTAACCTTTCTGAATGTGCATCGGAGATTCACAGAAACGTATAGGCATATATAATTGCCTCGTATACTAGGTCACTTACTTTGGTTCTGATGATGAGTGGCAGTGGAAGCAAGAGCAGTGGTGTGAGGAGAATGAGCAGGAACCTTCGAAAGACCAAGAGCTGACTGAAAATCTTCATCATTGGTGACTGGAGGCTCAGCTTCCCTGCAGAAACTACCAAAAAATCAGATGGCCTTTAAGTAGCTGCCTCGGATTAATATTTTTCTAAACTATCACCTTTAGCCATTGCAAAAGATGGGCTAGTGAAGCTCAGTTAAAATTAAATCTTGTTCTTTATTGTTTTAGTGTCTTTATTAACACTAGGGAGATAAAGTGTATGTTCACCAATAACCTGAGACTAGATTTTTCCCTTCCTTGTAAGGTGAGATGTTTCCTTACAATTTTCTTTTGCCCTTGAAAATGTATTTTGATAAACTGAACAGGAGATAGTGAGCCAGACATGGAAAGGTGTTAAGAGATTTCTAATAATTCTTGAACTGAAGATAACCCATACCGAACAGGAAGCATTTGCCCTCTTCATACATTCAGGCCCAAAGACAGGTTACCTCTTTATGCAAATGCACCTTCCAAGTAACTCAGGAATTTTAAGTACGTTGGCAGAAGAGGTCTGTTGATTACTGCTTCACTACTTGTATGTGAAAGAGAAGCGTAAAAAGGGCTTTAGAAACTGAAAAGAAAACCAGACAGAGCCATTGTCTCTGGTAAAGGTAAAAGCAGAAAATGGCAGGGATGAAAACCCCTCCTGATTAGGAAGAGGGGGATAAGGATGAGCAATGATCAGAATTACCTAAGGAAGGGACTTTGTGGTCACTGTTCCCTCTAAGCTGAATAGTGTGTGTTGCTGCACAAGCGTGCCTGGCAGCGCAGCAATAGCACACCTGCACGGCCGTGCACGCCACGTAGCTTAGGGAACACTATTTGTGGTAATGCGGAATTTTTAACTGATGAGATATTTATTGGAGGAAGAGCATGGAAGGACACAGTTCATCAGTGTATGGGGGACATTGCTTCACTTCTGCTTCACATGGTGGAGGAAAGTACTGGGGAAACAGCTGTTTTAAAACTGGGAGGGAGGGAAATATTGTGGAATCCAATTGTGGAAGATAATGGGGCAAAAGCAATTATGAAATGAGAATATGCAATCTTAATGAAGGGACTCAGGAGCAGAGTGCTTACAGCATCCAGAAACTAGTATGTCAACCACACTAGATTAATGGGCCCTATATGCTCAGGTAGACTGACTTTTTTTTTGGATCATTCCCACTGAAGAAGTTGAGAGAGCAGCAGAATTTAAATAATGGATTTCAAAGGAGCCAACTTCAATAAACTGAGGGAAATGCTAGGCTTTGCTTCTCCAGGTGATAATCAAACTGGTGCAGAAGAGCTGCCAGTTACTGAAATAGATTATATTAAATAAACCACAGCAAACTAACCTGATGAAAAGGAAAAATTAGAGCCTAACTATCTACATTAAGACCCCTTTAAGGGCTTGAAAATCAAAAAGGAATCAGGCAAACTATCCTCCATAAAGAAAATTCAGTTGACTATTCAGAAAATAGCTTTTTAATTATCAGCATGGTAAAATGTTGGAACCAGCTGCCTAGGAATGCCACGGACTCTCTTTCACTAGGTCTTTAAGAACACATTTGGCAAACTTCTGTTTGTTATTCTGCAGACAATACTTTATCCTGTCTCAGGGTAGGGTTTGGATTAGATAACCTCCTTCAGCCCCACATGTCTATGACTTTACAGAACAAACACCTGCCTTCACCATCATTTTCTTCTTCTAGCTAAAACAACCCTGCAAGACCCCAAAGTTTTGATTAATCACTCAAATCAAAAAGGTTAGGACCAGTGTCAGGCATGGGAATTAATTTCCAAAGACAGTCATTGTGAACTTGCACTTCTGTTAAGTAAAGGTTGAACAAATGAAGGGAATACTTCAAGAAATCTAATATGGTTAAAAAGCAACTATAACAAAACCTAAATGGCTAGTACCCCTACAAGAAGTAGAGGACTGAAATATTTCTTACCAGCAGAGATGAGATCTTTATTGGGGCAGCAACTGCAAAATGCCCGGACTGAAAAGGCTAGCTGCAAAATTTCTGGCTAAATAATAACATAGATTAAACAACTGACCAACAACTTGATTGCCGTGAATAGAAAAAATGTAGGGAAGAACAAGAAAAGCAACACAGAGCTTTCTAAGACAGGAGCTGAAAAATCACCCTAAGAAGGTAATCAAGGGATCCCAGACTGGAAATTGCCCATTTATATGTGGAACTGGGTCAGCTAGAGGACTTGGGTAAGACCAGACATTCACAATCGTTTCTACCCTGACTATAGTACACATAGGTCCAAAGGAAGGAGGCTAGATTGTCCCTTTCTGCTCAATAAAAGCCAACTCAAAGCGAGAAATTTCCCTGGGAGTTATTCAGGAACAAACAAAGATTTTCAGGATAAATCAGCAATTAACCAATTTTACAGATGCTCAGATGGACTTTGACTTGAAAATATATATGATCAGTGAAAAGGGCCAAAGGGGTTTTAAGAAGCTATGAAATTTGACAAGAATCTTACTTTTTCTCAGTAACAGAAAAGCAGAAGGGGAAGTGTCTACTAGTGAGGAACAAGGAAACTTATCACCATGAGCCATGTAAGTACAGCTTAATTTGTATGAATGAGAATGGACTTCTCATTTGGTCCCTGACTTTTTTGAACAATAAGAAAAACGGATAAGTTATCGTAAAATAAGGGGAACTGGATGTAATATAAACATTAAAAAAGCAGCAGAAGTTCAGTTCAGTGCTGAAACACAAAAAATAGGCCACAAAAAGTAAAGCTTACAAGACTGGACAGACGAGCATGTCAGAAATGTCACAAAAGTCCATTGTGGAGTTCAGAAAAAGGGGTGGGGGACACCAAATGAAAGAGACAAAGCTTAGAGATCAAACGATTGACCCGCGCAGTTTTGTTTAGATCTAGGCAGCTGCATGACAGTAGCAGAAGGTTAGAGTTAAGTAACAGGAGCTATGAAATGCACAGAGGTGACTGACAATTGGCTCAAATAGCAGCTATTACACCAGACATGCCAAGAAGGTTAGGGAACAGAAGACCCAAGCTGAATTATCTAATTCAGTAGTTCTCAACCTTTATTGTACAAGGACCCATTTGTAAATATTGATGGCCAGTCCTGACCCAGTGCCTTCACTCCTGCCCCACTGCCCCCAGGCCCCAGCTTCCCAGTGTGTGGGGCAGGAGGTGTGTAAGTGGGGCAGAGGGGGCCCCAACCAGCCCCCCTCAGGCTGGAACTCTGCCAGCCTGCAAGGGACAAGCCACGGTTTCCCATGTTTTTCTTCTTTAAATAAGAACCCATTTTTTAAAGTTTTTTTATTGATTTTTAAAGTTTGTCCATGACCCTTTCATATATTCTTGCAACACACTTTTGCCTCACAACCCACAGGCTGAGAAATGCTGATCTAATTGAATGCAAATGGAAACAACTGGGGCCTGGATAGCTGTCTAGAAATTGGATACAAAAACAGGATCTTGAAATTCAAGTGAAAAATGAGGAGAACTGATGTAGTAGATTACATTTATAAATGATCTGGGTTTCATTTCAGCTGCTTGAGAAATGCCAAAGCTGGGAGCTGGGAATTTCAATCAAAAGTGCAAAACAATCTGGAGTTTCTATCTCCAGCAAAAGGAAATACTGATAGGAAAAGATTAGAGATCTATCTGGAAGAATAAACACCTCATGAAGGATAATATAAGTAAGGAGAAAGTCTACCAGGAATGGGAAAAGGTTGATCTGCAAAGACAGTCATTTATTGGAGATCAATTACTGTAGGGATAAAGTGAGAATTGCCAAAAGTCAAGCTGATTTAGACCTTGCAAATGATATTAAATATTTTAGAAGTGTGTTAATCATGTGAACAAAAAAGAACTAACAACAGATACAGAAATAAAATGACTTGTCTCATGTTACACAGGATACCATTGGCACGGATGGGCACAGAACCCCAGGAAGTCTTCTCCAGTGGTTATGATGCCTCCCTTCAAATTGGTGGTGATATAAGAAAAAAGATGGCAATGTGCTAGGCCTTGATAAGAATTTTCTTCTATAAACAGCATAAATAGCATTGAGGGAAGAAAAACAACTGATGTCAAAAAAAGACAACAATATCTACACGATTTAACAGCTAGAGCAGTAGACAGTGCTACCCATTCTCTTTTCCAGGTATTGAATGGCATCAGATGATGTCAAATGCTTTTTTGGTTTCATTTTTTATTCCCTCCTGAGGCACAATTACTTCTAAACTTATCAGAAATCCATTATGGAGAATGAGATCAGAGTGGAAAAAAAATAAAACCAATCAGAAAAAAGCCTCTCAATGGAATTTTAATAAAATGGGATTTAGGAATCTGGACTGGAAGACATGGGTTTAACACCTAGGCATGGATTCCTCTAAAAACATTTGGTTGAAGTAGGTTCCTATGATCTCTCTGCCTGATTTTGTATGGGCTACTAGAAGATTATGATTTTTAACATTTTCCTTCCAACTGCCCTAGGGCTTCTGTTTCTGTAAAAGGTGGAGAGAAAGTGATAGCAGCAGAGGACAGTCCATGCACAACCTCTGGAGAAGCAGCTTGTGGGGTCCGTGTGAAAAAAATCATGTTTACCATGTAACCCTGTTATCCACCTCTCCCCTGAGTAGAAGAAACCACTCACATTTTCCATTTAGGTATGCCATGTAAGTTTTGGATGGAAAGGATTTCACTTGCATTCAATTTATGCTGGTTTAGTATCTGCAGAGCACATTTGATTCAATAAACTTGTTGCACTCACCTAAAGAGTAACTGTGGAGATGCAAAATAAAACTATTGGGAGCTATGCATTGCAAGATATTTTGTAGTTCCTTTTAATTTTGGTAGTCATGGAACCCTATTATGCCTAGATCAGCCGTGGTTTAGGCTGAGCTGTACCTATAACACCCCCTCTGAGTCAATTTGAAATGATGCTGTCAGGCTTCAAATCTTCAACTCTTTGGGGCAAAATGGTGATCTTTCCTTCTTTAAGACTGGAGGACATGGTTAAAGCCCTTCTGTATGTCAGAGGCCTAACCTGACTGGACTCGGTCGAAGCAGTTCTTACTTTTGGGAGCTATGAGCAGTGATGAATCTAGTGATAGAATCAAGTATTGTTTTCACAGTATTCCAAATACTCAACTTTCCAAAGATGAATATTGTTTAATCCTTACAGTAGGAACATAGCATAGCAAGCAAAGGGATTTTAAAATAATAAAAGGCACATGCATTTGATTGTCTTATCTAAAGTTTACCATCTCCCCAAAAGCTTAGGCAGACTCAGCTTTGTCAGACCCACCATACCAGGTCTGTCTCTGTGTCAGTCTGCTCCCCATAAGCAGCTCCCTGATATCTTACCCCTTCCTCTCTACAGTGACTTTTTAACGGTTAGCAGAGAGGTACTTAGCTGCATCAGTTTGAAGTCTGGCAGAAGACAAGGTAGATCTACACCTTACAGGTTAGCCTCCCTTTCATTTTTAGGATTCCTGGAGAAGGAAAACAGTTGGGCAGTTTTAACTGGAGCAAAGGAAGTGTACTCTTCACAGTTAACTGCTGACCTGTTTATTAGGAGATGTATTATCTGAACCCATTGCATTATCTCCCAGGTAATCATCTAATAGCCCTGTTATCAGAATATGCTATCTAGCTTTATAGTACATAGCTCAGAAGTGACATGAATTCACTGTGTGAACAAGTTTTGAAAAATATTTGTTGCACTTCAGTGTGCATACTGCATGCATAGTTTAATAGCAGGAGATAACACAATATAACATTGTGTTTCTCACAGGTCACAGCATTTACTCTAAAGATATGCAGAGGTGGAGTAAAAATCAGGTTGAGGTACTGCTATATTTTCCATGATCTTGTCACATGCTGCCTTCACTAATTCAGGTCACTGGTCCTCAGCGTTTATATAGCAGTCCCTGATGTGAGATTGCATTGTCTTATTACATAAGCCACTATACCTTGGCACAATAGGGTAAGGTAGAGAAATACCAATAATCCTAAGATTACATTTCTTCAGCTAAATAATACAAACAGATTAAATCCTAATTACATTACTGTTGAAGAATGGTTGTCCAGATTCCCATCTTGTCATGGGCGAACCAAATCCTGTTTGTTACTTACACTACTCTCAACAAATTCAATGAACATTTTGCATAAACAAAGAAAGCTGGACTTAGAACTTTGCCTCCTTTCAAGTCACATTATATATTATAAGGACAAGAATTACTTTATGGTGTTTGTAGAAAGCATACAGTCATATGCCTTAAGGTTTGACTCATCACTGTGAAGTTACATGATTTCTTTGAAGGTAGAATTTGTTTTATAGGGTGCGGCCAACATGACAATCATGGTCACCTTGGCCTCAGTTGAATCCAATCAATTCATTTACTCCCATGGGTTATAGTTAACATACTTTATTTGGGAGCTGCTGTACTAAATCATTGTAGTTCCATAGCAAGAGCTATTTGCTTGGCCTTTTTGAATACCAATAATTCTCTCTCTACTTCACGAGGGACTACTCCTAGGAGCTTCAGGGCTTCTACTTGCCCCTCCTACTATGGCTTCAATGTTGTGCACAAGATTTTCTCTTACCCTTCCTCAACATTCATCAGGTCCTTCAAACAGGCTCTCATGAATTTGCACCTGAATACTGAAAAAACTTTCCCATCTTACCATCAGACTTGTTCTGCCGTAGAATAGCTTTCTAGCTATCTGTTGATCCCTCTCTCAGGCAAAGGGCTCAAGTTACAAGATATAATGTCTCTGAGCTACATGCATGTGATTCTTAGGTTACTTTTATACAGTACAAAGGTAGGTCATGCCAACACATGCCAGGATAACGCCACAAGCACTAGCTGCTCAATCAGAGGCAGTGTTGCTGCATTAGCACAGCATGCATGCAGCATTGCATTGAAGTGGCTGTGCTACTGGTTTGGGAGCTGGCACACATAGAACTGTGATGGCATGTCCCAGTCATTTAGCATGTGTGTAATTGCTAAGCCATGTCACAGTATCCTCAGTGGGCACGTACAGTTCCTGTAGTCTTCCACTGAACTTAGTCAGCAGGAAGTCATCAACAATATGAGACATGGTGCGTGTTATGCCACAGCTATAGTCTGGATTGTTGTGAAGATCCCAGTGGTGGAGGTTGGCTGCACACAGACCTTGCCCTGTCTGGAACCCATTCAGCAAGGCCCACTGACCACATGGAAGGCTGAAGCCATGTGGGCAGACTGTAGGATCTGTGATAAGGAACTTGTTTTGTGGTAATGTTGATCTCCATTCCTCACACCAGAGGGTCTCCACCATGTGGTCCTGATGCAGCAGTTTGGACCACAGTGAATATCATGATGGTAGGTGTGCAGCAGGTAGATTTAAGAGATCATCATACACTGGCAGGCTTGGATTGGTGTAGATCTTCTCCAGTAGCTTGCTAGTTGCAACTTCCCATCAGATACGAGGGGGAACAATGTTGCTTAGGACCGGGTGCCATGGTAGAGGGTTGGCTGAAGAGTTCCCGAGATGATGCCCATTGTTGACTGTAGCTGCACATCAGCTAGTTGGTGTGCGATGACCAGTTCCAGTTTGGTATGCAGTACTCTACCATAGAATATGAGATGGCAAGAGCTGACATCCTTAGGGTTAAGGCTCTTGTACCCCATGATGACCCAGCCAGCTTAAGGAGGTTGTTGTGTGTTGTTTCTTTCACTGCTGTCTTTTTCAAGTGTTCATGGTAGCTCAATGTCCAGTCTAGCATCACGCCCAGGTAGACAGTTGGCAATTGATCAGTGTTCATGTTGCGCCAACCATCAGTATCTGCCCCACACCAAGGAAATCAGTGATCCTCCAAGTGAACTGAATTCTGAGAACTTTTCAAGGAATCCCGGTGTTACTCCCACTGACCATCCAGATATTGTGCAATCCTACAGCTTTTGTACCATTTTGCCTGCTCTCTCAATCTTACAACTTAACATTGAGGGTCTGTCAGCTGCCAAATGAAGCATGTTCCAGTGCATGGCACTGTATGTGGACATAGACTTGGTCATGTGACTCAAGGACAAGACAGAGCTTGAACCTTAAACTAGTAAGGGTACACCTACATTGTGCAATGCAACACTGTGAAAACTAGCTCTGACTGAGCTAGCAGTATAGCTGGGTCAGCTCTACCTGGACCAGTTATCCTCATTTGTTACTGCACAGTCATTCAGTACTTGCTAAGTACTTGTTACTGCACAGTCCTGGCGGTGCATGGGTCATTTTCAACTGTGCTGTGCAGTAGCTCATTGTTACTGCACAATAGTGTCAGTATCATGGTTTGTGCCCACTGATACTGTCGCCGTAGCATCTCATGCTATTTCCTAAATCCAAATTACACAGCTTGCCATGGTTCTCTGTGGACATACCAGCTCCTTCAAACTAGCACAGGTACCTTTATATAAAGTTCCATTCCACAATGTTCACATACAATAATAAGCCTAGCTCACTCTGTAACATTTTTCTTAGACAGTGCCATCTTACATTTATTACTTGTCAAATGTTGACAACATAGTTGGTGCTGTACCACTGTTACAGCCAAAAAGATCCTATACAGACTAAAAGCTTTGTCTTTCTAGAGGTACATCAGTATCAAATATATTCCACATACAACAAGGTGCTGACTTGTAGAGTGCACATCCCTTTGCATACTTCTTAACCTCACAGTGTGCAAATAATGCTGTCTTGACTTGGAAAAAGCCTCTAATAATTTTTTGTTGGGACCTTTCCTTTTCAGAACAGGCATAATTTAGCAACCAAAATCTGAGCTACAAGAGCAAAAAACACCCTAAATCAAGCACCTTGCTCTACCATTGCTTTTTAGTGCTGCTCCCCTCATTGCTTTTGATATAGTGGCATCAGGGTCTCTGAGCAATCACTCCCTCCCTGGGTTTCCATTTCCTGCCCTCATTTGTCCAGGAAGGGCAGCACAGCTGTCGGTCATAGAAAGCCTTTTATTTGTGTAAGCTCTTCCTTCATGTAAGTAAAATATGTACAAACACCCATCTGTAAGCATCTGAGTCAGTGGCATTATGCTAGATCGGGAGAGTCACAACTAAGGGACACTATTTACAGCATTTCATTGTTTGGTAGCTTTAGAATCCTTAGCCATGGCACTTATTTCAAGTGATGAAAGCCAATTGCAGGCAGCATAACTCTACTTTCAGGCAGCATCAATTACCCCATGGTGATGGCATACAGAATTTCACAGTTAATCCAAATATATCCATGCTGACTATGTCAGAGTTGTTAGGTCAATCTGTGTTACTGTCAGGGTATAATATTAATTTGACAAAAAATCTGAGCTAATAGCATTGATTTATATTCAGAGTAACTGATTAATCAAATTCCTCTCTCTTGGAAGAGACTTTGCGAATAAAGAACCTTGAGGGATAATACTAAATTGTTCTTAGTGAAACAGCAAATTTGAATCATGGTGGTTTGCCACAAATTATTTAAAAGTTTCAGTAGAGAATTCTCACTAAAACTGTCTTCAAGGAATAAATTTGGTAACCATTAAAATACAACAGTTCCCACTTACTTATTCACTCCCTAGCTCTATAAACCCTAGAGGTCCTTTATTGCTTTCACAGTTTGCTTTCTTCTTTCAGTGAAAGATATATTTTTTCCCAGTTGCTGATAACATAAATTAACAGCCCTTAGAGGTCTTTTTCAATATTATCCCTCCATCTTCTTCTTGGTCAATCATAAGTTTGAACACCATAAGAATGACCTTGTAAAAGATATTTATGCTGACATTCAGCCTATCTCTGTGTGCAGGGCAAGTCCATATAAAAGTGTCATATACAGGAATAGGTAGGCTGTAAAAAGCAAGATAAAACTAGATAATTTTTGTATTCCATCATTTCCCTTTTTCACAACTGCAGCCATCGCTACTTCCTTCCATGCCACTGAGTTAATTTATCATTCCCATTTTCAAGAATTCAGGAGGTATATTCAAAATAGGAATGACTACATAAACTTAACATGGTGAAAGGGTTTGTGTATTTCAAGAGCCTTAAGAGGTATGCCAGTGGCATCTTGCACCCAGTACAGTCTCCTAAGATGAATGGGTCAATGGATAAAGGACAGAGTAAGGAGTAAACCACTGGTCATCCAGTTTGGGGGATGTGCATGACATTAACATCTTTACCCTATAAAAAAATACAGTTGCTAAGGAACTTAAATAAACCAAGCTTAACTAATGGCAGAAATGTTAACGCAGAAAGGACCAGGCCACACAACTTTCACTGACCTTAGTGAAATCCAGTAGTCAACTTTGAAAATATCAATCCCTCTATGTGTCTATATAAGCTATCAGAAGGATTTAAATTAATTTTAAAAATGTTAATGTTGCTACAGTGTTAATAAAAAAAATCTTTGGAACCATCAGAATTCCAATTTAAATTTTAAAGTATTTGAAATGTATACAAATATTGAAAGGCTTAATCTGGATATTTGAAAATTACTAAACCTTTGTATGAAGACAGCAAGCTGTGATTTCCGTGTTCAGCACTAAGGGTGCTGACAGACATGCAAATCCCCACTCTAACTCATGGCGCTTCACATAAAGCACCATGAGTTAGAGCAACCCCTTGACCCAGCATCCATTCGCTTGTTGGATTGGATTGCGGGGGACAGGGGAGGAATGGGATGGTGGATCAAGTCTGCCTGCCTGTTGCATGA
>NW_017728931.1:104754275-104757834 GCF_001723895.1 Crocodylus porosus
GGGGGGGCCTGTGAGGCGGGGGGGTCCAATCCACACCCCTGCTCCAGCTCAGAGTGGGCAAACCCCAGCTGGCAGCTCACTCCCCCTTCTCCCCTGTTTTTTCAGATAGCATCATGGGCACAGCTGGGCAGCATCAGCCTAGCCCTGATCACACCACAGATTGATCCTAGGAAACAGAAGGGGTTTCCATTTGGTGAGGGTTAATTTTTTGTGCAACTGGCCACTTTAAAAGTGCTCTATAGCCAGGTATCTGTGTTGGGACAACTGTAGGGTACTTTCAGGGGGCCAACTACATAACAAACATAACTTCTGTCTGCTCCCTAAAGGCTGCTACCTCATTATTTGAGGAAGAAGCTAGATTTTGGAAGGTTAATTCTGCTTGTTAAGAAACACTTCACTAAATTATATTTTTCAAACTTCTTACATATCAGCATTGGCAGTAGCAGTCCCTTGTTATGAGGATGACAGTCTTCCAGTAAATAGGAAAGTCATTAGTGAGTCCATAGATGACTGAAGAGGACAATCTGAGATCTGCTTGTTCTACTGCAGATGTGACAATTATTTATAGGAAGAAGGAACAGAACCTGGTCATTTGGAGTCATAGCTCTTTTCCTTTGTCCCTCTTGTCTATCTGCTTCCATAGTGAAGTGATTTTGCTCATAATGATCAATACCTTGTGTCAAGCGGTCACTGCATAAGGACATATACCCTGATGTCTTGCTGACATTCACTGGCCCCTTGGGGTGGCTGCACCCCTACAGTTGAGCTGGGTGAGATCTGGTGCCTTTTCTTTTCCCACTTGCCATTACTTTGATGATATAGGAGATTCGAAAATAGGGAGGTGGTGACCACCTCTCTCATGCCTAGGTCAATTGCAGGGGCAGCCCAGTGCCTGAAGTCTGGAGCCCAAAATGATGGAAGAACCAGCCTGGAGCCCACTTTCCAATTCCACTTCTTTTATTTTATATATTATATATTTTTACCTTTTCTTCTCTCTCTCTCTCTCCCCCCCACCTTTTTTTTAAAGAGTCCTTCGACCTTTGCCCTCTTCTTCCTCTGGGCATCTGCAAGGTCTAGTGCCCTGTTTCATAGATTTCATAGACATTAGGACTGGAAGGGACCTCAGAAGATCATTGAGTCCAGCCCCCTGCCCCAAGGCCAGGAAGTCAGCTGGGGTCATAGGATCCCAGCAAGATAAGCATCCAATTTACTCTTGAAGGTGTTCAGTGTAGGCGCTTGAACCACCTCTGATGGCAGGCTGTTCCAGACCTTGGGGGCTCAGACAGTAAAGAAATTCTTCCTTATGTCCAGCCTGAAATGGTCTTGCAGGAGTTTATAACCGTTCGACCTTGTCATCCCTTGGGGCGCTCTGGTGAACAAACATTCCCCCAAAAACTGGTGGTCACCCCTGATAAACTTATAGGTGGCTGTAAGAGAGAGAAAGAGTCACAGGGATCAAAAGTACAAGGGCTAAACAAAGGGTCAGTAGCCTCAAATTCACAGCCCCAAAGAGCCTGGCAGAAACCCTCCTTACCCAGGTGTTGCTGGAAGGGAAGGGCTGTGAGCACCAATGCTGGTATAAAGAGCCCGGAACAGGCAAAGAGGGGGAGCGTAGAACTGGAAGGAGGAGGACCGAGCCGATGCACGCTGCAGGGAACAATCAGAGCAACTTGGTGAGCCGCTAGGAGACTCCTGCAGACAGTGAGCTCCCCAGAGGGAACTTAGAGCAAGGACTGATGACCTGTTTGTTACCATGCCAGTTTTTGTACTATAAATTCCCTAATAGAGGGGCACTATAGAATTTTGGTACTGTAAAGTCCCTAAAGGTGGCGCAAGCCAAAATGGTGCCACAAATGCACCTAATGGGATGAGGGAAATCATGACAACCTCAATAAGAGGCTTGGGAAGAGCCACCCAAGTGTGGGTAGGGGACGAAGAGAGGGACTGACCTTCCGAAAGTCAATTTTGATTTTCGCTCGGTTAAAAGGAGCTGGAATCATAACCCTGGGCCAGGAGTGCTGGGTTTTGTTTTTTTCCTTTTGTTTTTCTTCTGCTCAGGATGGAAGTCATGCTGCAGGACCAAGCGGTTGATCAGAACCTGGTGGAACGGACGAGGGTGTAGGGGTGGCGGAGACCTCAGGAACGTAGGACCTCCTCGGGACGACGGTGGGACAACTAATGGTTGTTCTAACTGAACTAATGGTTCAGTTCCTACACACCCAGGAACTGAACCAACTCCTTTAACACCAACTCGTGGCAGGAAAAAAGCATGGGTGTGTAGCTCTCCAAATTAGAAACTGTCTCACTCGAGTTGGCTGGCAGGCGGTGGCCTACAGGTCTGCAAGTGACTGAGATACTTGACAGTGGCCATCAGATCACCCCTGAGCCTGCTCTTTTCCAGGCTAAAGAGCCCCATGGTGACCACCTCATGGTCACTGTCACCCAGCTTCCCATCAATCATTAGGTCACCGATTAGGTCATCCCCAGTAGCCAGTACCAGGTCGAGCAGCGCTTTACCTCCTGTTGGCCTGTAGACTTCTTGAGTCAGGTAGAGGTTATCCACACATGATAGGAAGCATTGCGACTGCTAGGATTTTGTTGAGTGATCCTCCCATGAGATGTCCGGGTAATTGAAGTCACCCATGACTGTGCTGCCCTGCCTGGACAAATGAGGGCAGGAAATGGAAACCCAGGGAGGGAGTGATTGCTCAGAGACCCTGATGCCACTACATCAAAAGCATGGTCCTGGAGCATGCGGCCTCAGCCAGTTCCCGGGCAAACTCCTGGTCAAACTCTTGACTTTGGGTGGGAGGTCTGTAGTAGACTCCCAGCGTTGTGTCCCCTGTGCCTTGTTCCCCATGGATTTTAACCCAGAGGGTCTCCAGTCGTCCACCCTGGTCACCAACATCAGCTTGCAGGGACACGTAGCTTTCTTTAACATAGAGAGCTACACCCTCACACCTTTTATCTACTGGATCCCTCCTGTACAGGTCATAGCCATCTATACCCGTGGTCCAGTCATGGGTGGAGTCCCACCAGGTCTCCGTTCTCCCTATGACATCATAATTATTTGTGTTAAGCAGGAGGACAAGTTCCTCCTGCTTATTCCCCAAGCTCCTGGCATTTGTGTACAGGCAGGCAAGTGTCCCCTTGGGCGCTCTTGCCTTGCCACAGATCTATACCAGGGCTGGGGTAGGGGTGGGCTCCCTTAAGTGCCTTGGCCTAATGGCTCTGCAAGGGTTGCTTAGTGGGCCAGTAGTGGTGGTAGTCCTCCTGTCCCCCAGCGGGCTTAGTTTAAATCCCGGTGGAGCAGGTCGGCCAGTCTGGCTGAGAAGAGCCTCCTCCCAGTGGAGAGAGGTGAATGCCATCTCTTCCCAGCAGCTCGCTGCCTCTCTCGCCAAAGAGTGGGCTGTGGTCATGGAAGCCAAAGCCTTCCCGATGACACCAGTGCCACAGTCTTTGGTCAACTACCTGGATTCTCCTGTTGCCTGGGGCCGTTCCATTAGGACCTTCAGCAGTCCACCTGCCCACTCTGGTCTTTTCCCCCGGGACATTAAAG
>NW_017728931.1:104758159-104777725 GCF_001723895.1 Crocodylus porosus
GGACCGAGGGTTCACCCACACTTCTGGCTCCTTGGCTTTGCCATTCTGCTCCTTCAGTGCCCACCCTTCCTCCAGCCTGCCTCCAGCCTTTAGACATAGCCCAATGCTGTGGATCGGCTCCAATCTGCTTCACCTGGCGCAGAGGTAAAGTCGGGCTGGTGGAGATCAGGAGTTCCCGTTGTAGCCTGGATGTTGCAGCGTGGAGTGATTCCTGTCCCTGGCTGGGGATACAACTTTGGTGAGTGCCCTCCGGGCTCTCACACGTTGTCATACATCACAGTGCCATTGGGGATGATTCTTAATATTGTATTTCTTCAGATAAGCCTTCAGGGTGTCCTTGAATCTCTTTTTGCTCACCTCTAGAATGGTGCCCATTGGTGAATTGGGAGTATAGGAGTTGTTTTTGGGAGCTGGTTGACAGGCATTCTTATGACATGTCCTGACCAACAGAACTGGTGCCATGTAAACATGGATGCAATGTTGGTGGTGTTGCTGGTGGTATCTGCCTGAAATAGAACACTTACATTTATTCTTCTGTCCTTCTAATTGATATGGAGAATTTTCCAAAGACATTGCTGATGGAAACATTCCAAAACTTTCAGGAGTTTCTGATATTTTGTCCAAGTTTCACACCCATACAACGCCTGGTAGTTGAGAAATTTGGTTTAAATCCTGCAATCACGATCATCAGAGGCACAATTTAAGGGACATGCAAAGGCAGTACTGGCAGATTTTCTCTAATGTTGAATACTGTTGCCTGTATCTACTTTTTGGGAAAGGTGGCTACCCAGGTGGGAGAAATACTCAACATTCTCTAAGGATTGTTTTTTAATTGTAATATGTAAAGGAGCAGCTGGTTGGTTTGGGCTGGATTAGTAAAGGATTATGGTTTCTGTGAAGTTGACAGTCAGTCCAAGCATTTAATATGCTTCATAGATGCAATCAGAAATGACTTGGAACTTTTCAATTGAGTGGGCACACACAACACAATCATCACTAATGGAGGTGTTGGTTATCTTGGGTTGGGAAGATAACCTATTCATGTTAAAGAGATTCCTCTTCATGCAATACTGGATACTTACTCCAGCTGGAAGTCTATCAGCAATCAGAGGCAGAATAGTTGCAATGCAGATGGAAAAGATTGTTGGTGCCATCACACATCCTTGCTTGACTCCAGTTCTAATAGGGAAAGGGTCCTTTACTGAGTCACTGATTAGTATGGTTGGTGTCATATCTTTTTTAAGAAGTCTGACGATAATGGTAACAAATTTTGGTGGGCATCCACATCTTATTAGGATCTTCCATAGAGCAACCCCATTAATTGAGTCAAAGGCCTTAGGTCAGTGAAAGCCATGTAAAGATCCCAGTGTTGCTCACAGCACTTCTCCTGCAGCTGTCTAGCAACAAAGATCATATCTGTTGTATCTCTGAGTGGTCTGACAGCACATTGGGACTCAGGTAGAGTCTCCTCAGTGAAGAAAGTATTGAGGAGAATGTGGCAAAGATCTTCCCAGGTATAGAGAGGGATGCAACATCCTGATAACTGTTACAATCCCATCTATCTTCTTTTTGGGATATAGTAACAATTCTGGCATCTCTCTAGTGACTGGGAATCTTTTCATGTTTCCAGATTTTCATAATTCAAGTACTATCCTGCAGCAGTGTTCTTTAGGGCACAGCAACATGTGTAGATGCTGACGGAGCTGCCTGCCAGCTAGCCCCACACTGGCTCACCCTCATGTCCCAGGCAGCTCCTCCATCGCACCTGAGCTGGGTTGGAGCAGTCCTGGGCTGGGGCAGTCCCAAGATGGCAGGCTGACTGCCTGATATGTGCCAGAGTTTATTCATTCACACTAATTTCACATGTAGACCTGCCCACTGACATCTGGAACTATCCTGGTTATGTGTTATAATAAACAATGAAAGACTTTTCATCTCAATGTCATGGATGAATATCTTCTTTTCAGCATAACTTCTCTTCAGCAAACCTGTTTATTGAGGGGTCCAAGGGCAGTGATATAGCAAAGATAACTTGCTTCTGTAAACACTATTGATTTAATAACTAGGGTAATGTTATATTTGTTTTAATTCAGACTAGTAACAAATACTTCTATCAATGAACTTAGGTTAAGATGAGAGATCACATTATGAATTTCTAAATCTCATGATAGGTATATTAAAATAATATGACAGAAATCTGGAGAAGAAAATATACTAACCAATCACTATTTGGCTCATAACATTTTCTTTTAAAACAGATAAAAAGTTCACAATTCTGATCCAGAGTCACATTGCTCCATAGTTTAGGAAGCCACAGGGGGACTATTTGAATGTAGATCTACAACTGCATTTTAAATAGCTTGCAAGTTCCTGGATTTTAGTTTAGACACATTTTCAACTCCCTTTTACAAACCACTAATTTGAACTTCAAAGTAAGTTGTAAATTAATATTGCAAGGCCATTCTATCTTTAGAGAGGATTCAGTGTTCTTACTTATACCTAAGAAGAATAAGAAAAATCATAGGTAATCCTTATAATTTCCATTATAATGATTTCCAGCCTGTTCTTAGGATTTTAACAATTCTAAGAGGAATTTTCTTTTAAATGTGCATTTCTCACCTTCAGCCATTGTTCATTTAAAGTCAACCCTTTCAAGTCAACTGGAGCTCTGAGTACCTAACAGGCTCTTAATTAGTGACAAGCCTATTTATGGTTGTTAAATGCAGGACTGACCCCTATGGAGAGTAGGTTGGTAAAGTGTAAAAGCCATTTTGGTTTCCCATATAGTGGTGGGCAAAGGGAAAGGATGGCAGGAGATGAGAAGGGCAGGGTGTTGTCTAATTAATTATCATGGATGAATAATAGCAATTCAAAGTACCTGAATTACTTTTTGGAAACATTTTAGGCTGAACAAACATATAACAAAACCACAAACAGAATTCCAATAGAAACTTAATTTCCTTGAAGGTTGTTGGGTACTGCAGGGTTTCAGACAATCGCATAACTAGGAACCTACCTAATTCACAGAAGCTGCTTCCGTATTTTGTGGTCCTGGCATGGCATCTGATGCCATTTTCGTGGTGGATTGTGGTGGGCACCCCCAATGCCTCTAATTGGCTGAGTAGCCCTGGAAGTCCTGCCCCTCCCTGGAGACTGACAGGTGGCTATCTGTGGGACTTCCAGGGCCCCTCAGCTAATCAGAGGCATGGGGACCTCCCACTGTGCTCTGCCAGAAAAGTCTCCCTCCCTCCACTTTGTGCTTCAGGACACCAGGGCTTCCTGCCTCTCTTTGCAGCTCCCTATTTTTTCTCCTCTCCTCTTTTCCTGCTTTTCGACATTCCCTGTGCTTTTTTCATGGTCCAAGGGCTTGTTTGTGGGGACCAGGCTTTTTCAGGGGGCACCTACCAAATTCATGGTTTTTGCAAAAATCTCACACAATCATGAATTTGTTAGGTACCTAAGCATAACCAAGGGCGAGCTCATGATGGGAGCACTAGTCCTACGTGCCAATTTAGTGGGGAATGATGGGCACAAGATTAGAGGCTTTGCATTACCTGCCTGGTCATCACCACTGCCCCATGCATCACAGCCTCCCAGGGTGAAGAACTGCCAGGTTACACATGTGGTTCCAAGCTCTCAGTCCAGCTGACTCCCCATGCTGCCTGACTCCTGAGCTATGTCAGAGCTTCAGATCCTGGGAGCCCAATCATCTATTAACTGAGGTCGATACGCCTATCAGTTTCACAGATGCTATCAGGTAAAACTAATGTGACTATGACGATTTTAGCCAATGGCTGCTAGGTTCATGTAGACAATACTTCATTTTGGAAGCATCTTGTCTGTCAGTGTTTCTAAAACATCAAAAAAAATCTGGTTTTATTCCAAATCAGAATGAATACAAAAATTGTAATATTGAGGTTTTCCATGAATCAGCACTGAAGGTCTGTTATGTTGAGACAGGACCTCTACATCATCAAAACATCTCATCACACAACAAAAATTGCCTAGTTGTCAGACCTCTAAGGAAAACAACACAAATCAGAACTTACACACCAGAGGATAGGGACTCTAGCTTTAAAACAAAGTGTATTTAATTATCCCTATTACATGCAAAATTTTATTCACTGTAGGTTTCACTTTTTCAAAAAAATATGTAAAGATTAAAGAAAAAGAACTATTTTCCAATATTTATAGACTAACTGTATAACCTTTATAGAATAAAGCCAAAAATCTGAAATTCCTTGCTTAGTGCTTACATTGATCCTATAGACATGTTAATAGCTGCGCTCTGTAACTTGGCTTCAAGTCACTACCTTTACTCTCAATATTCTTTGCAAAGATTAACATTTAGATAGCTCACAACCCTGTAAAAGATTTACAGACATAGATATGTGAAGAAACTTGATCCCTAGTAAGTTTTCTGGTTCTTTTCAATTAATTCTTGGAATATATTCAGAGATGTTGCAAGTTTTTTTATCCTATAAAAAAGCAGTATAACTCAGCATATAACAACATCCTAAATACTTTTGAAATCTGGCTCCTTCCTCTGAACCGACTGATTATATGACAACTGCTTTACTCTTGGAAGACAGCAGAGAGAGACGCTTAAGGAAAAAGAGTGTGTTGTCAAAGGGCAAAACAGGGTAATTCCTGCATCTCTCAGGCCCTTTGTAACAAGGAAGTTCAAGTACCTTTGTTTCACTGATGGCATGCAAAGATATACTTAATCTTATGTAGTTAATAATCTGATAATAGCATGCCCGATTCAGCTCAAGGTATTTAAAAAAAGTTTCTGTAGACAGACTTCACTGTTAGTGAAACAATGAAGGGTTCTGTGGGTGTATCTACATGAGACATTTACTGCAGAGCTGATTGATTAACCCCGCAGTTAATGTCTCAGTGTCTACAAGTGCACCCATATTAGGGTGCACAAAACTAATAAACTCCATTGCAGCTTAAACATTACCCTGCAGTGGATTTTTTCATGTGTACCACCATGCATGTAGATGTTGACCCAGATGGCTGGGGCTTGAAGATGCTTCAATATGGGGGCTGTCTGCTGGCTAGCCATGCACTGAAGCAGTCCTCGTGCTCCAGCTAGCCCCTTGGCAGCACATTGAACCTGGCCAGAATAGTCTTGGGCTTGCATGCTGACCCCTTGGTTTCCCTGCCACCTGGGGCTGCTTCGACCCAGCTCACTGTGCTGTGACCCACTGCATGTGTAAACAGCACACCTGGGAGCTTCCCAGGAGCAATAAACTGCAGAGCAATAAGCACCATGATTTATTCATGTGCCATAATGGCAAGTGTAGATGCACCCTGTAAGGGATAATGAGTGAACCACAACATTAGACTATTTTCTGATAAACACTTAGTAACTCAAAAGCTAGGTCCAGAGCACTGGCTGTCCAATGGCTCAGTTGGCAGAGAATTGGGATTTGGAATTATTTTCCCATGAATGGTTTTCAAGAATTTAGAAAAATGTTCATCAGGATCGGGACAAATAAATCCTCAAAAGCTTCCAAACACCAAAATGCCTCATGTTGGAAATAGCAAAACAAGATATTTCTGAATTAAAAAGCTTTCCAGGAGGTCTCCAGCACCTGCTACTTTTCTGGAACAAAACCGGCATGGTTCTTTTCAGTTCCATTGATGGCCACTAGTGAACAGCAACAGAAAAAAGTGATAGCAGCTGCCAGGGTTTCCATAGTACCCAGCTCTATGCCAGCCCTGCCTTTCTTACTGTTTTGAAGTCTGAGACACCAGGGTTTCCAAGATCTGTAGCTCTGGAGATGCCCCACAATGTGGACTGCTCCAGGGTTGATAATTTCTGGGTGTCTAAACTCCAGGGTCAGCTGGCTCCATGGGCACCCTTGGTGCCAGGTGGATGAGCCAGCAGGAAAGCAAATGGGATTTCTGTGGAAACCTTCCTGGCAGGCAGGATCCCATCAGCCCCTTCATGTGTTCATTTGGAACATTCTGTGAAATCATTGTGTTGCTGCAAAAGGCTCCGCTTTCAGAAAATCTTTATTTTCTAACAGAAAAAATGTTCCATATAAAAATTTCTGATTAATTCATTAAAAAAAACTCAGCCTATTCCAGCCCGACCATTGTCTTGCTGTATATTCTCAGACAAGTCAGTGGAACCTGATTTTAAGAAGTATTTGCAGCTGTCATTGACTCTAGCACTTCCAAAATTCAAATCTTTATATTTCCAGCGCTCAGTTTCTGCCACAGTAACACCATAATGCTTAGCCCACTGTTTTCAAGTGCTTTGAGAGTTATGGATCAAGAATTCTCTATTTCAGCTGCATTTATTGTTTTATTGGCACTAAATTGTGACTGTGTTTGAGTTCACATCATTTGCTTCTTAACCACAGAAATTAGCCAAAGTTTGGGGTCTTGCAGGGTTTTTTCTCTGAGGATGAGAAATTGTGATTAGCAGTCAGATAGAGTCTGAAGCAATTATCACTTATTTACAAAAGATGCAGACATAGAATCCAATAGACACAAACAGCAGGGAGTTTCTTTTCTTACTCAGAAATACCAGCCTGTCTTCCCAGACTTTTGGGTCTAAGAAACTGCCCTTTTGCTTCATCTGAAGATAATAGCGTGCGAGCGCACGCGCGCACACACACACACACACACACGAGCAGCCAAACGACTAATTTCTGTTAAATTAGTCCAGTGGTTCTGAATCTTTCTGAACTTGCAAAACCTCTTTAGTCAGCTCATGACTCCACTTACAATGTAAATCCAGCTTTTCCAGCTAAATATCAGTGGGACTTATGACTCCCACTTTGGGGCATGATCCCTAAACTGAGAACTGCTGTTAGTAGCCTGTGTATCTGTAGCCAGGGAAACTCCTGTTCACACACTTTGCTTTCTCAGCTGGTAGCTTTGCAGCCCTGTTTTTACCACATACAGGAGCTTGTTTCTCCTTCTGCTGAGTACAGCCACTGGTTTTAATGAGGTCTGAGACTGACTTTGTCCTCTACTGACAGTCCTTAGCATCTTTGGCAGGTTCAGTTGTGTGGGTTGAGTCCTAGTATCAGAGAGTCCTACACAGGCCACTCCGAGTCCTATAACTGATATGCACTGGACTATTTTACTGCCAAAGATATAAGCACAAGAGAGCTTCACTTTAAAAAGTACATTCTGTACCATGGACAAACAGTGAATAACATATTATTAAAAAGTAAGGTTATATCACTATGGCGGGCAAAAACAAAACAGTACGTACATGAATGAACCTCTTACCTTCCTGATAAGTCTTTCAGCGCCAGAAAATAACTAAAATATGGATAAGAAGAACAATATGAGCACACAGTGCTCTTAACTGCTTTCCCTGGTTCTGCCAAACAGCACATTCTGTTAAGATCACATAAGTGTTGCAAAAGCAGCTCTTCTTCATGAATAACTGTAAATCCAGTCGGAAGCCAGATAATTCAAATTTTAATCATCCAAATTTTATGTGATCTATGTGCTGTTTTCCTAGTGCCTATAGTAGCAGGTGATGCACTTATTCTGAATTGTTGAATTCACTATATCAACACCTGAGAAGCAAATGCTCTGCCTGCAGTGAACTATATAACATCCAAACAAACTAAAATGAAAAACAAAAACAAAAAGCAAATTTACTGTTAATCTACTTACCTAGTGGGATTAACAATAATTGCTGGACAAGATTAGTTCAGGAGCTGTTTTGCCCACATACCAGATGAGAGAAGATGAATGAAGTTAGTGTTAGTTATAGAAAGGACTTCCTGATTTTCCTGGTATTTCATTGTATTGCTACACAGCAAGAAACCATAAGTTTGTCATTCAATTCTTAAAGACAAAAATAAACAGTATGGCCGCTTCCAGACAAGCACGTACATGCCTGTTGCCCTGCCTCAACCCCCTGTGAGGCGGGGCAACAGGCACGTGCAGGAACAAAAACATGTTAAAAAAATTAGACCCCTGGATATCCAGGGGTCTAAAAAAAGCACTCCACAATAGAACGGAGCAAGGCACAGTTCAAGACTGTGCCCGGACCCAGTCCTCCAAAAGAGATGCTCTGGTTTTGGCCAGAGCGTCTCTTTTGTGTTCCTACTGCCCCCGACACTGTCCAAGGTAAGTTGGGGGAAGGAGAGAGGGTTCATGGGTGTCGGGGGGGTGAGGGGTGGGAGGGGGATGGGGGGGGGGGGTTTGGAGAGTGGCGGGGGAGGAATGTCCCTGGGGCTGTGAGGACCTGGCCAAGCCCCTGAGGCTCACTAGTCTGGCCTTGCACTGGAGCAGGTCCCTGGGTGGCTCGTGCTCCCTGGCAGCCTGGTGTGCAGGGACTGTGTGGAGTCGAGCTGCATCCTGACAGCCCCAGGCAGCTCATGTTCCCCGGTCCATCCTGACTCGCGGAGCCGAGTCAGGTCCTGCTGGCCTTGGGGTTGCTCGTGCCACCCGGCTGCCAGGCGGCACAAGCAGCCCCAGGGCCAGCAGGACCTGGCTCAGTTCCGCGTACTCACTGCGCCAGCACTGGACCAGGTCCTGCAGCTATAGGAAGGGCCCGACTGTGGCAGGACCCAGCGCAGCATGTAGGAACTGCATAGTTTCATAGTTTCTAGGGAAAGAAGGAACCTGAGTAGATCATCGAGTCCGACCCCCTGCCATGGCAGGAAGGAGTACTGGGGGTCAAACAACCCCAACAAGGTGTTCATCTAACCTCTTCTTAAAAGCCCCCAGGGTAGGAGCCTGCACCACTTCTCTTGGATGTTGGTTCCAGATCCTAGCTGCCCTGACCGTGAAGTAGCGCCTCCTGATATCCAGCCTAAATCTACCCTCCGCCAGCTTGTGACTGTTATTCCTGGTCACTCCTGGCAGTGCTTGGGGGAACAGGGACTCCCCCAATGCCTTCTGGTCCCCCCTGACTAGTTTATAACAGGCCACTAGATCCCCCCTCAGCCTTCTCTTTTGGAGACTGAACAGGTTCATGTCCCTCACCTCTCCTCATAGGGTCTGCCCTGCTGTCCCCTGATCATGCGAGTGGCCCTCCTCTGGACCCTCTCCATGTTGTCCATTTCCCTCTTGAAGTGCAGCGCCCAGAACTGGACACAGTAGTCCAGCTGCGGCCTGACCAGTGCCGCATAGAGGGGGAGGATCACCTCCTTGGACCGGCTCGAGATGCATCTGTGGAAGCATGACAAGGTATGGTCGGCCTTCCTGACTGCATCCTCACACTGCCGACCCATGTTCATCTTGGAGTCAATGATGACTCCAAGATCCTTTTCCACCTCTGTGCTGGCAAGAGGGGAGTTCCCCAACCTATAGGTATGGTGCCAGTTGTTCCTCCCCAGGTGCATCACTTTGCACTTGTTGGTGTTGAATCCCATCCTATTCTCGTCCGCCCACCCTTGTAACCTGTCTAGGTCTGATTGTAGCCTGTTGCATCCCTCCAATGTGCCCACGTCCCCCCACATCTTAGTGTCATCAGCAAATTTGAACAGGGTGCTTTTTACCCCCTTGTCCAAGTCACTGATGAAGATGTTGAAAAGTGTGGGTCCGAGGACCGAGCCCTGTGGAACCCCACTGCCCACGTCCTTCCAGGTTGAGAAGGACCCATCCACCACCACCCGCTGGGTGCGGCCCTCCAGCCACTTGGCGACTTATTTGACTGTGTGGGTGTCTACACCACAGTCCCCCAGTTTCTTGCTGCACCAGCTCCTGTCAGCATCCGCTGGGCCTCAGGGTCAGCTCCTGCCTTTGCTCCCTGTGCCTGTTGGGGGGTGGGGGTGAGGACCTGGCCCAGCCCCACGTGACTCGCTAGTCTGGCCTTGCACCGAAGTGGGTCACAGGGCTCTGGGAAGCGCGGTTCCTGTGCATGCCTCCCGGAGCCATGCGACCCGCTTCAGTGCAAAGTCAGACTAGCAAGCCTCAGGGATCTGGGCCCAACCCAGCTGGGCTGCAGAGAGGCCCCAGGACCTGTCTGGGCCTGGCACACGGTCCCCACATGTTGCACTGGGTTCTGTCATCATTGGCCCAGCCCAGCTGGGCTGTCCTGGGGGCCCAGGACCCGGTTGGGCCTGGCACACGGTCACCATATGCTGCACTGGGTCCTGCTGCCACAAGACCAGCCCGGCTGGGCAGCAAGAGCAGCCCCAGGGCTGGCAGAACCAGGCTGGGCTCAGTGCATAGTCCCCCCACTGATGCTGTTAAAGGTTAGTGATGGGCCCTGGGCAGGGGGCTGTGGCCCTCCAGGGTGGAGCTGGAACTCTGGGTGGGGGCACCTCCAAAGTGCCTGGGAACCTAGGCAGGGGGGCTGGGGCCCTGTGGGGGATAGGAGCTGGGACCCTCCAGGGGGGAGCTGGGACCCTTGGTGGGGGGGGAACTGCAGCCTGTGGGGGTCAGGGGACCCACCCCTCCTGAACAGCCCCAACACAAGATCCCCCACACCCACAGTGCCCCCAGCCAATACCCCACTCCTACCCACAGACCAACCCACATCTCTCCACATCCACCCACCCACCTTCCCCCACAACCCTTATCACCCCCTTTCTACAAACACCACATCCCCCATCACACACCCATGATGTATGAAGAAAACCAACAGCACAGATCAATACATATAGGTATTTATAATTTATTTTTTCATGATGATAGAGACACTGGTAGGCTTCCAAATTGGTTTAACATTGTAAATATACCAATAAAGTATTACCCAACTTATCACTGTCTCTCTCTCTAGGGGTGTGTGTGTGTGTGTGTGTGTGTGTGTGTGTAGAGTGGTTTTTTGTTTTAAGTGTGGAAGAACATGGATTTTGGGGTATTTTAAAAAATGGATTTGGGATGCTGCTGCAGCAGTCCAGCTGGCACAAGGGGTAGTGTCCCCAGGTACCTAGTAGCTGGACACCAGAAGCTCCTGAGCCCTGAGCTGCTTGCCAGGGCAGCTTTTTGTATGGATGGGGCCAGGACAGGGCAGCTTTTTATACTGCTGGGGACAGCACAGGTGCTGGCCCTGGGCTCTAGCTCCCCCTGGCTGCAGATCCAGGAGGAGCCAGGCAGAGCTATTTTGCCGCAAGTGGCACAATTTGCTCCACACCAAAGTGCATGTCTGAGCATGTGCACTGAGGCAAAAAGCCCCGGCTCAAATTTGCACCGCTTCTATTGAGCTGCTGCAAGCTCATGTGGTTGCATGTGTGGACATGCCCTATTAGTTTAAGTGGCAACTTTTCCCCATGTTTTTAAAAATACTTTAAATAGATTGTCAGAATAGTTCTTATTTCTGACTAGTACAGAACTACATTGACTTTAACCTTTCTTTCATTATATTTACCCTCTTTTTATTATGGTCCACCAGCATTTCCATGCAAACAGATTGACCACTTGGTAACTTCTTGTTTTACTTCCTCTTAGGAAAAGTAAAAAGAATGTAATGGCACTTTGTGAGCTTTTTTGGGGGCCAAATTTCCATAACAATGTGAAAATAGCTTACCTTTAGAAATTGGCTCAGCATTTTCATTTTCATTGCAATACTTTATAAATAAAAACCTCAAACACATTTCCTTTCTGAGTTGATCTTTGTGTGTGATGATGAAATCAGAAGGTTTGTCTCCTTCACCAGAGAACAAGAAAAGTCCTCTATTGATTTTTTTTTTGCAAAAATCTTGTTCGTCTAATAAAAGTTATCACTTCTACCATGAACCCAGATTACTTTTTCCACTAGACCAATACAGCTACAACCTGGATACCTGACACTTGGAAGGTATCAAATGTAGCTGATTTTTTCAAATGGAATCTTCATAATTCCCCAAGGAGGAAGCAACTTTGTCCACCTGAAACCTGAGATACTGCTCCTGCCTTTGTTTAAGGTAATTTGCATCATCACAGAGCTTCACAAGAGAGCTGAGAGACTACTTACCAGCTAAGAACTGCCTGCCCAGAGGAGTATTTCATCTATTGACGTCTCTGTGAAATCCTATGAAATATGAACTTTCATTTCTACCCAGGAGAACTTTTACAATCTTTTCTCTGATGCCTGATAAAGGGTGTTTGTGCCCGAAAACTTGCAATTAAAGATTTTTTTTTGGCAAAAATCTTGTTGGTTTAATAAAAGACATCACCTCTATCATGAGCCCTGATTACTTTTTCTGGTACAAGAGTACATCAATAACGAAGTGCAACTTCCAGTTCCTTTCACCAAATCTTGCAGTCAGCTGATTCCACACTCTTTGAAAACAATTAAAAAATTCCACTGGCTGGAATGCAGCAAGGCTGGAACCACAGAGTGAAATTCTGGTCCACCGAAGTTAATACACTTTTGCCACTGAATTAAATAGGGCCAAGATTTCATGACTGGTCTTGCTTTCCCATGTCAGAGGAGCTGAAAGAAGTTATCACCTATCCTCATTAAAACTTCGGAGACTAAACAACCAGTAATGGCACAAGTACCAGGTATGTCACAGACACTAAGGGCAAGTCTGCCCAATTTCAGTTGATGCCAAAATCTAGACCATGCCACCTGATGTAATACAGCTGTTCAACTGGGTGCATGGCAACAGGCTCTATTTTAAATGTGCTGTTTGGCATGCACCAGCACTGCTCTATAGTGGCTACATTATATCTGTTTTAGGATTCACTGTATGTGGAGAGGTGATCACGGTATTTCTTAGCACTGTTTGGAGGTAGTGTTGATACCATAATTTTGTCACATGCAGCACACTTTTTCCCCCAAAATGAGCTGCTGGCAATTACAGTATGTATTATAACAAGAAAATAGAGTAACAGCAGTTTCTGCCACTTAAGCTTTTACTGGTTAAAAACAAAAGAAAAGGCTGTACATGGTCCACAAGGAGCAGAACAAAGAGCAGACTCAGGTCCCCAGCTATTGCTACTCAGTTACTTACTACAAGGAAGGATCTTCATTCTAGCTTTCAAAAACAAGGTGCACATTTTATTCCTGGATATACTCTACGCAAGAGAATATGGTTTGTCCAATGTAGTGCAATTGTAATATTACAAACTGTAGTTCCACATGCTGCTACTAGGTGATCCAAATAGAGCTGAAACTTCTCCAGTCTCTGGATTTTGCAGTATAACTGGCTATCATGAGGAAAACACTGGTACACACATGCCTGGAATGTGCTGGGTTTTAACCTCTATTCTGCTTCCTCAAGAACTCTATGCTGAGGCTCTGGCTGCACTTTTTCTTTCACCTTTTAATGTATACACATCCTGTCCATAGCCTTACAAAATCCTGAGACCTTTAGTCAATCTCTTCCTTGCTTTGGCCAAGCTATCTATTTACCAGACTAGGTATAAGATACAGGATGGAAGAGACACAGTCTGTGTATACACATTCAAATAATCTGGGAGAATTATTTCAGGTTTGTTTTCTTGGTAGAAAAAATTATTCAGTGCCACATGTATAGACATTTGAATACTGAGGCCCTGAAGAATGATTTAGTGAGCTCTGCAGGCTCCCTTAACCTCCCTGGCAACAGGTGATAGCACTGCATAGGGCAATCCTCATTTGCTGACCTAGACTGCCCATGCTCAGCCTGTGTTTCAGTGCAGCACAATGTGGGGATAGTGAAGGGGTTGTGCTTTGCTCCCTGATGAAGCATGATCCAGTGAGCAACACACTGTCTCCCAGGAGGGAGGGGGGATGCTGAAGGACTAAGTTCTCTTCTGAGAAAAGCTGTGACATGTACTTACGTTCACTTTCCCAGGAGAAATCCTGGGAGTGATTTAACCATGCTTGTTCCCAGGTTATTTTTCTCCTGGAGCAGCCATTTTTACTCTGGGAGAAAAAGCCTGAATGTCTATACAACATTCACGGTTCCTTCTAGAAGATCAGCAACTCTTCCGAAAGAGACTGTAGGTCTGTATGAGGCTCCAGGCACTACAGGGCTGTTTTCTTTTCCTTTACCCATGTACATCTCTAAGCAGAGTTTTACCAGGTGGCACCCAATGGCTCCTTAGATGCCTTTGAGCTATCTGCTAACTGTCCTTCCTTAGCACCTTGGTTATTCAACTGCAAATTTAGCTCCTGTTTCTGTTCTATCATTTGCTGTCCCAAGGAATCACTTGCTGGGCACCTGATGTCTTCCTTCTAGCCTCTGATGGGGAATTTTAGATCATGAGAGACTTGGGTCTGCTGTCACTGCACAACAAATTTGGCTGTCAGTGGGTCTACAGGGCCTGACACACACAGGATCCAGAAAGGAAGCATGGGGAGTCTGTGGATTTACTTCACTTTAGATTTACAGTGGCACATGCCCTTCACTCACATATAGCCAATTCAATCTCAACAGCATTTCCTGTCAAATGAAACTTCAGTAACAAGCCCAAACAAAATTGTGGAACTGAATCACGCCCAAAAGCCTTGGAGAAGCCCAGGTTTCGTAGCTTTATTTACAATGTAACATTCTTCCTTTGGTCCACTCCCTTCCACACAGATACTGCAAACCTAATGACAAGACAATTAAAATAATTATATATGGGAAATACTTGATCCATATTTAATTGATGCTTTAACCCAGATTACAGGAAGAAAATTATGAGCTAGGCAGTGATCGTCACCTCACAAATCTCAAAAGGGCTTTCACCCAAGAAGGACACTCCTCCAGAGAGATACATTGTACTTTTGAAAGAGCCACCCAGATACCATGTGAAGAATTGCTGCATTACAAAAAGAAAATCCACACAAATTGCACACCATTAGTTTTGACATACCTTCCTTCCCTGGAACCTATATGGAAAATTCTCAAACAACTGCAACTCATACTAGAAAAAGGCCCAATTCTTAAAGAGATCTTTCCAGAACAACCCATCCTAGCCTTTAAAAAAGCACTGAACCTCAACAGCCTCATCACCAGAAGAAAACTTCCTATGGCCCAAAGGACACTGAATGGATCTAGACCATGCGGGGACAAGAAATGTAAAACCTGCCAACACATCTCCAACTCACACCCCTCTGCCCCCAATAACTACACCCCACAACAGAACCATCAGCATTCCTGGATCTTACACCTGCTCCTCCATAAATATAATATATCTCATCCAGTGCACAAAATACACAGCTGGAAAATATGTAGGAGAAGCCAAACAACAACTGTGTACCAGTATGAATGCACATCAAAAATCTATCAAAGACAAAAATACCCAACTACTTGTGGATACACACTTCTCACAAGATAACCACTCTCTCTCCAATCTCTCAATTCTAATCCTCAAAGTGAATTTACAAAACACCTTTTGTACACAAGCCTATGAACTATGGTGTCAGTTAGGGGCCTCAGTTATCTGTACACCAAAGCCAGGAGCATGGAGAACAAGCAGGAGGAACTAGCACTCCTTCTTCCTAGTGGCCAATATGACTTGGTAGGGATCACAGAGACCTGGTCGGATTCCTCACATGATTGAAGCATAGCTGTAGAGGGCTACTCCCCATACAGAAGAGACTGAGCAGGGAGAAAAGGTGGAGGGGTAGCTCTCTATGTGAGGGAGCAGTACATCTCTCTGGAGGCTGACATTGGTCGAAAGATAAGCAGCTTGAAAGCCTCAGGATCAAGCTTTGCGGGAGGGGAAGGACGAGGTGAGAGAGACCTAACTGTGGATGTTTACTACAGGCCACTGAACCAAGGGGAGGAGCCTGATCTGGAGTTTTCGCAAGAACTGACAGAGGCCACACATGCAAGGGACTTGGTTGTCATGGGTGACTTCAATTACCCAGACACAGTTTGGGAGGAACACCTGTAGGTTGGATCAGTCATGTAGCTTCTTTATTGTAATTGAGGAGCTCTTTCAGACCCAGGAAGTACAAGGACCAACCAGAGGTACCGCTCTCTTGGACTTGGTCTTGGCCAAAGGAGATGATCTAGCATGTGGCTTAAACGCTGAGGGTAGTCTGGGTGGCAGCAACCATGAGCTCGTCTAGTTCACTGTCCACCACAAGGTTGACAAATTAACTAGCAGGATTGAGTCCTGGACTTCAAAAATACTGACTTTAACAGGATCAGGGCATTAGTAGAGGACGCGATGCAGCACCAGGGATGGAAGATGACTGGGGTGCATGAGTGCTCATTCCTCAAGGACATGATCCTTGAAGCACAAAAGACAACCATTGATATGAAGTAGAAAGGTAGCAGAAGGGCTGGTAAGCCCTTCTGGCTCAATAGGGACATCCCGGTCCTCTTGAAAAAGAAAAAAAGGGGTGTACACACAGTAGAAGTTAGGAACAGTCCTCAAGGAGGACTATACAACAGTGGTCCACACTTGCAGGGAAATGATTAGGAAAGCTAAGGTGGTGACTGAATTTAAGTTAGCCAAGCGAGTCAAGGACAATAAGAAGTCCGCCTTTAGGTACGTAGGGAGCAGAAGGAAAACAAATGGAAGCATGGGACCCCTAATTACACCTCAGGACAGCTGGTAATGGACACTCAGGAAAAAACTGAACTCCTGAATGCCCACTTTGCTTCGATATTTCACTGGACCAAGGGGAAAGACAAGCGAGATAAGGATCACAGGGGGCACGGTGAGAATGATAGCCTTTCCACTGTGGATACTAAACTGATGCAAAATCAACTAGAGAAGCTAAACGTTTATAAGTCAGCAGGACCAGATGGACTCCATCCAAGAGTGCTGATGGAGCTAGCTGAGGTCATTGAGGAAACCCTGGCAAAACTCTTTCAGAAACTGTGGCACACAGGGGAGATCCCTGAGGATTGCAAGAAGGCTAACATTGTACCTATCTTCAGCAAGGGGAAGAGGGAGGACCTGGGCAACTATAGGCTAATCAGCCTAGCCTCCCCAGGGAAAATCCTGGAAAAACTCATTAAGGAATCTATGTGCGATATACTCGTTGGCGGAACGATTCTGAATGACAGCCAGCATGGCTTTGTCACAGGTAGGACTTGTTTACCAAGCTCATCTCCTTCTACAAATAGGTCTCTTGCCACCTGGACATAGGAGAGAAGGTCAATATTATATACCTAGACTTCCAAAAGGCTTTTGATCTAGTATTCCATGATATCTTTGTGGAAAAATTGGAAGATTGTGGGCTTAACTGCTCAACAGTTCAGTGGGTGGAAAACTGGCTGCATGGTAGGATCCAGAGAGTTCTCATGAATGGATCTGTGTCGCTCCAGTGAGAAGTGGCCAGTGCTCTTAGTGTTCTGCAGGGGTCTGTGTTTAGACCAGTGCTTTTCAACTTCTTTATCAAGGATTTGGATGTGGGGGTAAACAGCTGGCTGGCCAAGTTTGTGGATGACACCAAGCTATGGACATGTGTGGACATACCAGAAGACAGGTTGCAGATACAGGTGGACCTGGACAGGCTGGAGAGTTGGGCAGACTAGAACCAGATGAAGTTCAACACTCAGACGTGTAAGGTGCTCCATCTGGGGGCAAACAACCCCCAACATACCTAAAGGCTTGGTGGCGACAATTTGACTTGCACCATGGCCAAAAGGGACCTTGGGGTAATGATGGACCATTGCATGAGCATGAGCTGGCAGTGAGATGCTGTGGCCAGCATGCATTAACTGCTGTATCTCATGCAAAACTAAGGAAGTGATATTCCCACGGTACTCCACACTGGTGAGACCAGAGCTGGAGTATTGTGTCCAGTTCTGGGCACCACACTTCAACAAGGACATGGAAAAACTTGAGAGGGTCCAGAGAAGAGCCACCCATATGATCAGGGACTTGCAAGACAAGCCATATGAGCATGGGCGACTGGTGACTCCTGAGTCAGGGGAGGCACATCCCCCCCTCGGCCAATCTCGCTGACTGGGGGGGGACTCCCCCCCCAGCCAATCTCACTAACCTGCAGCCACTTCCAGGAATGCCATTCACTGACTGATGCTTGCAGGAGGGGCAAGGGCTTTGCTCCCAGCCCCCTTCCCTGTCATGTAAGCAGAGAGTGTGACCAGTCAGGGGGGCACCGGCACTCTCAGGGGGTACACGTGCACCCCTGTGCACCCCCTACACATCGCCACTTCATACGAGGAGAGGATAAGGGACTTGGGCCTCTTCAGCCTACAGAAGAGAAGGCACAGAAGGGACTTGGTAGAGGCTTAACACTACACCAGTGGAATACATTAAGAACTTGTTGAATAGCTGTTCACCGGGCACCCCTGGGGAAGACTAGGAGCAATGGATACAAACTCCTGGAAGGCTGCTTCAGGCTCATTTCCAGAAAAAACTCCTTCAGTCAGGGTGTCCAGACTGTGGAATAACTCCCTCTGGTGGTGGTGCAGTCACCTATCCTGGAAATCTTCAAAAGGGGACAGGACAGTCACAGTGCTGGGGTCACTTGACCACAGTTGTGTTTTTCTGTCTAGTGCAGATGGAGTGGACCCAATTATTGACAAGGTCTGACCCTAACAATCTATGAATCTATGAGCTTCACTTCATAAATCTACTGGATATGAAGTCATTGACTAAATATAGACATTGAATTAATGGCGCATTATAATCTGCCTGCCATCTGATAACCCCAGGTAATTTGTCTGCATTCTCCCTCTTACCTGTCTCACACCCATTGTCTCCCAGGGCCTCTGATCCTCACTGTCACCCATTTGCATTTTCACAGACCTGCATTTTGCACACTGGCTTCCTTTCTATCTAGGAGAGCGCATAAGGAAACAACAAACTGTCCCTGTGCCTGAAGATGGGGTTTTGTACCTGAAAGCTTACAAAAAACAATTTCAGAACTTTTTAGTCAGTCTACCAAACAAAACTTATCACCTAGGCAGACTAATTTGTGTCCAGTTCCTTGTGAACATTCAAGCAGTGTGGTGAACTGAAAGGAAAGATATGCTGCATCATCTGTTTCTTTTCCTCAATTTATCTGAATTGATAGTTCCCAAGTGCAACTACTAGCATTTGCTAATTCAGAAGTAATTCTGGAAATATTGTCCTGTTTTCTGTTCTTGCAAACCTTTCTGACAGCAAACTGGTTTGCTAAACTATTCATCAAAAGTGAGCAAAAAAAGAGATGCAATCCAGGCAAGTTCATTTACACATTCCTGCTATTTTTTCTCATCCATTATCTGGAAGATTGCATAGAGCACACCTCCAGCAAGTCTACTGATGACACCAAGCTGGGGGGAATAGTAGATATGCTGCAAGGTAAGGCTAGGATTCAGAGTGACCTAGATGAATTGGAGGATTGGGCCAAAAGGAATCTCATGAGGTTCAACAAGGACAAGTGCAAAGTCCTGCACTTAGGACAGAACAATCCTATGCATCAGTACAGGCTGGGGGCTGACTGGCTGGGTAGCAGCCCTGCAGAAAAGGACTTGGGGGTTACAGTGGATAATAAGCTGAATATGAGTCAGCAGTGTGCCCTGGTTGCCAAGAAAGCTAATGGCATACTGTGCTTCATTGACAGGTGTGTTGCTAGTAGGTCAAGGGTAGTAATTATTCTCCTCTATTCAGCACTGGTGAGGCCACATCTGGAGTACTGCGTCCAGTTTTGCACCCCCCACTACAAAAAGGATGTGGACAAATTGGAAAGAGTCCAGCAGAGGGCAACAAAAATGATGAGGGTGTTGGAGGATATACATGACTTATGAGGAAAGACTGAGG
>NW_017728931.1:104777825-104786463 GCF_001723895.1 Crocodylus porosus
GACCCTAACAATCTATGAATCTATGAGCTTCACTTCATAAATCTACTGGATATGAAGTCATTGACTAAATATAGACATTGAATTAATGGCGCATTATAATCTGCCTGCCATCTGATAACCCCAGGTAATTTGTCTGCATTCTCCCTCTTACCTGTCTCACACCCATTGTCTCCCAGGGCCTCTGATCCTCACTGTCACCCATTTGCATTTTCACAGACCTGCATTTTGCACACTGGCTTCCTTTCTATCTAGGAGAGCGCATAAGGAAACAACAAACTGTCCCTGTGCCTGAAGATGGGGTTTTGTACCTGAAAGCTTACAAAAAACAATTTCAGAACTTTTTAGTCAGTCTACCAAACAAAACTTATCACCTAGGCAGACTAATTTGTGTCCAGTTCCTTGTGAACATTCAAGCAGTGTGGTGAACTGAAAGGAAAGATATGCTGCATCATCTGTTTCTTTTCCTCAATTTATCTGAATTGATAGTTCCCAAGTGCAACTACTAGCATTTGCTAATTCAGAAGTAATTCTGGAAATATTGTCCTGTTTTCTGTTCTTGCAAACCTTTCTGACAGCAAACTGGTTTGCTAAACTATTCATCAAAAGTGAGCAAAAAAAGAGATGCAATCCAGGCAAGTTCATTTACACATTCCTGCTATTTTTTCTCATCCATTATCTGGAAGATTGCATAGAGCACACCTCCAGCAAGTCTACTGATGACACCAAGCTGGGGGGAATAGTAGATATGCTGCAAGGTAAGGCTAGGATTCAGAGTGACCTAGATGAATTGGAGGATTGGGCCAAAAGGAATCTCATGAGGTTCAACAAGGACAAGTGCAAAGTCCTGCACTTAGGACAGAACAATCCTATGCATCAGTACAGGCTGGGGGCTGACTGGCTGGGTAGCAGCCCTGCAGAAAAGGACTTGGGGGTTACAGTGGATAATAAGCTGAATATGAGTCAGCAGTGTGCCCTGGTTGCCAAGAAAGCTAATGGCATACTGTGCTTCATTGACAGGTGTGTTGCTAGTAGGTCAAGGGTAGTAATTATTCTCCTCTATTCAGCACTGGTGAGGCCACATCTGGAGTACTGCGTCCAGTTTTGCACCCCCCACTACAAAAAGGATGTGGACAAATTGGAAAGAGTCCAGCAGAGGGCAACAAAAATGATGAGGGTGTTGGAGGATATACATGACTTATGAGGAAAGACTGAGGAAACTGGGCTTATTTAGTTTAGAGAAGAGGAGACTGAGAGGAAACTTAATATTGTCTTCAACTACCTGAAGTGGGGTTCGAAAGAGGATGAAACTAGACTGTTCTCAGTGGTGGCAGATGACAAAACAAGGAGCAACAGTCAAAAGTTACAGTAAGGGAAGTTTAGGTTAGATATTAGGAAGAATTTTTTCACTAGGAGGGTAGTAAAACACTGGAAGAGGTTACCCAGAGAGGTGGTAGAAGCTCTGTCCTTGGGAGTTTTCAAAACCCAGCTAGACAAAGCCTTGCCTGGGATGATCTAAGTGGGGCTGGTCCTGCTTTGAGCACAGGGTTGGACTAGATGACCTCCTGAAGTCCCTTCCAACCCCAATTTTCTATGGTTCTATGATTTAGAAGGTGAATGTGCACTTGCAGCTTGCAACCTGCACTGGCTTTCAGTTCTTTTAACTTTGGTCAGGGAAAGTGAGCCTTTCCTATCAGTGGAACCTTGTTTACTGCAACTGAAGGAAGGGCTTAACCAAGGGCAGAATATATTATCACCATCTACTTTGTCTCCTTTGTTGGTCTCTTATTAGCTCTCACTGGATTAAATCTAGCTTTTCTTTTCCAGATTCCTTTCCCACCCCTCCATCCCCTTTTTGCTCCATCTATTCCCTTGTTGGATTGGATGATGCTAATACATGCCATCTCCTGCAATGGAGAAGCAAGTGGTGTACCATGATTAAAGACAAAGCTTCTCTTCTTTAGTTAACAGGAAGTGGTGCTTCCAGCTAAACAAATTTTATCTCTGTGAATTTTTTTGAATTCAAGCAAACCATTACAATTTCAGAAGGAGGGGGTAGGCTCATGGGCTGTGCTTCAGGGTCTTCCAAAACAAATTACCTAGACTTTTAAAGACTTGCACACTTTAGGTCATTTATCTTTGGTGAAGATTGAAAAATCTGGTTAATTTTAATTCATTCTTCAGATATGAAAATGAAAAATTAATATCATGCTGCTTAAGTTCTAATTACTTTTGGAAGGAGACATTTTAACTTGAATTTGAAGTATTCTTTTTTGCCCAAATGATAGTTGAAGGGGAAAGGTGTGATTCTCTGTATAAGACTGGCAAGAGATTAAATATAGAGGAGGGATGGAGGCAGTTAGAAGAGGCAAAAATACTTTCAATAAGGGCTGTTTACAGAGCTTCTCTCCATTTTTTTGTTTATAACCACTTCTACAGTCAGCAATTCTCAGATCAACATCTTTTAAGATGATTGAAACAAGTGTGCACCTGAAACATTTGAGAATTTGATACAGTTTGAGATGCTGGGGAAAAGGAGGGGGGCGATTGCACTAGCATGATGAGCCAGGAGGAATACTTGAAGAGATGAAAATGAGATTGTCTATATAATATTTGATGTAACACAAATTTTTCTAATAGCAAAGTCAATAAGACAATGGAATAATTTACTAAGAAATGCTGTCTGAGGACAGGGTCTAAGAACAAGGAAAGCTATTGTGCAGGTTCTCAGAATGACTACAACACCTAGCAGATATGTCCCAGCATGATCCCGAGAGTTGATGCCAACACAAAATGACATTACAACTCAGCATACTGTAGCTTGCTAGGGTAATGGTAAAGCACAAGTCTCTGAGATTATTGACTCAACACTTCTGAATTTTTTTAATTTAAATTTTCCGTATTCCAAGCCAAATTAGCCAAAACAAATTCCAAATCCAAGAGTCAGTCCAGTACCATAAGTGGTCCTACTACCAGCAAACTTCCTCCACTACCATCTGGGGCTTCAGGTGTTTCCAAAACGTTTGGCAGGCATCCTACTTGCAGGCCCAAGCCTAGAGGCTAACACCTCTGAGATCTCTCAACTAATGCTAAGGTTCAGGCCTCTGGGAAGCCAATGTTTTTAGAAGAAGCTCCTGGGTACCCAGAAGTTCTGCCCTGTTTGGGTGAGTAAACACAGACTTATAAGCATAACTTTCTACACCCCATTTGTTCAAGCTGTTTAACCCCTTTTTCAAATAATTAACTGACCGGTGAAAAAATCCAGCACATGGAATATGGATAGGATTTGGAATTTCCCTTGGCAGTTCTGCTATCAAAACACCTTCCTTTATTGGTTTACAGCCATGCAGGAACTGCCATACAACCTGGAAGACAGCAGCAGATGTCAGGAAAATGTGAAGCTGGCAATTTGTCTTCCAGGTGCTTATCATCATGATGCTATCATCATGCAATATGATGAAGTGACAAGCCAAAAGGATAAAATGCTAGTACCTTGCCAACCACTTAAATGGCAGAACAGCTGGCTTTCCCACATGGTTCGCAGCAGCAGCTGTGGGGAAGCTTCAGTAAACAAAAGCTGAAAAAAATTACTCTTGCAACCTACTCACCAGGTTTGCTTCACAATTTCTCAAGAGCAGCTAAACATGAAAAATGCTGTAGATTTCCCACTTCCAAGTACTGTACTTATACACTATTTGGAGCAGATATGTGTTTCAAGCAAAAAGGTTCATTAAATGGAAATTGAAATGGTAAAAAAGATGGTCTAAACAGGCCCACTACTTTCTAGTAAAACCACTGGCAACGTGTAGGGAGTGCATGCAGGTGCACGTGCACCCCTGAGCGTGGCGGTGCATCCCCTGTGAAAAGGTGCCACTGACATTGTCAGTGGTACCTGTGCGTGGTTGCTGCTCACCGCCCCCTCTCCCCACGGCTAACACCATTGACGGCATCTACAGGTGGTCCTCGGCCACTTGTCGGCGCTTGCCACCCCCCTCCCCACTGCCAGCAGTGCCGTGGCCACCTGCAGGAGCTCCCTGCTTGCCACCACCACGCTCCCACTGCTGACAGTGCTGCTGCCACTTGTGGGAGCTTGTTGTGGCCCGCCAGCTTCTGGGCGCACGTGGCATTCATGACTACAACATCTAAGATGTGAGGAATAATGATTTTCTAGCTATTTTATTTTTTCCAGTGGCACACATGTAAGAAATGCTTAGCACTCATATAGTTGGTTTATAGGATATGGGGATCTAAAGCTTATTTGCTGCGTTGCATACTGTCCTAAATTACATGAATGTGAAAGAAATATTAGACCTGTCATGCACTAAGCAGGTGAATTCTAACTTAATTTCAGACAAACTCATTTTTCATTGACCAGTGATTATGGTTGGTTGTTTCTAGGAGGATTATAGCTAGCAATAATAAAGGTAACTCAGATGCAGCTAGATATCTCTTAGTTATTGGCATGATTTTATCAGAACTTTGGAAGGGGATTACCATTTCCCTCTTCTGTAACTCAGCCTGAACTTCTGTGAGCCAAGTTTTGGTTCCTGTACTCTGTATTGTAAATTCATGTCTTGTTTTTTGTCTGTTAACAGCCTTAAGGGCCAAGCCCCAACTCACTGTACTCAATCCAGACTTGGCTTGTCTTTTTTACTTCACGCTGGCTTATTATTATTTGTATTACTGTAGCATCTAGAAAGCTAGGCATGTAGGGCATTTATACACATGCTCTGCAAGCTGTGGGGTGGAGGGAGTCACTTTAATTAGAGCCACTCTCAAAGCATCTTCTGTTTTAGTGTCCCCATGCTAAAAAATGGTGGTGGGGAAGCTTTAACTAAAGCTTGTCAAATAAGCTTTAGTTAAAGTGCTCCTGATGTCGTTTTTCAGTGCAGGGATACAAACACACTTGGAGTCTGCTGGAGCATGGTAATTATCATGCTCCAGCAGACTTGATTAGTTGAGTCTGCTCTGACGCACTGTAATTATTAGAGCAGCCTCGCTGCATGTGTATAGGTGCCAGTACAGGTTGATTTTCCTCCAACTTAAACCACTTTTATTTTTAACAAGAAAATAATTCCATTGACCTCAGTGGAATTACTCCCAACTTATTCTGAAAGTGACAGGAAAATTAGGACAAGAGATGATATCCCCCCCCGCAAAAAAAAGTTTTAAGTACTATTTAAGTTAGACTGCGGCAACTTTCTCATTTTAGTCCAGTGCAATGTTTCTTTCACTAGCCCAAATTTAAAAAAAAGATCCAGAAACTATGTCTTAGAAGAGTCGATGCTGGATTATCAAAACAGCATAAAATAATCCTTTGTAGTTATATACTGCTGTTTACTTCTGGATCACAGGTTGCAAAGATCTTTATTTTTCAGAGGTAGGTAGGTTTTTCTTCTTCCACTCTACTGATGTAAACTGGGGCACCAGCCATAGTTTTCAAAAAGTCAGTTGTGTGTTGGCCTTCCTGATTTTATTCCTGCATGGCCCAGAAAACTCTTATACTCCTCCCTAGTTGTTTGTCCAAGCTTCCACTTTTTGTAAGCTTCTTTTTTGTGTTTTAGCTTGCAGAAGAGTTCCCTTCTAAGCCAAGCTGATTATATTGTCAGTTTTCCTGCACATTAGGATGGTTCATTCCTGCACCTTCAGTAAAGTTTCTTTAAAGTACAGCCAGCTCTCCTGGACTCCTTACTCCCTCAGACTGGCCTCCAGGGGATCCTGTCCATCAATTCCCTGATTTTGTCAGAATCTGCTTTTCTGAAATTCAGGGTCCATACTCTGCTGCTCTCCTTCCTTCCTTTCCTCAGCATTCTGAACATGATCATCTTATGGTTGCTGCTGCCCAAGGTGCCATCTACTACTCCATTACTCACCAATTCTTCCCCATTGATGAGCATCAGGTCAAGAAGGGTATGGCCCCTAGTTGGCCTCTCCAACACTTACTCCAGGAAATTGCCCTCAATATTCTCCAAAAACTTCCTGGATTGCCTTTGCTCTATTGTATGCCCTCCCAGCAGATGTTAGGCTGATTGAAGACCATGAGAACCAGGAAATCTAGACCTCTGAACAGGACTGGCCATTTTTATTACTGTAAAGATTTCTGCAATACCTCAGCACTGAGAATGAGATCAAGGCTTCTCCTCTAATGTCATTGTGTCATCTACTGTATCAATTGTGGCCACTCCAGACAGAGAATGAGCTTATACATTTAAATACAAATATGATGAAGAAAAGCTAATTAAGTTCCATTCTGATACAGCCAAAACAAAGGACTAAAGAGAGAGAATGTAGAGCTCGCTGATGGTTTTAATTTTAATTTCAAAGTGCACCACCACCATTTTCTTAGCACTGATGCACATTTCATCATTTATACAAATGCATGTGATGCAGTACCAGGCACATCAGTTTGCATAGTCCACAGACGTGATTAATCAAGCCTATTCCGATGCGCTGGATTTCTGGCATGTCGGAGCAGACAAACATATGTGTATAAATGCCCCTGAGACTAGGGTAGGAATAAAGATATGCACTGAAGAGCAGAAGTCACAGACAACAGTCAGGATATGAACTCAGGGTCAGAAGCCAAAACAGGAAACAAACCAAAGGTCTGAAGACGGGGTTGGAACACCATCCACTGGCTTCATTGTTGACCAGGCAGAGTACTACCATCAGTGTTGGCCTAAATACCTGGGTTGCTCTATCCAACAGTAAATCCCAAAATGTGACTAGTGCTATGGTTACTCCAGGCTTAGCTTCAAAGGATAACCCCTCCTGTTAATATTTCAATAGCCTTAGCTGGCAGTCCACTAGCCTTGCAAATGTGACAAGTGACAGAGAGATGCAAGAAACACTTTTCCAAGAAGCTTCATAGGCCTGAATAATACATTTATAGACAATGCATATATGAAAAGGTGACCCCTCACAATCACTGAGCTCTCTGAACAATTGACTGCACAGGCAGAGGCATAGCAGGACAACTCCACTTCCAGGGCAGCCACATCAAGCTGCCATGTGCAGATTGTGAAAGCTCTGTTGGCCATTTCTGCAGCAGCAGCAGCGATTTTTGAAACTTTGCCCCCCCACACACAAAGGTGACACCCAGGGCAGTTGCCCTGGTCACCACTCCTCAGTCAGGCTATTGTGCATAGGAAATTCATTCACTATCTGCCATTTGCAAAACAGTTAAAAGTGAAACTGGTTCTCCATTCCTTCACAAGTTTGTTGTAGATAGTTTTTGAGCTGCAATTCACGGCTAATTTGACAGTGATGGCAAGACAAAAGGTCTGCACAAAAACATCAGTTTCTTTCCATGTCAGTACCCCCACTTTAGCCTGGCTCAGCTTCTTTCTGTGATACTTGAAGGACTAATAATAAACTGTTTGACACTTCTCTACTACATCTTCTTTTTGCTCTGCATGCATGATCAAGCAGATGAAAATGGAACAAGTAATATAGAAACACACATACCAGAAGAAAAAAAACCTAGGTGTAAATTAGTCTAATCCTTTCTCTGACTGCATTGAAAAGAGCATGAGTAAAACATACTAGATCAATAGACCTAGTTCACGGATATGAATGTGAATAGTATACCCTTAATCAGAGCAGGGTTCAGAGGATTATTACTTCATCATGTGTTGTGCAACCATCAGTTCAGCCTATCCTGCATCATGCTATGGTAGTTTTCTAAAACAGGGCCTGATCCTCAGTCTGTGGAATCTAGTGAAAGATTCCTATAGACTTCAGTGGGCTGGGACCAGGTCTACAGTTTAAAGAAGTACTGCCTTCTCCATGTACATATGTTGTCACGATGCATCATTTGCTGAAAATTTGGCTCCTCTTTGGATGATGCCACATAGAAAAAGCCCCCCATGCCTGCACCTTGTCTGTCATCATAGGACATGTGCACAGCTTGTTTGCATTGGGAACTACAAGAAATGGATGCTGATCTGTTTGTAATTGCTCACCTCTGCAACATTTACTTCACCAATGAAATTAACATTTAATTAACACAGGTGAAATCTGAAAGGTAATAACTAAAGTAATAAGCAAGTTTTTAAAGTGGAACTTCACAGGGTTCCCGGTAACTTTTTCAGAGTTCCAGTTTGCAACCTATTATTTGATCCTGCAGTTTGTTCTATTAGAATCAGTTGCCATGGAAATGATTGAAATGTCATAAGTTAAGCATTGCAACCCCTATTTCCTAAACAAATAAGCAGCTCTTCCATGTGGAAAGGGACCTTAAATGGTACTTACGCAGCTCTCAAACCTGCTCTGCATTTGCCAACTACTTTTGAGCAGTATATTCAGCTTTTTAGCAACTGGGTCACCAAACAGGAAGGACAAGCTAGGAAGTGCAGCCTTATTTACAAACAGAGAAAATTGACTCTTTGCAGTTGTAGACATTGCAGTCATATGAGTTCTATCATATTTGAGATGGGATTCTGTAGCCCTCAGTTACAGTGAGTTTCCTCTTACAAAGTGAGTACTCCCTCTGAAAATGTTTACCAGGGGCCATGTTTCCACGAGCAGAAGGCATGAAAGTGTTGGTGTCACTGGGCATAACCCTAGGTAACTCAGAGGGATGGAAGACCACGAGTGTCAATGAAGCCCCTCTGCTCTAGGCCCAGGTGAGCCAGGCCCC
>NW_017728931.1:104786978-104824092 GCF_001723895.1 Crocodylus porosus
TCATAGAACCGCAAGGACCACCACTTGCCTAATACCTGCTCATAGAGAAAGGACATCTTACTTCCCATGCACTTGGAAAGCAAGACATCAGAAGGTGGGCCATCCTGATCCTGCAGCAGGTCAGGATACAGCTCATTGTCCCAGAGTTTATGCTTTACCCAGAACAAAAAGGAAATATTAGAAAGCTTAACTCTGTTTCATGCTCTATTTAACATAATATATCATTCATATGCTTACAAGTCTTAGTTTACAAGGGTAGCAAGGAACCCAATAGTGCTCTCCTGGTTTACAAAAGGCAGCTTCTGTGTTCCCATCAGAAAGGAACAAGAGAGGGGCTAGACCAGGGGTGGGCAAAATGTGGCCTGTGGGCTGGATGCTGCCTGCCAGGCCATTCTATCTGACCTGTGGTGCCCCTAAATAATTTAGAAAATTAATATTTATCTGCTCCTGGCTGTCTGTCACGCGGCCCTCAATGGCTTGCCAAAACTCAGTAAGCGGCCCTCTACCTGAAATAATTGCCCATCTCTGGGCTAGACTAAATGACTATTTTACTTCCTCTTCTTTTTCTAGTCAGTGGCTGTTAAACTTTCTCATAATTTGACATGTTTACAACGAGTCAACACTCCTGTTCTTTGAGGGATGCGTGGGTCTAGTGTTTCTTTATTTTAAGCCACCTACATAAGTTAAAGGATGCTGGCTATACCTGCCTTTTCAAGGTCAGTTGGAATTCACCCAAACTGTTGTTTGAAATTCAGTTAAACGCACACGAATTTGAGGCCCAGCAGTTTCCATAAGAGGCTAGATTCTGGCCACTGCTCCATTCAGATACATTGCTAAATCGTCAATAAATACAGCTGAGTAACAAGTGCTTCCTTTTGTGGTGAGTTTGAAAGACAAGACAGAACATAGAAAAATTAGGTCTTGACTTCCCGGTCTCCAACTATACCAGCTTTGGCCCAGCTTTTACAAGCTAACAGGGTCAGACTTTGTCATTGGTTTTATCAAATGCTGTCCTATTTTCAGTGGAAATGCACGAGTAGTGATACTCTCTAGTCAAAGAGTGCAATAGGGAACGCCAGTCCTCCAGGATCCCACAGTGCTTTGCATGCACATGAACACACACACACACACTCCCCGCTGCTCTCCCAACTTCACACACCCTCCCCCCTCTTCTCTCTAGTGCACTGAACTGAAACTGGAACACAAAAACAGCTGAGTATTTCTGAGAGTGGGGAGTGTGGTGTCCTATTTTATGACTTGGGAAGAAATATGGTCACTGTATACCTCAGGTAATTGTACCATGCATTGGCATCTCTCTCCAGATCATTGATGAACTACTACTACCTGAGTGTTGCGGGCACTGTGATGTTAGGTTAGTTACCCTCTGAACTGATGATATCATTTTTTTTTAAAAAGGTCTTTTCCCTCAAGAACCTATGGCATTTTTCAAAAGTGAGCTAGCTTTAGTATCTTGGCCAGATTATTCCTGCCTCTATAATATTTACCTATGCAGATTCAGTTATATACTGTTATATGTACTCTATGTCCACTGCAGGGCTGGACGTGGGCCTGGAAAATATCTAACCCATACCTAGTGGTCAGAGCACTTCACTGGAAAATAGGCCAAATGAATCTCTTCTAGGCACCTAGAACTTGGGACTCCTGCACCCTGAAAAGTGCCCTAACCACTAGACTACTGGACTGTATACAGCATGTGAGGACTCTTCATTCCTCCTCCTTGCTGGTAGCTATGCACACACATTGATTCAGTGTTGCCACAGAGTGAAACAGAATCTGAAATGGTGTAAGTCCCAAAAACTGCAGTTTCATGACCCTGAATATGCTATTTAGGCACATAAAGTAAAATAGGATTGAGCCCTATGTCTCTATCCCATAGCTACTTTAAATGTTTTTAATAAGCAGTTCTTTAAACTGCAAGGGCCTTAGGCAAGACACTATCTTCCAGCTTCTGGTACTGCACCCAAATACACCATTGGTCCTTAACTAGTAACTATCAGCAGGCGTAAAATGATTTTTTTTATTAGAGCTCCATACTGTGCATTTTTAATGCCTCTTGTCTATTATGTATGATACCTTTATGTATATGGTTTGGAGCTTATCAGAGCACATCTTTTCTCTCAGATAAAGCATTGAACTAAATACTTCAGGGAGAAAACAACATACAACAATACCCATTTAAGTTTATGTACTGGCAGTAAAACTGATGGTTTTGTAACTTCCAATTATTAGCAATTTTTCAAATGAGACTCTGGTTGCAAAGTAACCGGATCCATTCCTGGTTTTGTAAGTGATTTGTACACTGTTGATTAGCTGAGATTCAACTGTTGCTTAACGAATAACATACAATCTTGCCTAATCCTTGAAATGAAACCTTTGGTAATGCCAGTTGAAGACAGTGACCTGATGGAAGGCATCCTTCACCTTTCTGAAAAGGTGGTGGAAGTACTTAGCTCATGGAAGTTAACCAAAGGTTAACCAATATGCAGCAGGTAATATTTTTGAAGTCGTGCATTAGGTAAATCCAGTATTTCCTCTAATCCATATGCACCAATTTGTGCAGTATCTTAATCCAGGAACAAGTTTTGGATTTCAAACTGTAGAAAATGTAATCGTTGATCCAAGCTGATTTGCTTGGATTACCAAAGCAATTCTCTGTCCTGCTATTGATCACAACCCCTTTTGATTACCAAGTGTTTTGTATAGGAAACTATGGGAGAACTGAGATCAAGCTAAATTTGGGAAATGTGCAATTTTCCATTTCCCACACAAAATCAGGGCAGTCATTTCTCTCTCTCTCTCCCACCCCCAAGCCCAGTTTTTCCCCTCTCCTTTCAGTATCTGTGTATCAACTGTTAGCTGAAAATGCTCTATATAATCCAACAGAAGGCAATGAAACATTAAAAGCTAAATTCTACTTAGTGTATTCCCAAAAATATCAGTAGGTTGTAAGTCAGTGGAAACTCTGACATAAACACATCAATCATACTGCTGGGGTTGTGGAATCTCTATCCTTGGAGGTTTTTAAGACCCGGCTTGATAAAACTTTGGCTCGGGTGATCTAGCTGGGGCTGGTGCTGTTCTGAGCAGGGCGTTGGCTTGATGACCTCCTGCGGTCCCTTCCAACCCTAACTTTCTACGATTCTATGAATAGGCCATACAAGCTATACAGGCTAAAGCAGTATGCATATTTTGTAACTATAGTTCTAGTCAGTTCACTTATATGTAAAACAGGGTGAATGCCTCATTTTTTCTAATGAATATTCACTCAAATATAAATGGAATTGCTTTGCCTTTTTTCATACCCTTTGGGCCCTGATTCTGTTGCTTTATGAATGCTGTAAAGCACAGAACTGCAGCCTTGGCCTGCAGTCTTCTGACCCTGCAGTAATGTGACAATAGTGGAATCTCAGCTTTAATTAAAAATGAAATCTCTAGCCCTTGTCATTGTAAAGAAAAAAATTAAAATATGACCCAAGTATAACTATTACAGCTGCATCTGCCTGAGTCTGCAGATGTCATGAAACAGTATTTCTCAGAGATATAAACTTCACTATGCATTTCACTGGAGAGACAGTGCCAAGACCCAATGCACTAGGAAGTGGGTTTATGTGCGGAGACTCACAGTAACTACAGAAATACGTGTTGGTTATCCCTTTTGCTGCCATACTTGATTATCAGGGGGAGGAAACCCCAAGATATCACCTGTAAAAGCATAGAGCTTTTACATCCCCCTCCTGGAAGAAGCAAACAGCCACCGCCACTGACTGCACCATGCAAGGACCGTGAAAAGACACTGGCATTTTAAGCACAAGAGCTAAGCCATGGTGGGAACCACATCATGATCTATTTAGGGCCATGGACAACCTTAATTTAACCTTGGTTGATCCTCCTCATACAAACAGAGAGGTGGGAAGGGGCCATAACTACATCATGCTGCCTTCAAGATTTTTTCAGCAATGAATAAGGGTCTTCGTAAAAAAGCCTAAAGTGGAAGCTGTCCTGAGGCTGTTCTAACACACACAAGTGACTGAGTTGTACACAAGGCTTAGAGACAAGACTTGCTGAACAGTGATCAGGAATCTGAGTTTCTTATTCAATAAAAATTCTTTTCAGTAGAATGGTTACCTACTTCACTGAAAGGAGACAGGCGAGTAGACACAGAAGTGGAGGGTGGCTTGGGTTTCTGACTCTCAGTGATGTGCTGTTTTGACTCTGGGTAATCACTGAATCTTTTTTGTGACTCAGTTTTTCCCATCTGTAAAATGAAAACAAAAATTAAATATTACTCTGAGGTCTCTTATTGAAAATCAGTATATAAGGGATAAATACAACTATTACATTAGAAAATATTCAACATACCTATTCCCTCCAAAAATATCTATAAGCAGTTGTTTATACTTGCACAGAATTCCCATTTACTAATAGGAGATGCACATGTATATCAAAGGTAGCATTTGACTTTACAGTTTTAGATGATGCTTTTTCCTTCCAGCTAGTTCAAAAAGTATTAAAACAGATTAGAAGCTGGTGTCACACTCTTCTACTGGGTTCTCACATCACTTGATACAAATGTGCAAAAAAGATAAAGAGATGATGATTCAGTAAACCATTTTCTGCAATAATAAAGATTAAGTCTGAGAGAAGGTTTTTAAAAACCCCCAAATAAATACAATAATAATAATTCAAAAACATACCAGATCTTGGATTTACAGAGAAGTCCATTCAGTCTAGAGTGAGGAATCTATAATCAAACTGGACACTTATAGGAAGGCCCAGTGAAGTTATAAAGTCCTAGTATGTGATAGCTGTAAGCTAGAAACAACTTAATTTACGGGAAATCAGGAGCAGGTGCTTTGGTCTTTGATGCTCTTTGAAGTAACTATTCCTTCCACCCACACAACAGGGATACCAATCTACTGGCGCAGGCAGGTAGAATGAGAGAGGCTGCACTTACATACCAGCACAGTTGAGAGCCACCCCTTGGCAAGTTCTTCACTCCTTGGTTATTTTTTCAGGTTTTTTTTTTTTTAATCTCAACCCTGAAGAATTCGCTCTTCCATCCCTATTTCTCTGTTAATAACAGGCCTGATAGAAATATATTGGCATGACTGGAGAATCTTCTTTCAATATGCCAACAAAAAAATGCCAGCCTTTCTTCCCTGGAAGATTTTGAAACACCCCAGGCAATTGCCAGCATTTTAATTGGTAAAAACATTTAAAAGTTTGACACCTCAAATTAGATCATTTTTACAAAAATGTATCCCACTTCCAAGCAGTTTTAAACCATTTCAAGAGACCTTACAAAAAATCTTTTTTGTATTGTAAATGACCCCAGTCCCAGGTGTTGTTATGAATGTCGTAAAATGTCAGTTCTTAATCTAGTGTGTTCTATGTTCAAAAGCAGGCACCATGGAAGCGGAGATTTGACTGGATTAAGCATTTGCTGAGTTCCCAAAAGCCACAGATTCCAAGGAAACAACAGAGAATTATTTTACTAAGGCACTCTGAAACAAAAGGTGCAAATGCCCTTTATCATACACTTGCTTCAGTGATTTCTTCAAGGAGAAACCAAACAGTCTGAAACACAACACGTTACAGTCCAGCATAGGCATGTAAAGGTAGCTCAGTCTTAACATAACTCATACACACAAGATGTTTACTGCAAAGCTGTCTAATTATCTATGCAGTAAAGTCTCAATGTCTACATGCATGGCCCTATTAGGCTGCAGGAAATTAATTAACTCTGCTGCAGGTTAGTACTTGTAAATGCAAGTACTGTCTTATGGCACAGTTCATTAGCATGCAGCAACACACGTGTAGATGCTAATAGGGCTGGCTAGGACACAGGTGTGTTTCAGTGTGAGGGCTGCCTGCCAGCTAGCCCCACACTGGAATAACCTTATGGGGAATACCCTCTGCAGGATGTTGGGCCAGGTCAGAGCATCCTCAGGCTGGCAGGCTGACCCCCCAGGCATCCTGCCAGCTGAGGCTTCTCTGACTCAGCTTGACGGTCCCAGGTGCACATTCAAATGCAGCACCCTGGAGCAATAAACTGCAATGCAATATGCACCAGACTTTATTGCTCTGTGCTAATTGCACATATAGATGCACCTACAGTGTCTGTCAGTTTTCTGTGCACTACCCTATATTTGCTGCTCAGACTACTACTAGCCTCATGCTTCCAACAGCAATCCTTGCATCTCAGACTTTCTGTTGCATCTCCCAGGTTGTCTAGCCTTCCCCCCCATAGCTGTCTGACAAGGTACTGCTTCTGATCTGTTCCTTCTGCTCTCTCCCAGGTTCTGACTGCCCTAGTTTAGTCTCCATCCACCTCAGATTGTATTGTTCATGCACTGGAAAAAGTATGGGCACTCCACTACCTGATGTCTGAACTGGTTGGTGAGGAAGTAACAAGCATCCTATATGACACTCCACCCAGTGGTGGGCGAGTTTCAGCTGCAATGATTTTTGTCTTCTGCCAGAAGGGATGGGAAGCTATTCAGCTAATGTTTCTTCTTTAACCACATACCTAAATTTCAGACATGTGAGGAAATCCTCTCAAATGCCAGTTTTAAAGTTTTAACTGTTGCCTATTTCTGTAATTACCCTGTATTATATTATACCTCATCAGTAGATGTTAAAATACTTTCTCCCTATGATACAGATGGAGAAACCAAAGCACAGAGAAATGAAATGACTTCCTCAAGGTTACCTGGAAAATTAATGTCAGAGCAGTTAAACCCAGGCCTCTGGAATCCCACTTCGGTGCTCAATATACAAGGTCATACTGCTTCCCCTTTAAATGTATTTAGTGCCTCATGCTCTCTGGCCACTGCTTGTTTTGTAATTAAATATTTATGAAGAAAAATGGTTTCATTTTTTTCATTTTAATCTTCTCCCTGATTTTTAATTTTTTTAAAGACAAAATCATACTCCCATCTCTGCTCATTCTTAACATTTTTCCTTTTTAAACTTTCTTGTATTTTTATTTTTTAAAGAGAAAGTATTTGTTCATATTTTTTTAAAACTATTTTTCCCTGACTCCCATCCCCCAATTCATTTTGTACTTTCTAGGGGTCTGAACTAGTGCTCTCAGGCCCCAGGGAAATCTCTTCTATTGAAGTACTCTTACTCTCCAGATACGCCTAAGAGTTGGAAGAACTCACAAAACAGGCATGTTTTCACAAGTGGAACCAGCATTACACGCTGAATTATGCAACCTGAGTTATGCAACCCAGATTCACCTGCCAAGCCTTCTACTTTACTGACATGAATTTTATTTAGGACAACATATAGTGCATAAACTCAGTGAGGTATAATGCTGGAATTTCCTTATTACCTAGATTGCTGTCAAGGTTATACCTCAAGAGCGAAGTCCTGACCTCACTGAAGTCAATGGTAATATTTTCATTGATTTCCCCTGGGCTGTGACACTTCACTTAATCCAAAAGACAAGGTGGCCACAGCTGAACCAGGATGGAAAGAACTTATGAAATGAACTGTGACTCGGGTAGTATATACTCTTGGCCCATTCCCTCATGTAAGGGAAAGAGTTATACCACATTCAACATCTTTTCCAAGTACAGCAAGTACAGCGCATAAGCCTTCTCTCACATAACCCAGGGTCTCTTCTGAAGTGGTCTTTGTAATTCCTAGACATTTCAATTCTAAAGACTAACTTCCTAGATCATTTCCTGCTCCAGAGCTTTCAACAAGAGGTTCCAAATTCAATACATATTCACACGAGTTCCTTTCCAAAAATAAGTTACTTATATGGCTCAATTGTTTCACTTGCCAGCTAGTTTCTTGGAAAGCAAATGTGTCCTCATTTGACTTTCTTGAGTGGATCAAAGAACACTGTTTGACAATGTTTTATCAACAGTTTGCAGTTTTGTTTGTCTCCTGCTCAGAAGGGTATCATAGAGTTCCCATGCCTGCCACAGACCAGTGTGGAAGATTTCATTTTCCAAATTTTCTGTGGTTCCAAATGCTTCCAGGAACATTTTCAAATGCCACCACCCCCAATTTATTCTCCCTTCTAGGTTCATCTACTCTGAAGGATTCAGATCTCCTTTCTGGAAGAGATATAATTGACTTCTACTAAATAATAAAGCTGTGACACAGAAATGATAGTAAGAAACTGTTCTTTATTTCTTGGCTTATATACATGGGCCAAGGTTACATAAGTCTGGATTCATATAACAGGGAGTCAGCATCTTTCAAGTCCATTGACAACCGTTACACAAATCATAGCAAAATGATCACAAAAACAGAAGTGAAAGTGCTAACCCACTAATTGATTTTGCCTACCGGAATTCAAAATGTTTTTTAAAAATTATAAATTTCAATTTTATAAGTTCAATAAAATGAACTTTGTGTGAAAAGTTTCAACAAAAATTGGTTGATTTGATTTGAATATCACTGTGTTAGGCATTCAGACATCAAACTTGACATGGACTTGAACTTCATTTTCAATGAAGACAAAAGAGTTTTTGTGTAGTTTAGGAATTAGGTCAGTAGTCAGCTTGATTGGAGAGAGGATATAGTACTTATGGTACCTGCATATGCATTCAGTCTGAACAGACTCAGACTTCTAAAGTCCTCTGCATCAGTGATGTTGAAGTGCCTTGGTCCCCTAGGCTGGATCTGTCAGTTGTGGTAACAGGGCAAGTGGTACCAGGGAACTATAGGGTTAACACAGCTGTTTCTCATCCTCCACCATTGATGCGGGTCCCAGTGGGGCTGTGTACAGTGGAATTCAGTGCTAGGCCCTGCTCCTGCACCTGCTCATCCCATCCCTAAAAATCAGTGACCGTTTAGGAGCCCTGTGGGCTATGTGATATAGCTCCATGGGCCAGAACTTTGACACCTCTGATCAGGATCATCATAGGAATGATCAAACTAAAATATTTCACTGGCACAGTGACTTTCTGGTAATGTTATGTCATTTTTCTTCAGGATTATCCCAAACTATTAGCTGGATAGCTAAAAAGGTGGAGAGGTAAGAAGTTTTTCAAAATTAACTTTAAGGGCTTGCCTGCAGTAGAACATTTGGTCATGTTAAAACATGGTGAAGAAGTTTAATATTTCTGCTTTCATTTAACCATTGAGCAGTAATTTACAAGTAGCTGTTTGGTAGTTTCTGCCCCCTCTGGAGTGTAATGTGAATAATGGTGGAGATGATTTCTAAAACAGGCTTCCATTTCATTTCTGCACCTCTACCACTTTTCCTAGCTGTTACTCCACCCACCACATCAAAGTCTCTGCAGAAGTTGCTGCTAACATCTTCATATTTTTGCCTCTTGCCTAATTAGCATCCTTTGCGATATTCCTTATAGTTATGGAAAAACTTAGAAGTTTCAGCATAGACCCTTTATATTCTTTAAAAACAACAAAAGGTCTCAAAGAACTTTAGTGACATCCTTTATATAACAGTAATAATGAACATGCTGGCACTACTTACTGACCTTTTCTGTGGCTGGTGAGATCCATGGCTACTATTAGTTTCAGACCTTTAACTCAAGTAATTATTAACAAATGGGTAATAGACAGCAGAATTATTGTGTTGCCCTTTATTTATTTATTTTTACAAGAAAGATTTCAGTACTCAGATTTGTGTAGTTTTACTAAACTATTCTAACAATGATTTTCCACGTACATGTACTATTAAGTGGAAAGAACCTAAAACTCTCATGCTATTCACAGCAAATGGTTGAGGCACTTTAAAGTAAACCAGTGCTATTCTGTTTGAGGAATTGACAGAGCTAGCCCTTTGGGATCATCAAATCTACTGTTTGTTGTGAGCTGCATGATCATGTGGATACCATAGGTCAAGATCCATAATAAAATTATTGATGTCACCAAGGCCATCCAAATTCCAGGGGAGAAGAACGATGTACAGTCACTTGCATAGGAAAACTGGTTGTTTTCAACACTGAAGCCTTGAATCTAAAAATAAGAAAATGATAGGCAAGCCTAAATGAATTTATATTATATATTCTTACTTGAAGATATACATGTTCATTAAAAAAAACAGTCAGCCAACAAGTTACTGAGTGCCTTAACTGCATTTGATCACAGACTCTTCTTGCATAATGATTTTTCAATTCCTTTCACCTCCCAAGAGCTACAGGTACATGAGAGCTATTCATCTGAGAAGAGGAAAATTATGCTTCCAGTTTCTGAGATTTTAAAGGTAACATTTCAAAGAATACAAACACATCTAGTTCTAAAGCTAGCTGATATAGATTAATTGATTCAGAATGGTCAAGCCCAAACGTTCAAAAATATAAGTCAGGGCGCCCAAAACTATGAGACTGGTTTAAACAACATAAGATGTAAATTTTAAAAATTGAGTCATTTTTTTTTTGCAAATTTGTCATCTGGTGTTTGTGTATGTAGGTACTTGTTTTCCAGCTTTTCCCTAGGAAGATTTAGAAGCTTGCCTTAAAATGAAACCTAATTCCAGAAACTGGATTTAAGGAAAATATTAAATATTACCAGACTTATGACACATGCATACACTGTATATTGCTGTGAACTACCCTCCCCACCATTAAGCAAAAAAACAAGATACATTGTCCCTTATATAATTATCTCAACATATGCAATGCTGCCCATGCCTTTTGCGGCACTTGTGCCAGATTGGCCACCCTACAGTAGTTCATGGAAACAGTGAATAATAAAGACATAATCACTGCAACCCTTTTTGCTGTTTCTATCGTGTGCTTATCCTTCAGAATTACAGACTTGGGACCAGAAAGCAGAGCAGCAGACCGGGCAGAGTAAAGGGATAAGAGTGACACTTTGGGAGGGTACAGGGCTAATTTGCAGCAGAGGGCCTGCCAAAAAAGTTGCCTCCCGCTGAACTATTGCATGATATCCTGGTAGCAACATGTTGTTTGTATTGACAGTGCTAAGTGAACAATGCTGGAGCCGACGCTGTAAAAATAGGTTCCCACAGAGAAAAGTGTTTTTGAGTCCTAGCCAGTCAGAAAGGGCTTTTCCCCTTTTGTTTATTACCCAGTCTGAAGTCCAAATTCACTTGAGATGGTAAGAGTAAAGAGTCCACCAAAGAAATTTGCACTGAAATCTGACTACAGCCCCACCTTCCTGATCCAAAGCCCGCTGAGGAGCTCTGACAGCTGGACCCTATGCATAGACAAAGACTTTGTCATGGACTGATGGTCTGAGCCCTTTGAAACTCTCTTTAGCGCTGAACACATAGTATACCAGTCTGCCAAGTCAAGAAACTGCCTGTTAAGGGGGAACTAGATGAGCATCCTACACTGGAAAAAACCTTTACTGCTATCAACCAGATAAAAAGCAACTAAGCCTCTGGAATTGGTGGAATTCCACCTGAAGCCCTGAAATACAGCAGTCCTGCCCTGCCCTCCAAGCTCCATGAACTCTTTATAGCCTGCTGGGAGCAAGGGAAAATGCCACAAGATCTGCGTGACACTGTAATCATCACCCTTTACAAGAACAAAGGGGACACGTCAGGCTGTTCCAACTACCAAGGGATCACCCTTCTGTCCAACACCAGGAAGATTTGAGCTAGAATCCTCTTCAAGAGGCTGATGCCCGTCATAGTAGAAGAGGTCTTCCCAGAGAGCCAATATGGTTTCAGAGCTAACAGAGGCATGGTAGATATGGTATTTGTGCTCAGACAGATACAGGAAAAGTGCCGGGAGTAGAACAAGGGGCTGTACATCACCTTCACTGACCCTACTGAGGCGTTTGATACCATAAACCAAAATGGTCTCTGGAAGATTCTCGAGAAGCTTGGATGCCCAACTAAATTTCTCACTATGGTCAGGCAACTCCATGACAGTCAGTGTGGACAAGTCAAATACAAAAGCAACCTCTTGTGTCCCTTTCTGACCTCCAGTGGGGTTGAGCAAGGCTGTGCACTCACCCCTACTTTGTTCACCATTTTCTTTTCCATGATGCTGCAGCAAGCATTGGACAATCTTGGGGAAGGTGAGAAAAGTGTCTGCATCTGCTTCCAGGCAGGTGGAAACCTTTTCAACCTCAGACAGCTACAGGCCTACACAAAGACCTTGCAACAACTCATCTGTGAAGTTCTGTTTGCAGATGATTGTGCCCTGGTGGCCCACACCCAACATGATCTGCAGCACACGGCCACTCTTTGGACTTACCAACAGTCTGAGGAATACTGAAGTTCTTTATCAGCCAGCTCCAGCTTTATCAGCCATGCTTATGTACCACCAAAGATGACTATTGAAGGAACTAAGCTAAATGCTGTCAAGCAGCTCACCTACCTGAGGAGTGTCAACTTGTATGACACCATGATTGACAAGAAGGTAGACAACAGATTCTGAAAAGCTAGCAGTGCCTTCAGCAGACTCAGAAACAGGTCTGGAATAGTCACAACCTACGGGATAGACCAAAGCCAAGGTGTACAGAGCTGTTGTTATCTCCACCCTACTGTACAGTGCTGAGTCTTGGGTCTTATATCACCACCATGTACACCTCCTTGAGTGCTTTCATCAGTGCTGCCTCCTCACCATTCTCAAGATCTGCTGGCAGGGCTATGTCACCAGCGTGGGGGTGTTACAAAGAGCTAATACTACCAGTATCGAAGCAATTGTCCTGCAGACTCATCTGTGGTGGGGAGGCCATGTAGCCTGGATGGATGAGAACTGCCTACTAAAGGCCATGCTGTACAGGGAACTGACGATGGGGAAATGCAAAAGAGAGGCCCCACACAAGCACTTCAAGGATACTCTGAAGAGGTCATTTTCTGCCTGTGGTACTGACCACAAATTGTGGGAAACAGGCTACATGCCTGGCAGCTCCAGATCAAAAAGCCAACAGCCTTCTTTGAATGTCAGTGCAGAGCCAGCATCAAGGAGAAGAGGAGTAGGAGGAAAAATACACCTTCATCGAGCAGCAGTCAGCCATACATGTGTAACCACTGCAGCAGGATTTGCTTCTCTGCAATTGGACTGATCAGTCACCAGCAGGCCTGCAATTGGTGTGGGCAGTTATCTGCCTAACATCTTTGTCTGTGAAGAACCACCGAGCAGGAGACCCCTCTGAGTTACAGCTCTTTGCAAACTAGATTGTTGTTAATAACTGCTTGAGTTAAGGGTCTGCAACATAGACTATTGGTGGGTTTTGGACATGGGCGACTGGTGCCCCCCCGACATCAGTCAGTGACTGGGGGCAGGGAGTCCCAATCATGCTGACTGCTGTGGGAGAGGGGGAGGGTCTCCCAGCGATCAATCGCACTCACCAAAATGCTTTTGCTGGCAGCACTCACGGGAGGCAGGGGGTGGGAGCACTGGTGCTCCCGCCTGCCCCCCTGCCTGCTGGCTAAACAGGGAGCGTGGCCTGACAAGGGGCTCACTGATGCTCTCAGGGGGTGCATGTACACCCCTGTGTACCCCCTACACATTGCCACTGGTTTTGTAAGTGTTTGTGCTTAGCAGAGTATTCTCTTGCAAAATAAAATGACAGACCCAATTTGGTCTTAATATCTGTATCTAGATAGACAGATAGATGTCACATTATATGTAAGAACGCAAGGGTGTTTATGCACATGCTTCGGGAGTGGAGGGACCTTTAAGCTAATTAAAACATCTGGAGCATCTCGTGTATCGACATCCCCACGCTGACAAATAGTAGCGGGGCACTTTAACCAAAGTTCATTAAACGAAAATGGCAGAGGGTATGCTTTAACTAAAGTTCATTGAACAATCTTTAGTTAAAGTGCCCCCACTGCCATTTTTTAATGTGGGAACGCTGATACATGAGATGCTGGAGTCTGCTGGAACGCAGTAATTACCACATTCCAGCAGACTCAATTGATTGAGTGTGCTCCAATGTGCTATAATTATAGCACATTGAAGTGGCCTTGCTGCTCATATATAGGTGCCCCTAATGCCTACACTTTAAGCCCATCAGCATGGGAGAGTGCTCCCACATGACCAGATTTAGACCGTTGTTCTAGTTAGAGAATGTGGTAGGGTAGCCACTTTCAAAAATCCAAAGAAAGTTAGAGCTAGCCAACAGGAAAGGAGTTCAGCGTGCCCGAACTCTTGCCCCCCTCAAGAGCTTATGTGTCTGATAGAATCTGTGAAGTTACTCTAATCACTAGTTTGCCAGGCAAAAGGTAGGCCCCACCACTTTTTGTGTATGTCATCGACATAAGTTAGCCATGCTTAGAACATGCCTAACAGGTTGTGTCCCTCCAACAATTTAGGCATATCCCCAGTACAAAATTGGATCACATCAGAGCTTAGGTAGGTAAGGCATCTAGGGGATAAAACTAGCTCACTTCTGAGTGTGCAGAGAAGCCCAGGTTTTAAGGGAATCTTACAGTCCAAAATGGAGGGCAGTCTACTATCATGGAGAAGGGCCAGTTTACATTGCTCTTTAGAACTCAGGTGGCTAAATTCTATTAAAAACCTACTTAGACCTTTCTGACACAAGAATGGTTCTCTCTGAAACACAACAACGGCAAATCCAAGTGCTGGCTAGCGCTGTTCATCATGATCTGCAAAATTAGAGTAGATGAGGATTATTTAAGCCCCATAGAGATGGTAAAGATATTTTGATGGAGCTAGTTGATCTGGACCTTTTTCTATAATTTGAGAGTCTTCCCAATGTTATCCTTGAAGAGAATTTGCAAATACTGATTGATTTTCAGTACATCCACTGATATATTTCTGATTCAAGCAGAATAATAGAAAACAAATATTTTGGTTGGGCAGTCAAGTTTGTACACAGCTTTAGTGAATGCATACATTTTTGCCAGGATCTAAAATTGTTAAGCCACTGTTTAGACATCAGACCCAAACTGGAATGGGAGGCACACAATATGGTCTGAAAGATTATTTGGGAAAAAAAAAGCAGATGATGCTTCATGTAATTTTGGTTCACAGAAACTATTGAGCTTCTGTAAAACAATACCTCTGTGTTCCAATTTTTACAAGAACTCTCTGAGGTATTTAATAGATGGATATGCTTTTACCAGGACAGTTAATTTGCCAGGACTACAGCCAGGAAGACTGAATTTTATTATGTGCAATACAATTGTTCCATATTCAAGTAGGGTTGTGCCTGGCAAACCTTTGAGGTGAAAGCTTTAATTGTACATTCTTAAAATGCCATGTCTACTCTTAGGAAATTGCTGTAGTATATACAGATTCTCGTATTGTTTTTCTGATGTGTTATCATTTCCGTGGGGGTGTTATTGGATCCCAGCTGGGAGATAAGGATGCGACTCCCTGCAGACATGCCTATGTAAAGTTAAAAATACATAATCCCTGTTCTTTATTTTTATGCATATAAAAGTCTTTTGATAAGGATTCCAGCCCTCTGTAGGCTTTAATTCTAGAGCACAGACTAATATCATTTCTATAAGTGAGGTTACGCTGTATTTACTGTTTATTTTTAAAATTGAATTATATTGTCTATATTTTGAATGGAATTCTCTCATCATTTGACCTTTAACAAAACCTTTAAGGAAAAAGTATTATGTTGATTGTGGAGGGTTAGCCTCAAGGGCGGCATACAATTAGTACGGTTTGAAATATTTTAGCCCTAAAAAATCTTAAGATTCCTGTTCCCAGGGTTTGGGGCTGGTATTTGGAACAAAGGGTCTACAAACCAACATGATGTACACTAAAGAAACAAGGAGATGTCTAAGGGTAGCTCTTAAGAAGAAACTTTTCATTTCACAGATTACGCTGTAATGGAGCTGTAATGGTGTAAAGCAACCAAAAAAGGCTAGAACAGTCATTCCTTTGACTGATCCTGGCACTATTGGTATTTATGATTGGTAGTGTTGAAGGCTCTGACTTCCTTCAGTAATGATCAGATTCTGGGCTATACCCTTGTCTGCAGTCATCACTCATTTCCTCTACATCTCTGCTTCCCCTGTCTCTTGCTGTGGAGCTTGGGGCTAAGTATAGACAGTTAAAAGGCTTGAGGCTGAATCGATTCTATCTTTTCAGGTTGGTTTAAGCTGCGTGGATGGAACAGATAAACAAGTGAAGAGACGTTAACTTTTGTTTCCAGAAATGCAGCCATGAGCCTGCAATAGCCCAGGCCAGAAGCCAGGGGGAGCTAGAGCACACCTCTATCTTCTGCTGGAGCAGACAGTTTCAATCTGGAGGATATATGGGATAGAAGCTCAATAAACTGACTTAACCCAAATCAGTTAAGTCTGATACTACATCCACCCAGGTTTATCTTCAATCAGCTTCGGCCATTTTGAAAGTGGTTTATGTGCACCAAACTTCTGTTATGTTACAGATTTGAACCAGTTTCCACTTATACCAGTTTCTATGCAATTTCTGTCCCTAGCCTGGGAGTTCTCAACCCTTGTATATATCATATACACATACATATACACATAAACCAATAGATCCTCCAAACTCCAAGTGAATTCACAGAGTAGTTAGAGAAGCACTGGCTGGTCCAGACAAACAGTTGCTCCAAAGGCAATAAAAACTATAATAATAACTACAAGCTGAAAGAAATGAAGAGGCAAAACTCAGTAGTGACTGTTTTTTCTGAGGGTGGTACAACAGAAGGGATTGCATCATAACCTTTCAAGCTGTTTTTTGAGGGTTAGGACAGGATATAAGAAAATAGTCTTCCCCAAGTGGTACTTAGAGCAGCAAGAACTGCTGCATAAGTAAAGGAGGGAGAACAGTCCATGCATAGGTCTTCTTGGCACCATCCTTAATTTGGATTCCAATAACAGAAAGTTAACAACAGACAAACAATGCCTCTTTCTCAGCTCTGAGGAGGAAACAGCTTGAGGCTTGTGTAGAAATTCTGGGAAAAGACAAGTGACAAGTGGATTCTTCCATTTTCCTGAACTTTAGTGCTATCAAAGCGCATTACACACTTCGAACCTTTCATTGTCCACTGTCTGTTTGGACAAAGATTTCTTCAGGGTTTTCTGACCAACAGCATCATGAGTGACCCTAAATACTAAATTAGGTGCCACCTGCTTTCCAGCAACATGCTCCAGCTTTCCAGGCACTGGAGTCAAAGTTTCTGACTGGAGAGAAAGAAAAGCTGTGTGTGTGTGTTTGTATTTAAAAAGCTGACTGTAAAGTAAATGAACAGAGTGGACTTGCTGCTGTTTCTGGTGCCAAAGACATTTCTATTCACTAATAACAAGAGGATTACCATTCCATACTTCACTCACTCCCCATCTCCTGTGTTGTCTAATGTTTTTTATATTGTGCCTTCATTTAGGTTCCAGAATGAAAGCAGAGAGCAAAAGCCCCGCCACAATCCCTAAGTTGCAGAAGCTGGAGACATATAAGAATCAACAGGGAGCAATCTTAGCAGCAATACTTTTCCCATGAGCTTTCCAACAATGAGGTTCAGTCCAACTATGGACCGAGATCTGTTGAGATTCAGGTACAGATAGCCAAACCCTGAATTCTAACAGAGTTTTAGAATCCAGGTATCACGGAGTCAGCTCAGCTTTTATACATATAATAGAGTTTGGAGTTATCCCTTGCATTTGAATGTTCTTTTGGAAGAATCTACTCAATTTTATAGAGTTTTAAACATGCTTTTAGGGTATAAATGTAAATATACTCATAAGAAAACACCATACTCAAAATAAAGCATTGTTTTTGCATGCCTGGCATAAGTACACAGTAGTAATGCCTTATAAGAACAGGAAATTTGTACCTCATTTGCATGAAGAAAAAGAGGAAACTGATTTCCCTCTGTGAACATATGAACTGCAGCTATACCTCCAGTGATGTCAAAGGCAAACCTCCCATTAATTTCAATAGGAACAGTACTGGGCTTTTGATCTATGGCATTATACAACAGAACTCACCATGAGTTCAGATATTCTGTACTGCTGAAAAACACAGTCATACTAAGCTGTACTTTCCTGGATAAACAAAGTGCAAAGAAATCAAATAAAAACAAAGAAAGCAGCATTAAGCTACCCATAAAAACAACCACCTAAGAGGTCCATGTTTCCAATAGCAGCCCAGTTCAGTAAACAGGCAAAGGAACTACTTAGTATTTCTTTGGCTGATTAAATATATTAACGTTTGTTGTTTTATTTTCCTCTTTTTGTGGTCAACGTTATAGGGTTTTGTTGTTCACAGTTGTGCTTTCATGTTCTTATTGTTCAGATATTGCCTTTTCCTTTACCCCTTATTGAATAGCACCCACAGGGGAGGGGACAGCTTTCTTTTAACTTTCCCTTAGGGTTGAACTTAAAGTAGGGGCATTATGAATGTATCCTGTTGAGTATCTACTATAGCAAGTAATGGTTCTTGGAATGGCCTCTGAAATGGCAATGTGTACTCACTTGAAACTCAGAAATGAAAACGTCCCAGCTCTTTGCTTCATTGTTGGATGGAATCAGATTTACACCGTAGAGATTGCTTGTTCCCACCAACTGACAATGAAATGAATACTCTGCAGGAGCAGAGATGACAGAGACGTTAAACCTAGCAACCCTTCTGTTGTCCTGTACAATTTCAACAGTCTCTAAAGTAAACCAGTTTCGAGCAGAGGCTGCAAAGAACTTCTTGGTCATTAGAAATCTAGAGAGAGAAAGAAAAAAGAACTAAGTATAGAATCAAATTGACATAGGAAAGAGTTGTAATAATCAGTGAAATAACCAATGGCAGATGGGATAAATCATCACGAGCTGTTTTACTTATCATTTAGAATTTCCCCCCACAGGAGTATTCAAAACAAAGTGACTTTTAAATCTAATTATGCTACTGATTAAACTTTCATATAATAACCCCTATTTGTCTAATTTGCAACAGGCCAGCAGCATATATATTGTATTTTATTCTGCATTGGTCTGCTCTAATGCAATTTTTCATCAGTAGTGAGATACTATCTGTAGGTTTATACAGTAAAAGCTCTGTTATCTGGCATCCATTGGGAATGGGGGATGCCAGTTAATCAAATATGCTGCGTCCAGTGCACCAGGGCTTTCACTCCCTGGCGTCAGTGTGCCAGGGAACAGGGTAGGGGGCAGGGAAGTCAGCTTGACTTCAATACCTAAGAACCTACCACAGCAAATTAAAAAAAATTCAGCTTGAACTATCCAAACACTTTGGAACATTGGGAAAAAGGGACAAGTTCTGCCTTTTTGTTTTCAAAAGCTGAGAAGAAGAACTCGGCTCGAGGCAGTAAAACCAGAAGCGGGACTTCCAGTTTCTCTTTTGCACATCCCTCGGAAGGAAGATTTGTATTGACAGATGCCTGTTAGTGGAGCATTCCAGATGGTGAAGTGCCGGATAACACTGCTTTTGCTGTACTATTATTCAATAAAAATTTTATGGGATTTTAAAAGTATTTTATATACATATACACATATGCGCATACACACACACACAAATGTATACATACACACACACATAAGAATAACTTGATAACTTTTGGTTTATTCTTGCAAGTGTTCCTTGGTTCAAGTCTTTCAGTGGTCATTTTTATAGGCAAATATCTAATTTTATACCTGCAGGTACATGCCTTTCTCTTATGTGTGTGTGCATGTATGTGTACTTTTCCATCATCCCAATATAAGATCTTGTAAAATATTTTTAACATTTAAAAAAATTGAGAAAAAAAATGATCAGGCATTATTGCTTCAGTGGGCTCAGATCCTATTACAATTACTTTACTCAGCTTTATTTAGCTATTCCCATATTCTTATATTAAATATATCTTCTGTGTCAACTTAGAAAACTGAAGAGTACATATTTTCTACTTATTATATACTGATCAGTACTTTAATCCTACTTGGTTTACTTTTTTTAGCCTGGCGCTTGCTACAGTATTTTTCAGTACTGTACAGCAGTATAAAATCTGAGGGGCCAATCTATAGTAGTTAAGAGTGGCTACACATATGGATAGTCTAAGCTGTCTTCCCACCTGTGAGTTGTAAACATTTTAGGGTCTAGGATGTTGTTCTGATGCAGCACATCTGTATATATATATATATATTTAAAAATAAATAAGCCAATAATGACTAGGGCTGTGCAAAGCGTCAGTAGCTGATTTGATATGGAGGCTCTGCCCTGGTGCCACTTGCCCAGCCAGGGTAGTGGGGCAGGGTGTGGGTGTGGCTCAATCTGGTGGAAGGGGGCAAGCAGCAGCATGGCATAGCCCCCGCTCCCAGTGCTGCCGCACCCGCATCCCACCCCCTTCTTCCCCACAAGTGGTGGCAGGGCAGAGCCCCCGCCCACAGCTCTGATGCAGACATGGCAGCACTGGGAGTGGGGACTATGCCCTGCTGCCACCTGGAATGAGCCACACCTGCACCACACCTCCCTCTGCGCTGGCTGGGCAAGCGGCAGCAGGGCATAGCCCCTGCAGCTCCTCCTGCCAGGGCAGAGGCGGGCACAACTGGAGGAGATGCAGGAGAAGCCCCCATAGCTGCCCTGCCCAGACCCAACCCCTGCCTGGCCAGCCTCCCAGCACTTAAAAACAAAAAGAAAAAGATAAAAAAGCCCCATGCTCACTGGCTCCAGTAGCAGTGACGGGGGACGCTGGGCACTCTGGGTGCTCATGGCAGAGCCCTCCCATGCAGTATGGGGCAGTGGGGGGGCAGCAGGGATCATCTCCCCCTGCCTGGCACCTGCATGGCAGCTGCCCCATGGCACGGGTGCAGCGCAGCTCAGCAGGGCACCGTGTGCTGGCTGAGGGCTGGGGTGGCTCCATGTGATAGCCAGAGCCTGGCAGCACTCAGCCGTAGTGGCCCCAGCTCCCAGACAGCGTGCAGCGCCTTACTGAGCTTCGTTGCACCTGCACCATGGGGCAGCTGCTGTGCAGGTGCCAGGCAGGGGGGTGATCCCCAGTAGCCCCCACTGCCCTGCACTGGCTGGGGGTGCTCTCCCATGAGCCCTCAGAGGCTCCAGTCACTGCTTCTGCAGCCAGTGAGTGCAGGGTTATTTCTTTTTCTTTTAAAGCTCCGCACTCACTGGTTGCAGCAGTGGTGATTGGGGCACTCATGGCAGAGTGCCTCCATGCTGCACAAGGCAGTGGGGGGAAGCAGGGATTCCCCCCCACCAGGGACCCATGTAGCAACTGCCCCATGGCGCAGGTGCAGCATGGCTTGGCAGGGTGCTGTGATATGTCTGGGAACTGGGGCAGCTCCACCTCAGCTGGAGCCCGGCAGCACTCAGCCTCAGTGGCCCCAGCTCCCAGACAGCGCACAACGCTCTTCAGAGCTGCGCTGCACCCGCTATGGGGCAGCTGCCACAGGGGTGCCAGGTGGGGGAGGGGTGATCCCCACTTCCTCCCACTGCCCCATGCTGCATGGGGGGGGGCTCTGCCATGAACACCCACAGGCCCCACTCACTGCTCCTGCAGATAGTGAGTGCGGGGCTTTTTTTTCTTCTTTTTTTTAAATGCTGGGACTAGGTTGGGGCTGTGAAGGAGCTGCAGGAGAACCTGCAGCCACTCGGTTGTGCCTGCCTCTCCCCAACTGATCCGAATCGCCAAATCTCTCTGAATCAGCACCAAATCTTCCAAAGCAGATTCAGCCGAATCCAAATTGAATACTTCCCTATTTGCACAGGCATAATAGTAACTGCATGTTGGGCCTCCTCTCTCTATTTAAAATGGCCCATGTCAGTTCAGTGACATGCATCATCCAGCAGAGCCCAGAATTCGCTCTGCATAGGTGGAGTTCCCTCAGGAGAGTCATGTGACACTTGGCAGGTGGACTGAACGGGGGACACTGAGAACCTTTTTCTATATCCGTGTGAAGTGACTCACCACACAGCCATTATTAGTATATATATTGTGAGTTGCTAGAAACCCTACTCATGGACAAGAGCTCCTGGACAAGAGCAGGTACTGTAGAGATACAAGAACACTGCTTACACCGCACGAAACTAATCACTAATCAACAGATCAACAGTCAGACTAGAACTTGGAAACCCTGAGCATTTATACACGTGCTCCGGGAGTTGGGAAGGGGGGCAGCTTTAATTAGTGCCCCTCCAATTAAAGTACCTGAAGCATCTCTTTTACTAAAGCTCGTCAGACAGGTTTTAGTTAAAGTGCCCCCACCACCATTTTGAAGTGTGGGGATGCTGATACATGAGATGCCGGAGGCTGCTGGAGCATGGTAATTAACTGAGTCTGTAATTACAGCACATCAGAGTAGCCTCGCTGCTCATGTATAGGCACCCCCCCAATATTTCTGAAGTAAAAACTTTCAGCAAAACATGCAAGTTCATCAAAACACAGTTCCTGATTTCTTGTTCCGTTCAATTACCAAGAGCCAAATAAGAGTATTAAACAAGAAAATACTATGTGATTGACTGGGCTATTGAGACATGAAATAGTGCTAGGTGGTAAAGTGCCCAGAACACTCAATATCTGCCCAAGGTTCAGCATACTATCTTCACAACCCAAAAATGGACACCCAATTCTGCTGGCCCATGTAGGAGGAGACTGCAGTCACAGCTTTGCCTGCTTTATCTTCCCAGTACCATAAGATAATACATAACCCTATGGAAATAGCAAAGGAATACTCTGTCTGGGCCTAAGGACTGCAATTTTGTTTGACGATTGTACAGGCTGAGCCTAAGGAGAAGGAAAACTTTTAATTCCTCTCTTAAACTTGCACTTGCTTCAGGTGTAAATAGAATGTAGCCCCAGTAGAGGACTCAATTGAACAACCAAATTAATTTAAATGAAGCAGAATGGAGAGAGAAGGTGGAAGGGATGTTGCACATTAGCTGTTGATGAGGCACTCAGAAAATTACACTGTTAGTACAACCAAGGTGAACAAACAGATAGTGCTGCTGAATGGCAGATGACAGTTAACAACAATGCATTCTGATTAATGTACTGTTATTTCATTGCCATTACACTTAAGTGCCTGAAAAGAGATTATGACTGTTCATACACTTTAAGACACAATCAGGAATCTTAAAAGTAATCACTTTTGAAATAGTGAGGGTTTTAAATAGAAGCAAGAACACGTGACTGCCTACACTGAAACAAACCCACCTTGCCACCAGCGAGGACGACCATATAGCAGGCCCTTGAATGTCCAACTAATTCTAACCTTTGTCCTCTATCAGGTTACTGTAGGCTATGCTGGAACACTGATCAATAATATATACTGGTCACACAACGGCTTTGCCAGAGTAGGCCTGACCAGCAAACCTGACCATGCATGAACTCCTTACATATGCAAAACTTGTCATGTGGGCCAGATGTGGACTCCTGCCAGAAGATAGGAGGGGGAGATAGCAGTACAAAGTGTAGGACTGCCCAGTATCAAGCTGATAAGGCTGGAATGAAAACACCCAGAACAGGATGTGAAACAAGAGCATAGTACAGGATGGTTTAAGATATTCAAAATACAGGCAGAATGTAATACATAATTTGTTTTGACCACTTTATAAAAGAAATGGAAAGTGTGGGAATTTTGTATTGGCCTAGGGGGGCCCTATGTAGTGTTGTGCCAGGACCTGGTCATGGACATACATGCGTTAACACCTTGTCTGTCAGATCACAAGAGTGGTAAGGCCATCCTTTGTTGACAATAAACCGGGCTGAGGCTTTGGCACTGAACTGAGCCTGTGGTAATTTTTTAAGACAAGACTGGTGTTGGGATCTCCTGGCTTCAACTTTTGCCTGCACTGCAGCTCCTAAGACTACAACACTGACAACACATCAATAACAGCCATATAAGACAACAACAACAATGACATTTACCATAAATCTTTCTTCTTGAAGTCCCTTGAAGATCCACAGCTTAATACCCCAGTTCTTTCCATATTTTTGAACAGCAACAGAAGTTAATACTTTCTGAACAGTAACAGAAGTTAATATCATGGACAGCAACAGAAGTTAATACTTTGCCTTCTGGTGATAGATAAAAGAATTGTTCATAGTGGAAGGCTGTGACAGCTTGTAACTCTTGATTCAGGGATTCCATTAACACTGGAATCAAACAAGCTTTAAAGTATAGCTGTGCTGGGAAAGTGACACTAAGTACAAGGGCTTCTCTTCATTTTTGTGCCTCTGATTTCAGATCAAGCTTCTTTAGGTTAAATCTTTTCTAATGGACAATCTCAGAAACTCATTCTAGGATCTAAGCATCACACTGGATTCTTTTCTTTTTCTGCATTATAAACTGCAAGAAGAGTTCTGCAGGTCAAATTATGTCCTCATTCAACACTGTGAAGCTCTCTTCATCCCTCATTGTCTTTATACCGTTTGGAATTTAGTGAATAATTATGTGAATAATGCACAAGAAGGATGAGAGTGGAGCCTGTGCTGTCTCTGCTGGGCTAAAAGTGGAGAATCTAGCAAAAATGTGTCAGTGAAGTGAGCAGGTACAGTTCTGAATACATGCAGGGAGCAAAATTTGTGGAAACAGCGGACTCCATTTCATGTGGTGTCTTCAGAATAGGAACACATCTTAAAATGTAAATGTCACTCTCCAAAAACAGAGAGACAGACAGAAAGAAAACATCCTTTTCCACAGAACTCATCCATTTCTTCATATAAGACCAGGGTTTCTCTCTTCTGCAAGAGCAATACTACTTTTCTTGCCCAAACAAACAAACCCAGGCAATCCCCTGTCATTTTTGTGGATACTGAAGTATAAAGGGCTTTATGAAATTCTCTAAAATCTTTGTTGATTATCCCTTCATCACTTGTAGTTCTGCCTGAGGCTGTTCAGATGGAAGGTATCAACATTTTATTATATTGCTATAGGGTTTTCTGAGCCATTTCCCCACTGCATTAATAGCTCTGCAGTGGAAAAGGATGTAAGCTTTGTAGTTTAATACCCTTTCCAGTTTATCCTGCATTCCCATACCTTTGATGGGATTGGTTATTTTGTTTATGAGTTGCTATTTAGGCTTTTCAATTCAGTTTTCAGTGATTTAGTATCTCTGTCCAAATCCTTCCTCTCCATATAGTATTGTATAGATCATTTCAAACCTTACATCCCAAACTAATTCCAAGTCAGCTATGCTTATATTTATATCACTGTAGTTTTCAGTCCAAATTTTGTACTTTTATATTTTTGTGCAACTCTTCCTCACTTCGCTGGGAACTACTCAGACACCTGTAGGGTAAAATTTAGTTTGATCTTCTATAGTGTCCTTTTGGACACAGGTGGAACTAGTCTGTGCTCCCAAGGTACTTCAAGAGAGGAGTAAATCAGGTGGGACTTGGATAGATGGGTAGAGGCCAATAGCTCAGCTACTCTTGACAGCTCTTGGAGCCTCTTTGCAGAAGTTCTATATGCTTGCAGCGCCACAGCATGGGTTGGGTGTTTGCCTGATATCTGCAGCTTTTCATTGTTTCTAACATATGAAGGGGGTGAGGGGTAGGTAGTACAAAGATATGGGGTTTTGCTACCTTGTAGTGAACTAGCATGAAAGATTCATATAGGCATGCTGTGTTCTCCATGGACAAGAGAACATATCTATATGAATCTTTTTTGACAGCTCTCAGAGCCTTTTTTGTACCAGGGCACATTTGTAAACATCGATTGCCAGTCCCAACCCAGTGTCCCTCACTCCTAACCAGTAGGTGAGGCAGGGAGTGCATGTGTGGGGCATGGGAGGCCCCAAGCACTCCTGTGCAGGTTGGAACTATGCCAACCTAGAAGAGAAAAGCCATGGCTTCTCCTTTAAAGGAGAATCCATTTTTAAAGTTTGTTCACAACTCTTTCATATATTCTTGTGACCCACTTCTGGGTTGCAACCCACAGGTTGAGAAACACTGTTTTAGAGGACTGTAAACTTGAAATGTAAACAAAAACTGCAAATCAGAGGGCCTAGACACAAGACACTGAGGCTGGGAATAGAAGCTGCATTTGTTCTGGGATAAACTGTGCCTGTATTTGTCCTGGAACAGAAAGATCCCAGGATTGGTGTGTATAGACACTGCCCTCCCAATCAGGGTTTAGTGGGCAGCTGACTGCACTGTTGCTTTTCTGCCATTGATTCAATGATGCAGTCCCAGGACAGATGCATTTTGCAATGCCCTTTAACAACTTTTTGGGGTTTGTCCTGGGATAATGGACATTTGAATAATTGCACTGAGGTTTGTAGCCTAACACAAGTGTAACTGATATCAGTTTGGTGCATCAATATTATTTACACCTGTGCCAGGAGTGGAGGACAACTAATTCTCTGAGAGTAGCTGCCACAAAGGTATTATTACAGTGTTTTACCTAGGGTGGCAGGAGATTTAATAATAGTCTGTTTGCACTAGGGGAAAAAAAAACTTTCCTGGAGCAAAAACAGGCATACAACACCCATACTCATGTAGGTGTAGTTCACTGTGCAGTTTAACTAATAATTGTTTCAGGGTTAATTCTAAACTGAAATCCAGTAATCCACTGGTGTGCAGGTATACAATGCCTCCTTGTTTACACTGCTCTCAGAGCAACTTCTGTTGGTGTAAGTGTGTTGTGTCCAGGTCAAGGGATCTCGCCTTCAGAAACTCAGGCTACATATACACCTCCTCGGCGGTGCAGGGGGAGGTGTTTTAATTAGAGTGGTTCCTGACTTTAATTAAAACACCCCATAGTCACGTGTATTAAGCCCCCCGTGGGTTTAAAAACGGCTGTGGGAAAACATCATTTAATAAGGTCCAGATAAAGTTCCCTAGCACTTATACATGTAATGGTGAGGCCATGATGCAGTGTTCTAATCTGAATGTGGAGCAGACTCGATTAATCAAGTCTTCTCTGATGCATTCTAATTAGAACATGAACTAGCACATGTATAGGTACTTTAGGGCCCGATCAACAAAAGGATTTAAGCTCTTAAATACTGCTTAATCCCTACTTTAGGTGGGAGTGTCAAAGACTGTGATTCTCAAAGCGTTTGCCTAACCACACGGACATTTGAAGTCCAGAGAAGATCTTCTTCTGAACATGCCCAGAATTGCCACCACCTTAGCAGTGCTGGGCAACCTAGTGCATCTCTCAGGCATAAGCCTGACTTAAATTCTAAAGCTAAGTGTTGCTGACCCTATGTCCCCTGAGGCAGCCTGAGATGCCATGAGCAGAACTAGCTCATACCTATGCAAGTAAGTCCTTCATAAAGCACAGCAATCCAAACACTTTCATGCAGAAACACTGCTAGATAAGAGAAGGCAGCATGCTGGTTCCATAGAATCATAAAAAAATTAGGGTTTGAAGGGCTCTCAGGAGATCATCTAGTTCAACCCCCTGCTCAAACCAGGATCAGCCCCAACTATATCATCCCAGCCAAGGCTTTGTCTATCTGAGTCTTAAAAACTTCCAGGGATGGAGATTCCACTACCTCTCTGGGTAGTTTGCTCCAGTGTTTCACTACCCTCTTAATGAACAAGTTCTTCCTAAGATATAACCTAAACTTTCCTTGCTGCAACTTGATATTATTGCTCCTTGTTCTGTTACCTATCACCACTGACAAGAGTCTAGCTGCATCCTCTTTGGGATCCTATTTAAGGTAGTTTCCAGCAAATGTACAATAGTTGAATGGTTAGACCACTCAGGATATAGGGGAACTATGTCCTCCTTAGCATGTGGGGGTTTAAGCCCACACCTTTAGCCTGCCTAGATAGGGAACTAGTTATCCAGGCTGTTCAGAAGTGGGGCATATTCTACTCCCTCTTTGTAAAACGGTGCCAGTGAGCAGAAAGGAATTCAAGATTCACTATGCCAGAGAGATGGAGCCTGGCTCTAGCCCAGTGATGAGCGTACTCATCTGGGAGAAGAGAGACCTGGGGTTCAGTGCCTTGCTCACATGATTTTTTAAAAAATATTTTAATAATAAACAGTCATTGGATAAAATGCAGGACTGTCCTTAGAGCAGGGATAAAAATCCAGGCCTCTCCCCCTCCAAATGGGTGTAGAAATTACTAAGTACAAAGTTATGCACCCTCCTTGGGCGTCTATACATGTGGAGCAAGGCTGTTTCAACGTGCTGTAATTACAGTGCATTGGAGCAGTCTCAGTTAATCAAGCCTGCTGGAGCATGGTAATTACTGCACTCCAGCAGCACATGTATCAGAGCCCCTGCACTGAAAAATGGCAGCAGGGGTGCTTTAACTAAAGTTCATTGAACGATCTTTAGTTAAAGCACCCCTGCCGCCATTTTTCAATGCAGGGATGTTGATGCACGTGACGCTCCAAGTGCTTTAATTAGAGAGGCTATCAGAGCCACTCTAATTAAAGTACCGCCCCACTCCTTTCCACACCACAAGAAATGCTTGCATCTCTGATGCAACGAACCTTGAATTATTTCTTACTTAACAGCTGCTATGGGGGTGTGGCAGGATTCGTTCATTCACTCTGTTCTCCCTACTTACATTCACAACATGAGAAGCTTGCAAGTTACATCCCCTTTCTATGTAATGATTCAGGAAGGATGCTTTTGGAGGGAGGCATGAGGAAGAATGCTTTTGTAAAGTGCCATAGCTTCAGCAGGAGGAGTGGAGAGTGCTGCCAACTTCAAATATCCTGTACCCCAGCAGGAAAGGTACTCTCATGGAAGAAGAGTTGGAGTGCCACAGGCCTCTAACTTCCTGGGTTCATGCTTTAACCGCTAGGGTAGTGTAGGAAAGCAGAGAAAGGAGGCAGCTGCAGCAGCATGTGTAGCACCTTCTCCCATTAAGCTTGCCTCAGTAAAGAAGATTCACACACCAAACTCAGCTAGCCTTGGCTGATCCCCACTCAGAGTGGGTGTGAGGAATCCTGTTCTGAAGCCCCTAAGTCTCCCCGTGCCTTGAACAAGTATTTTAGGCAACTAATTCAGGGCTCCAGGAGACAGCAGGTTAAAAAAGTAAGCATTTATAGAAGCAGGACATTGGCTGCTGTGGCTCTCCTGCTTTACCTGTAGTAGGTTAGGGTGTTACTTCTTGTGTTGCCTCAGGGTTTATGGTAGTCTAACAAAGAGTTTAAATCATGGATTGAACAGGATGGCTTAGAGAGGGATGATCCTGCCTCAGGCAGGAGGTCGGACTAGAGGACCTCTGGAGGTCCTTTCCAGCTCTACTTCTCTATGATCTCTAAGATTTCATTGCGATACCGAGTAGGGTTGTGCAAAACTTTGGGTGGTGATTCAATTCGGAGGAGATTTGGCCCAATTCGGTGGCCAAATCTCTGAATCCAAATTGAATCGGGGGCAATTTAAAGGTCCAAATTGATTCAAAGCCCTCCAACTCTTCAGAAAAGATTTGGAGAGCTTTGATGACTGGGGCAGTCCCTGGTGGCTGCAGCAGGGAGCTGCAGCTGACTCTGAGCTGGTAAGTACTAGGGGCAGGGGAGGGGTAGGGGACCATGGGGGGACCCCTACCAGCCCCCCTGGCCTCCCCTGTTCCCCCAGTCCACCCATGGCTGCCCTGCCCTCCCCACTGCCCCATACTGCAGGGGGGCTCTGCACAAGGCCCCCGACTCCCCCTTCACTCCCCTGTCCCCCCACTTGGATACCCAACCCAGGCAAGCTCTGGCTCTTTAAGAAAAAAAAAGCTGAGAAAAGCTCCCGGAGTCACCGCTCCTGCGGTAGCCTCGGGGCCTCCTGCAGAGCCCCCACATGGTGCAGGGCAGTGGGGATCACCCTTGACTGGCAGGAGTGGTGAGACTGGGAGTTTTCTCTTTTTTTTTTTCTTAAAAGGCTGGAGCTGGCCTGGGTGGGGCATCCATGGTGGGGCTAGGGGACCGAAGGGGGACTCATGCAGAGCCCCCCATGCAGCATGGGGCAGTGGGGGCAGCAGGGATCACCCCTTGCCCGGCAGCACCCATGGAGTCAGGGCTTTTTTTTAACAAGAGCTGGGAGCTGAGGCAGGCAGGGCAGCCATTGCCGGGGCCAGGAGAGGGGCAGGGGCAGGCCTGGCTTGGCTGATTCGGCTGAATCAAATCGGGACAGTGATTCAAATCACTGAATCCAATCACTGTCCTCCAAATCAGCTGAATCCGAAGCAAATACTAGCCACTTCCCACAGGCCTACAACAACCATGTTCCTTTGCAGATATTGCCTATATTCCCTCTGTGGCTGTGGAGTAATCATTTAACCTCTCCATCTTAGCTTTCCTTTCAATAAAAAAGGAATGGTGATAATTGTCTTACAGGATATTGCAAGGGGTGATTAGTTAATGGTAATAAAGTGTCTGAGAAAGGCAAAGCATATGTTGTAAATACTAAATATAATCAATTGTTACCATAATATTAAGAATAATATTGCCTAATTAAGTAGAAGCATGATCCAAAAGAACACTGGGGCTATGTTTACCTCAGTGTGAGGCTTCAAGAATGAAAAAAAAACTATCTACATTGAGGGAGAAAACATGAAATCTCCAGCTCCACTGCTTGCTGTTCTCTATATAACTGTTAAATTATGGTAAAATCTATCCACAGAGTTGCTTTAAATTTCTTCTCCTCTAGATGCAACTGGGATTCATGATCACATTAAAGTTATCTCCAAATAATTAATTAAAAAGAAGCCTCTTTTAAAAAAACAGATGACTGAACATAAATCCAAATAATCCTCATTAAGTCCATGTGCATGTACAATGTCACATTTGATCTTCTAATCCCTACTGCAGCCATCAAAATTGGAGATTAACTTTTTCAAACTCCAGAGTCTTCTGTTTCTCTATTAGCATTCCCAGAGTTTGGGATTTACTACTGCATGCTCTAACAAAATCTTCCTCCCCATATCATAAAAAAAAGAAGAGGTCTCTTCATTTAACAAATTGAATCTATTTTGTAAACATAACATCACGCTTCATGTGTCTTAAGTGTGTTAGGACTTACAGCATTGTATAGGAGCCTTCATCTCCTATATATTCTAGGAAACATATTGTTATGCTGGGGATTAATTGAATCCTTATCAAAATGGAAAAAGTGAGTGGTGCATTCACACTAGGGCTGTGTGAAACAGCACCACTTCATTTCAACTTCAGTTTCACATTTCAATTGGACAGTGTTTCATTTTGAGTTTTGTTTCATTTCAGAAGTACTGTTCTGTTTTGTTTTGTAAAACTGTTTCACTGTTTTGGCACTGTTTCGATGTTTTGCCCGTAGGTGATTCATGAAAACTGCCTATAACTTTGCCATTTTTTGGTAGATTTGGATGAATGGAGCAGGTATGGTAGCCCCTTCTGAGGGCATGAAACCTGCCAAGTTTCAAGGAGATAGGTGCAGGGGTTTTTGGGAAACTGCACCTCAAAGTCTTGAAAGCAAAACTTGTGTCACTTATAAGTGTGAAGGCACAGGGGGATGAAAACAACAGGTGTGGTAGCCCCTGTGAAGACCACGAAGCCTGCCTGGTTTCAAGGAGATAGGTGCAGGGGTTTCTGGGAAACTGCCCCTCAGACTGCTGACAAGCAAAACTCATGACATGTGTGACTGGGTGTGTGTGTTAAGGTACGCCCTCACTGGCACTAATAACACTAGACAACACAGCAGTGTGCCCCAATGAAGCATCCTCCTCCCCTCCAGCCTCAGTCCAGTCCACCATGTTAAATAACAACAGGTAAAATAATAACTTAGTGAGGAGCAGCACAGTAGCACCAACAGCATCTCAAGCAGCCAAACTATGACAGAGCCTTTCCTTCCTCTCCTGCAGGAGCTTCTTCTCTAGCATGTGTGTTGAGGTGCGTCCTCCCTGTGTCGTTCCCCTGCTTCCCCCACCCCACACTTTGTTTCCCTGCAGGCAAGCCCAGCTTCAGCTTCGAAACTTTCAAAACATTTCAACTGCCTTCGGTTTGTTTTGAAGCCTTTGATTTCATTTCAATTGCGCTGTTCTGAGCTCAAAATGAGTCAAAACTGTCAAAACAAAACAACCAGCAAAATTTCGCACAGCTCTATTAGCCACCCCTTTATTCAAGATAAATGTGAGACAATAGATCCTTAAAACACATGCCACATGGAAGGCTGATCATGCTATATGGGTAGAGGGGTTTCACCGGGAGGTGAATGAGAACATGAGGGGCTGGGTACTGTTGGATGCATTCTGTGCTTGTGTTAGTGAGAACAAGCAGCAGCCAGAGAACACAGAAGCTATAGCAGAAATACCCAGAAGCAGACAGAGAAGGCATTGGGAAAGCACCAGAGGTAGACAGAGAGGTACGTCTACTCTGAAAAAGTCAAGAAAGAGCTTTTAGGGGGGAATGCTCAGAGCTGTGCACAAAGAAATTGGCTTCTGTTTGATTCTTGCTGTGTTCAGGGAAGTAGGATTTTCCAAATCACCTTCATAAATAAATAGGATTGCATCAAAATTTTTAAAGCCATCCTCATCTCCTGCTCCTACAACCAGTTAGGAGTTTAACTGCTTATGGGTCAAAAAAAGTAATACTTTTAACCTTAGGAATCTCTCCTGTGCGTCATCTCAATACTCCTAAACATATCCCTCCATCTAAACTTGCATTTCTTGCTGCCTCCAAGGCCCCTAGCACACTTTAGTTTAAGGCTGCAATGGGATCTGATCCCTTATCCCAATGACTGTGCCTCTTAATGTTGTCATATGTGCATGGCTGGAGGTGTGATTTTGGGATGGGGAATAACATCTCAGTTGCACACTTTCTACTTGCCAGTACACTGGGAGCCCAGGCTCCCCCTGCACAGAGAACTTGAAAGCTGAGTGATCATAGGGGCAAGTCCAGATCTGATAATCAACAGATTGTCGGCTCCAGCCAGGGTTTGCTCCAGGGTCTCAACCCAGCCCTGGTGTGGTTCAGGGCAGAAACCAACGATCAGTTGATTGCTGGGTTGAGGCCTCACCCTGGACCTGCTATGCCTACAATTTAAGGCGCTATACAGACTGGCCATAAAAATATTCTACACATTACATGTAGAATTTGCCATTTAGGCCATTTTGAAAATAATGTTACTGTCATTCTTTCTGTCTTGTTCTGCACAAGACTGACAGTGCTCCATAAATAATAAGACTGAAAGCACAGACAGGCATATGAAACTATTGTGTTGATAGTAGATTTCCTTGCATATCTTTGTCACAACAAGATATACTCTAGAACTGAGTTTAGAGGTCAGTTCTGCAACAGATATGAATATATAGACCAATCATAACCTCAAGATAAACATGGGAAATGGGTGCACTTTTGGCATGATTGGATATATAGGACATTTCACATTCCAGCATTCTCTGAATGTCATTATTTTACAGCAGCATTTTTCAAAAGTAGGTGTCTGAAAATGTTTATAGGCTCTTAAACATATGCATGTAACCTGCACTATGTATAAAGATTCTTCTTAAAATACAGTAGTATAGTAGTGAAAAGTTAGCCCAATTACCAAGTACTGTTCAACTTGCAACATTTTTTAAAGATATCATCAAAAACCCAGCACAATCCTTCTCTAAAAAAAAACGACTTAAAAATAGTATTTATACTTTGATCTCACTCTGTCTTATGTCCTAATTTATAACTACCCCTCATGTACCAAGTAGAATTTTTTATTAATAAAGCATAGTTACCTTATTTCTAGGCTGTTGATGTTATCCACTGGGTTACTATATTTTAATGACAACCTAAACAATACGAAAATTATTTTTAAACATTGCAGTGGGGCAGCTTTAGTTAAGACATTTTAACGTTTTAATCAAACTATGTTCTAAATCAGTAAATACAAAGGAATTTCACAGCAAAAGATACACTATTCTAGACAAGCATGTCAAACATTTCAAATAGAAATGTTCTTTCTCCTTTCAGCAGATGCTTCAATACGGAAATCATACAGAAAATAAAATTACAGAAGACCTCACAGTTGCATTATTACCAGGTACAGCCGAGGCTCCACTTGTGGGAAATCTTTTAATGAAATTGGTATCTTACTAATGCTAATGGAATTTTCAGTGGTTGTAAGAGTTAGACAGATGCTAAGAGAAGCTGGGTATAACACATGAAGAGCACAAAGGAAAATGAAGAAATCTTTTTCTAGTCAAAACTAATTTTAAACTGCATACTCATAAGCAAGCAAGGAAATAAATTAAAAGGAAAAACGCTTTAAAAACCATGGTCAAAGGATTCCTGTAGTCTCACCTCTATGATTTTGCAACAACAAAAAAATAAATATGGCATGTTTTATCCATGGTGTTTTATAAACACATGATTAAGTCACTGTTAGTTTGTTGCCATTGCAGAATTTCTAATTAGCATTTAGAATAGCATGCATTTCATGGTATGAAACTCCAAGTCCCACTCACGTTGTGTTGGCGGCTGAACATGCTGATGAACTGAAGTCCACATTACGGGATACAAATGTAAAATTTGTCAGATCCACATGAACTGATTTGTTGGCTGTAAGGCTGAAATTACTGGCATACATAAGGATACATGTTTCTGTTCCATTGGTCACATTGAGTGGAGGGTACAGAATGGAGTCTGGTACTTCAATAGTCATCAATCTTCTTCTCGACTCCAAGGCCCCATCGGTTATTCTGGGAATCTCGGATAATAGCACAACAACAATCCATTTTCAAAGCATGAACATTTTCAATTGGTAATGGGGCTTTGAGGTTTCCAACTCAGCTCAAGTCATCAATAAGCTCAGGTCAAGTCAGCAATCAAAAACAGTATTCGACATCTTACATTTGGTTTAATAACCAGTAGGAAAAGAGTTTGGTTGAATCAGGTATCCACATCATAAAACCATTACCACAAGCATAAGTCTTAACAAAGCTAATTTAGTACTAGCCTTGGAATATTAGTGCCCACTAGTGGCATTACTTGGAAGAAGTATTTTTCTTTACAAAACAATTTTAGTGTAAAAGTTTCCTCTTTTCTCTTATCGAGTAAGAAACAAACTCCAATAACTTAGTACCCAAGCAGGAGAGAAATTCCTCCAGAGGCATTGAAATCAAGCCAACTTTCCCTTTATAAGCTTATTTCCATGTATTTCTATTTCAAACGTGTATTTCATAATTCCTTTGTTTACTTGTTCTTTCTTTTGTCATGTATCCTGCTGTATCAAACATGCAGCTATGCAGTTAGAATCATTCTACCCAAGCTATACATTTCACAATAAACTATGAGACGAGATCCATGCCTGAACAATTGGTTATATTTACATTAAGTCCTTTTAAACCAAATCAGATTATTCAGGAGCAAATTCTTAGTCATCATATTCTAAATCTTTACATAGCATTTCAGGATTTTTTTCTTTGCTTAGTCTAAATGAACCATAGTAGCTATGGCTCCCCTCTCACATTTGGTGAGCTTATCAATTACAATTTAGATCACAATTATACAGCAAGCAATCACAGTATCTGACTGAAAACGTCTAATGAAAGCAATGCATTAGATTAGAACTCTACAGTTATTAGCTGAGCGTGGAATGGAAGTAATCAGCATCCAAATTCTTTCCTTTGATCTGTGTTGGCAGACTCCTAATTCAGAAGGCACTGAATCAACTCCCAACTCCAAGTGTAGTCGCACAGTTAGACATAGAACTTACAGCCAAAGAACTTAGCAAGGCCATAGACTCCAGCAAGTGGAAAAGTCCCAGGGGAAGATGGCATCCCAGCTAAGATTCTCAAGTGTGAATCTTCAATTCCTAGTGAGCTGCTGGAAGGAAGGGAAGTACCCCAGGACATGTGATATGCTAACATCATCACTCCGTACAAAAACAAGACAGACAAGGGTGACTGCAACAACTATAGGGGCATCTCTCTCAGTGTCACGCCTTCAATACTGTTAGCAGAGCAGGTTTGTTCAAAGTTCTGGTAAAGATTGGATGCCCTCCAATGTTACTCAGTATGATACACTTCTTCCATGAAAACATGCAGGCCACAGCTCAGTTTGATGGATCAACCTCTGCAGTTTGAGATGAAGAACAGAGTGAAGCAGGGTTGTGTTCTGGCACCCACGCTCTTTGAGATCTTCTTCTCTATGCTGCTTGTAACAGGGACTCAGGCAGGAGCCCAGTTACTTAGAGAGCTGGGCAGGATTGACCCAAAAATGAACTCTGTCAGGTGGCAGACATTATATACTCGGGAAAGGTTCAGGTGATTAGCCCATGAAAACCGGGGGATAAAAGATGGCGGTGGGGCATTGATTTTTGCCTTTGGGCACCAAAGGACAAAGAAGAAAACTATGGGGACTCCAGAAGATGGAGGAGAGATCATACCTGTAATACCTGGAGGACGCTGGAAGAGACAGACTTCAAGAGAGGCAGCAGGTCGGTCAGAAAAAGCAAAATACTTCTTTGTAAACCCCGGTGCATGGGTGAGTGTGGGAGCATTGCCGGACGCTAGGAGACAGGTGCCTTAAGCGGAGGGAGAGAAAGGAAGCGCCTCAGAGAAGACTCGGTGGCTTTGGCAACTGCGGGAGCACTGTGAGGTGGCGGGATACAGTGGAGAGGAGCTCAGGGAGGGAGAGAGAGCTAGTACCCCTCAGGGGAGAGATGGGGATTGAGAGTAGCTTCCCTCAAGCTTCCTACCCTGGGAGGACAATTAATACCTGAAGTGGAGAGACCATCTGTGAAGAAACAGCAGGGAGACACTCTCAGCACAAGCTGTCCGTAACAAAAAGAGAAAAGTGGATAGCACATATCGCTAATGAGGCAAATAGCTGTATAATTTAGGTACAAAGTTGCAAAGATGTATCCAGCAGGGACCTTCCTTCTCAATAATGGGTTGTTCTCACAAATGAAAGAATTGATGAGACTGCTACAATTATATCGCATTTAGTTTGGAAATAAATTAACCCTGTGAGACTTTAACGTCTGGGTGGCATTTATCTTTCTCAGACACTAAAGAACACTAATCCTCTTTTCTTTTCTTCACATCCAAGTTGTGGTGGGCGAGTACAGAGGGAAGATGAAGATAAAAGTACAGAACCCTCTCACACTGTTGCACTACACTTTTGATGGCCTGAAGGAAGGCATGTACCTGGGGGTCATCATTCACCACAAGATGAACATGAGCCTGCAATATGATGCTTCAACTAGTAAAGTGACCAAAACGCTGGCTTGCATCCATAGATGCTTCTCAAGCAAAACCCAGGACATCATTCTCCCTTTGTACTCGGCTTTGGTGAGGTGCAGCTGGAGTACTGTATCCAGTTTTGGGCTCGGCAATTCACAAAGGATGTGGAGGAGCTTGAGAGAGTCCAGAG
>NW_017728931.1:104824843-104889774 GCF_001723895.1 Crocodylus porosus
GTGTGCATCTAAATGTGTGCATTGGAAAGGCAGCTACCACTTTCAGTAAGCTCTCCAAATGAGTCTGGAACAATGCAAAATTTACAATCAACACTAAGTTGCTTGTGTACAAAGCCTGTGTCCTCAGTGTCCTTATGTATAGCAGTGAGACATGGTCAACATGTGCATATCAAGAAAAGAAGCTGAACAACTTCCACTTATGCTATTTATGGCACATCCTGGACATCAAGTGTCAAGACAGAATCATCAACACAGAGGGCATTGCAAAGCCAACCATCACTACACTACTCAAACAATGGCATCTATGCTGGCTTGACCATCTTTGCAGGATGGAAGATGGGCACATCCCGAAGGACATCCTGTATAGGTAAATTGAAAGTGGGGAGAGAACAGTAGAGCACCCAAAACTGCACTTCCAATGTGTAAGCAGGATACGAAAGCTTTTGGATGTGACCCAAACCTTTGGGAGGCCTTAGCAGGAGACAGGACAAAGTGGTGCTCCCTTATCAATCATGGAGTCCGACATCACAACAAGAAATGGTCACTTGAATTACATCAGAAACATGAGTGAAGGAAACAGCCTGTCAGTACAGTAGCCCCTAACACCATGTATACCTATGCCCACTGTGGCAAGACCTGCAAATCTAACATTGGTCTTGACAGCCACAAGAGAAAACACACCACCAGTCAGTAGAATAGCTGAAATATTCAGTAGAATAGCTGCAATACCCACCATCACTCACTGATGAACGGATGCCATAGCAATTCAGAATAATCAGTTTTTCTAAAAATGAATGTAGCCTCCATGGCAAACATTTGAACCATTCTGCCCTTGATCAAAATGAGCAACCCTCTGTTCTAGATAGAATTGGGATTTTTACAGTGGTTTTTCTTAAATAGTGCCGTTGGTAGGGTGAAGTGGGATTTGGGACCAAGTTGTTATACTCCATATGTTCTATGTGAGAGTGAGAATGCAGCAAAATGGAAGTTCCTTACAAAAACATAGAAGAGGAGGAGTCTAATTGTTTTCTCAAATATAATTTATACACACGTGCTTTAAGGCTCATGGAATACCTAAGATTTCAAAAATGGCGGTTCAGGTGATGTGACTGGCACCACAGATGTGGTTCAGGCATCCCCACCATCTCCCACAAGCAGATTATGCTATAGCAGCAGCTGCCAGGGACTTTTTTTTTGGAGTCCGTGAAACAGGTATGATACCTCTTCCCCGCCCCCCAACTCTGTGCATCACCTCCCCTGTAGCGTTCAGCACCTTTCCTTCATTGCATTCTCCCCCCACTTTCTCCAGCAGGGCTACCCCTGAGCAGGGCAGGGGCAAGAAGGGAAGACCCACACAACACTCCCACTGTCCCTTACCTACCCAGGTATCTCATGTAGCTGCTCCCACAGCTGGAGTCCCTGCACTGGCAAGTGAAACCTGGAGAAGAGAGCTGCCAGGAGGAGTGGTAGCAGGGGTATGACATGCCACTGCACCCCTCTGGCTCTGCCCCGAACCAGTGATAATAAAAGTCCTGGAAGCTTCAGAGTGCAACACATGGGAAGAACTGGCTTACAGAGAATATACAAGTTGTTGGAAAAATAGAATATTATTATCTGAGAATTCCTGTATCTGGACTATTTCTTTCACTCTGCTTTCTGTGGGTGAGTCTGGTCCCACCTTGAATAGGTGCACCAGGCTGGCCCAAATCCCAGATGGGAAATGTAGCTCGGCTCATTCATTTATACCACCAGCACTTGGTACATGTTTCCAACTTTACCCCACCATACAGATATTAAAAGATGAGGGGAAGCTCATCACCTCAGCCAAAGGAGGAAAGTTTTCTCTACGATTTTAGTGGAAGAAGAGGTGTTGTGTTTCCTTCCCATCCTTTCCTATTCTTTTGCCTCACTACAAAGAAAGCATTGCAAAAGTTCTGCAGCTGATGCAACGTTGCTCAACTTTTCTGTTAATTTTATCGCAACACTCATTTTACTGGCAATTTTTATTTCTAAAAACCAGCTACTGAGATTGAGACACCAAGACTCTCAATTCTCAGAGCATGTACAATATAATTATTGTTAACAACCACCACCACTTTTGTGGCTACAGAGAACACTCAATAGTGTAACTAGGAGTGGATAAATGGAGCACCAGCCCCAGGTGTCGACTTAGTGGGGGTGCAAAATTGGTGGCTCATGCTGTGGTCAGCCTAGCTGCCACCAGAGCCATGGTTGCTGCCACTGCCCAGGGCACAAAAATGGCTTATTACACCTCTGATAATACTTTGAAAGAATGTAATGACTGAACTCAAAAGGCTCACAAACCAGAGGCAAAAATGAAAATGCTGGTGTTACTGGAAATACATTGGTATTGCTACTTTATATCCTTTAGCAAGGGCTAGATTTAATTATGGAACTGCTGTAGTCAGTCTACTCATCAATAATGTTTTTGATAGGGTATCTAACCCAAGTGTATTGTGCTTGGCACAACAGGATTCTGTACAATACTTTTAGTATATTTACTGCAAAAAATCCTTTACCATTTTTTCCAGCATGTCATGCAAAGCAGCCTAGATTTCAAAAGGAGTGAGAGGTATGTTACCTGCTGGGTTTTGGCTGTAGCATACCCCAAGCCAGCCAGCATTAGCATGCCATGTTTTAAATCCTTTTTTAAAAAAAAAATCCATTTCTGATCTTTATCAAACAAACAGTTTTAAAAGTGTGCTATCCTTTGCTTTTTATCTGAGGACTTGCTATAGGCAGCACTAATGGAACAATTATACTGTTGAATGGCATCAAGACTAAAATCTATAGTCCATGAAATATCTGGTTTTATTTTACTAGTAGTAAACAAATAATCATCCAAAAGGCAGGAATTAAAATTGGATACTTCCCAAAAGACATTTTTTTCTTTTAGTGTTAAGTTCAGAGACTCAAATGAATAAAAACTAGGAAAGGCCCATTAGATTCTACCTACATACTCACTGAGTAGCACGTAGCTCACTTCTTCATCAGAGTAAAATTGTTGTCCTGAACATAGGGTTTTGTCCAGTCTAGTGCTAAATGAGTCCAACTGCAGCTTCCACGACTTCTATTAGGAAAACCTTCATCAGATATCCTGATATGACAGTTAGTTTTTCATGTCTTATATTTTGCATGCTATTCCTAATATTTCTCTCTAGACAAGCCTAAAGTCTTCATTTTCCTTTTAAACCCTATACTTTTGCAACCCTTACTGTTCAGAAGGTCCTCCCCTACCAGCATTTTCATTGTCTGAACTCCATAGCTTTGTGAGTCTTTGTCCCTTCTCAGTGGGCAAGGAGATCCTGAACCTCAAGACCAGTTCCAGCTCTATGATCAAGGAAGCATGTGTCCTCATTATCATGCTAAGAATTCAGGTTTTAACTCCTACATTTCTGAAGAGGAGCTACATGGCCTGGTAGGATGAAACTTTCTACCTCTGAAATAAACAAAACATCCTTTATCTAACAGGCTTCATGGGCCCTTTCATCTGCTGAGAGGTTGTTAGCCATATTAGCCTGATGTCAGGCAGATGTTCAGGCAGGGTGGCACCTTAGAAACTAACTGGTTGAGAGAGACCTGAGCTTTTATAGGCAACAACCTATTCTGTCAGATGCTATGATGGGACTGGAGTCTAATATAGAAGGTTGCTAGACTTAACAACCCTGCCATATCGTCTATCAATCTTTTTCATTTGAATTAATTCACTGAATAGCAAAACAAAATAAACATGCTTCCTTCCCAACTACTATAAGAACCTGCTGTTACTGGAACAAAACTCAGTTTCTGAGCTGCCCTAAGCATCCAGAAAGTTTACATTCATAGATACACTGAGATATAGGAAGTTTTAAATACTCAGAATTTGAAAAATCAAGTTAATGTATTTTCCAGTAAATGGCTTGATTTTGAAGGACCTTATCCTTAAAACATTACTCAGGTAAAATTTGTACTGGCATTAAAGGGGAAAAGAAAATGCAAATATTGCCATTGTCATTGTGTGAGCTAAAACAATCAATCATTGCACTGAAAAGCTATTTTCTTTGTCTAGCATCTTAATAAATGTCATAGATTTCATAGACCCTAGGGCTGGAATGGACCCCAGAGGATCATCGAGTCCAGCCCTCTGCCCCAGGGGCAGGGAGTCAGTAGGGGTCATAGGATCCCAGCAAGACAAACATCTGAATGTCTCTTGAAGGCGTTCAAAGTAGGTGCTTGAACCACCTCCTGCGGCAGTCTATTCCAAACCTTGGGGGCTCGTACAGTAAAGAAGTTCTTCCTTATGTCCAGCCTGAAACGGTCTTGCAGTAGTTTATAACTGTTCAACCTCATCATTCCTTGAGGCGCTATGGTGAACAAATGTTCCCCCAGATCTTGGTGAGCACGGCTGATAAACTTGTAGGTTGCCACCAGGTCACCCCTGAGCCTGCACTTTTCCAGGCTGAAGAGCCCTATGGCTCTCAGTTTCGCATCATAAGGTCTGTTTTCCTGACTTCTGATCATGCGTGTGGCTCTCCTCTGGACTCTCTCAAGCTTCTCTGCATCCTTTTTGAATTGTGGAGCCCAAAACTGGATGCAGTTCTCCAGCTGCGGCCTCACCAAGGCTGAGTACAAGGGGAGAATGACGTCCTGGGATTTGCTTGAGAAGCATCTATGGATAAAGCAAGCAAAATGTTGGCTTGTACTAGCCGCAGCATTGCATTGAAGGCTCATGTTCAAGGCTCATGTTCATCTTGCGGTCAATCATGACCCCCAAGTCCCTTTCATCCATAGTGCTAGCCAGCGTAGCACTGCTGAACCTATAAGCATGCTGCAGGTTTTTCCACCCAAAGTGGAGAACCTTGCATTTTTCGGTGTTAAACATCAGGTTCTCATCCATCCATTTCCTGAGCCTGTCAATATCTGCCCAGATCACTCTCCTGTCCTTAGATGTGGATGGTTTACCCCAGAGTTTGGTATCGTCAGTGAACTTGGCCAGTCTGCTTCTGACTCCAATGTCTACATTATTGATGAAGATGTTAAATAGTATGGGCCCTAGAACAGAGCCTTGAGGGACCCCACTGGTCACAGTGCACCATGATGATTGACTTCCATCAACCACCACCCTCTGGGTCCTACCGTGGAGCCAATTCCCCAGTCAGCATATTGTGGTGAGGCTGAGGCCGCAGTTAGCCAGTTTTGCCAAGAGGTGATCATGGGATACCAGATTGAAGGTTTTTTTAAAGTCAAAATATATGACATTAATTTCTTCCCCCTTGTCCAGGTGATAGGTCACCTGGTCATAAAAGGAAATAAGATTGGTCATGCAAGACCTACATGCGACAAACTCGTGCTGGCTAACCTCAGGATGTTGCCATCAGCCAGTCTGTTAAGGATGCCCTTTTCGATAATCTTTTTCAAGACCTTCCCCAGGACAGAGGTCAGGCTAATTGGGCCTGTAGTCTGCCAGATCCACTTTTCTCCCTTTCTTGAAGATAGGTACCACATTGGCCTTCTTCCACTCTTCGGGCATTTCACCAGAACACCAGGAGTTCTCAAAGATCTGTGCCAGGGGCTGAGCTATGATGCTTGTCGGCTCCTTGAGTACCCTTGGGCATAAACTGTCAAGGCCGATTGACTTGAAGGTATAATAGAGAACTAGTTCTGAATTAGACAGCCAAAGGGAACACAGTAAAATCAGACACCTATAGTTGCTCTAAATATGGCTTAAATTATGAACATTTATGGCAAAAGTATGGATTTGGAAATCACACTTGTAGTGAGATATAAATATAGAACCACAAAATACTTGATCAGAATATTTCAGTGAGCTGGAGTTCACTGACACCTGTCACTTCAGTAAATCTTAGAAGAGTTTGTCTCAAAGAATGAACAAACTTATTTTTCAGTAACTTCTGTAGATCTGTGATCCCAGATACACATTGTAGGGCAGTAGATTTGAATGCATTCATGAATAACAGGAGAGAGAACTGAGGCACCAGCAGGGCCAGGGCAACTGGTGCCCTAAGCGAACTGTGTACCTCAGCGCCCTGACCACGTTCAATATATCTTTTAGGATGATGTTGCCAATGGTATGCTCTTGTCATAAGTCTGCTGGAGAGCTGAAAAGGTAGGAGTCGTGAGCAGAGCGCAAGGGGGCCATGAGGTGCACTTAAAGTCATGTCTAAACCCTTGATGTAGCTGTGCGGAGACAACCAGGAGTTCTAGCTATGATGCGGGTCGATTCTAGTGATCTTTCCTCTGAGATCTTTTCAGAGGTCTTTCTCCCCTTACCGAACCAAAGTGGAGTCGTAGCCAGCCAGGGCTGTTATTTAGAATGATGTTCCTGTTACTTTGTTCTGCATATAATTTTGGTGCGCCCCAAATTTTGGCACCCTAGACAACTGCCTAGTTTGCCTAATGGTTGGACTGGTCTTGGGCACCAGACGTATTTACTAGGCCTGTGCAAAGTAGCTACTATTTACTTCGGATTCGGCGATTCGGGGGACAGTGATTCGATTCAGTGATTTGAATCACTGTCCCAAATTGATTCGGCTGAATCTGATTCGGCGATTTGGCTGCTGTCAAATCAGCCGTATCTCTGAATTGCACAGGCCCCATCCCCCATCTGTGCTCAATGGCTGCCCAGCCTAGGCCCAGCTCCCAGTGCTTTGAAATAAAAAGCTCACTCACTGGCTGCTGCCAGATGGGGGTGGGGGGGGTGATCCCCGCTGCCACCCACTGTCCCATGCCCCATGGGGGAGCTCTGCCACAAGTCCCCTGACTCCCCGCCCATTGTCCCAGCCATCCTTGCCCCCCACCGCCGCTCCCAGTCCTTTAAAAATAAAAACAACAAACCCTGGACTCACGGGCTCCTGCCAGGTAGGGGGTGATTTCTGCTGCCCCCCACTGCCCTGTGCTGCATTGGGGGCTCTTCCACGAGCTCCCAGAAGACCTAAGGGGGTTTTTTTGTTTTTGTTTGTAAACGGCTGGGACCTGGGGTGGGTGGGGCAGCTATGACGGGGGCTGGGAGAGTGGGCAGGGGTCAGGGGTCTCATGGCAGAGCCCCCCCACCTGGCAGCACCCAGTGAGTGGGGCTTTTTTTTAAACAACCAGGAGCTGGGGCTGGCCTGGCAGCCATGGGGGAGGTTGGGACAGTGGGCAGGGTGCACTCAGGGGGGCTGAGGGAGCAGGCAGGGGATGGGACCTGGCAAGGGTGCCCCCATGGTCCCCTTCCCCCTCCTCCAGCCTCTCCTCCCCTGTCCCCTACTTACCACATGGAGTCTGGGTCCAGCTCCCTGCTGCAGCCACTAGGGACTGCCAGAATTGCCGAACCCCTCTGAGTCTTTTCCAAACCAATTCAGAGAGCTTCAGATTGATTCGGACCTTTTAATTGGTCCCCTGAGTCAATTCAGATTCAGAGATTCAGCCACTGAATTGGGTCAGATCTCCTCCAAATCGAATCAGCACCTGAAGATTCACACAGCCCTAATGTTTACACATGCACACCAGGAAACTTTTGCAAAATAGAATGTCGTTCAACTGGTGTCAGGCAATTTAGTTCCTCAGAAAGAAGAAATTAAAACTTTCAGAAAATTAACCACTTTGTCATTTTTTTGTCCTTCATTAGAAAGACTTTTATTAACACTGTTAGGTGGGTTGTATGTATTTTATTTTGAAGGAATAAGTGCAAATGTACTGAATCCATATCTCTTTGCCTTCTTATCCCTCAAGATAGAGCTCTTCAACTTTTCCTCATTGTGACTTCCTGTTCTTTTAATTCTCTAACCCTCATTCTTCCTGGCTTGAGACAAGTTATTTTAGTCAGAGGCACAATAGGGCAACTCAGTGCATGGGGTAGCAGTTCCTCTTGGCTGCTGGCAGCAGCTGCTGTCATTTTTGTGCTGCCCCCAACAACCTCCCAAGTTGGCACCAGGGGCTGCTGCCCCAGTTTCCCTCGCCTCACCCCACAATAATTATGCTGATGATTTGAGGTAAAATGTTGGCCTTTATAAGCATGTGCTAGAGAGGAGGGGGTTAGAGAAACAGGCAAACAAGCATTTGCATGGCCTTGCTCAGGTTCAGGCGTATGTGGTTTAGTTTAATGCTTGTATATACCTTTTGTTACTCATGGGTCTGTCTAAGGCTCCATTCCCCAAGGAGATACGGTGAGGTTCCCTGCTGAAGCTACCAAACTTTCACCTTCTCCATGACATACTCTGATCAAGAAACAAAATGGCTAAGACAATTTTCCTTAGAACTTAGCCTGTACTCTCATGTTCCCTAAGATTTTTTCACATTCCTGAAAACAGACTTTAGTATTTCTGTTACTAAATTTCCTCAGCTCTGAAATGAGTATAACACTTTTCAACTCACAGGGATGAGTGCACTTATTCTTGCAAAGTACCTTGAGATCTTCAGATGAAATATAAAATAAAAATACATAGTGTGGTAATAGTTATTTTAACATGACTGTGTAGCAGCCTGTGTGAAATTACTTTGGAGCAAAAGCCCAGTTCTCTGTGGATAAGCACAGACAATGCCTGGCTGCCAGGGTCTGTAGAAGCAAGCCCTTTTGAAGAACCAGGACCCACAAGAGATATCTTGATAGTGTCTTTCAAGGAAAGGAAGAACTCTCCATTTTCTGTTGCAAATTAATGTAGCTTCTTGTTATTTTTCCCCTGTACAGTTTTCAGTTTTGTCAGTTGGGCCATGTATGCAAAGGAAATGAAGACTTAAATCTCAACTGTCCATACTACATGGTCTTTTATACCAAAGTTTTGCAACTGACTAACAGGTCCCCCTCAAAAATCTTGCTTTCAGAAGCTTCAAATAAATAAGGATGTATTTGGGTGGAGTGAGGGAATTTCTACACTTCAAATTTATGATGAACTCAGCAGATGAAATTCCTCCAATCAAGTGGACAGTATTTTGATTTTCTGGATTTTTAAAACCTCTTTACATTCATTTTTTAAAATCTGATTTTCTAACTTAATAAAAATCAAAAGGCATCCAAACTTGCTGGCTCCTAGAAGGGTTTGGATGGGCTACAGAAATTATTGCGTCTAGAATCTGGGGTTGTAGACTTAATTGTTGAAGATGGGAGTGTCCCAGGTTTGCCAACCTAAGAAATAATTTATATTGACAATTAGCAAGTTTTTGCTGACAGCTAAACTTTTTTACTGATATATTTTCAGTGATATGTTTTACATAATGCTAATGTAACTGTTCTACCATGTCCTGCCCTGCTGCTAGGCCCCAGTTAGAAGGGTTGGGTTCAAACCTTAGCCATAGTAAAAGGTAAAAATGTGTGGCTGTCATTAAAAAATTTGCAGTAATTTCTCTCTCTTTCTTTGGCATCCTTGCTTAACTGCAACAGTGTTTTTATGCTGTGTACCTCCCCTCTCACCAAAGCCCCCTACTCACTCCCATACGCTGATATCCCCAATTGTACCCTGCACCATCCTGCCACCCCAGCTCACTGCCAGCTTTACCTCCATTGGCCCCATTCCTCTCAACCTTCTCTGGGGCATGGATTGCCCCAAAGAAGCCTACCAGTGACCCATCAATATTACAGGCAGCATGAGATACAGCAGGAGCACATAGCTCAGAGAAAGCTCCCTGCAAGGTGCTCCACTTCACTCAGACACCAGGTGCTCTGTCTGTCAAAGCTTCAGTCAAGTTGTGGCTGCTTAGAGTTATTACTGGCAGCTAAACTTTTTTTTTTTTTTACTGACTTCACTGATAGCTTGTAAATTTACTGAGAATTGGCAGCTCTGGAAGGTCTATTGTATTACATACCATTAATCTTCAAAATCTGCCATTGGTTTATCACAAGCATGTTATGAGTAAGGGGATGATGACTGTCATCATCACTGTCAAGATATACAAAAATAATTGTTTTTAGCCTATTCTTCCTCAGCCAATTCTCATGATTTTGGGGAAAGTTTGATGCATGGTTTTTGAACTTTGGGCAGTGACAATATTGTGTGCTTCCCTTTTAATTGTAAAACTAATGCTTTTAGAGAAGGGACTTTGACACCTCTGAAAGCAACACACCAGCCACTTCAGTCTCTGTCTTTGCAGTAGTGATGAATTGCAGGGCAAAGGCCAAGAATGTTAGTAAACAGGATCTCTTCTACAAAAGAGTTTAGTTAGGACGTGCTTCTTCACAGAACATTAAATAGAAGAGGTCTTGCCTTCTGTTTTGTTTGCTTGTATTTGGTAGCCTAGATGATTTTACTGAAAGCATAGTACCATTATGTAAGTTAGAGTATATCCAGAGCAAAACATCAATAAAGTCCACAACAGCATGCCTAGACAAAGCTAATCTTATAACTAGTATCTCAGCCCTTTGGAAGGAGACTTTTAAGAATCTCTACTTGGTAATTTCCCTCCACCCATGTTTGCAACATGATGAACAGAAAACCACTGAAGTCCAGTTAACTCTTATGGTGAACACAATTCCACTCATTCATTTTCTGTCTTCACAAAGCTATTATCCCACCTCTTCGCCATTTGCTGATCTAGCATGTCAATCAAAATGAGACCACTCATTTTAGCAAGCTTTCTGAAACAGTTACTGCCATTGTCTGTCTCTGTCATAAAAACTACTATGGAAACCTGATTCATATTATCTGATATGGTTAGGAAATACATACCAGTCAATCAGACCTCTATACCTGGAAAGATCATGAAGCATATCATCAAAGAATCAGTTTCTAATCATCTAAAGGATGCCACATTTATCAGGAAGAGCCAACATAGATTAATCGATGTAAGTAATGCTCGACCAACTGATTTCCTTTTACAAGGTAATGGATTTTCTGGATGCAGGAGAACAGTGGATGTAATATACCTTAGCTTTAGCAAGGTTTTCAACACTGTCTTCCATGACATCCTTATTAGTAAGATGAGGAAACAGCTAGACAAACATACTGTCAAAGAGTAGTTGTTAATGGCTCAATGTCACGATGTCAAATGGCAAGGAAGTATCAACTGAGAGGTCCCCCATGTTCTGTCCTGTGTCTGGTACCATTCAATGTTTTCATTCATGATTTGGAAGATGGGACTGAATGCATGCTCAGCAAATCTGCAGGTAAAACAACCCAGGGGTAAAGTTGCAGACACTCTGGATGGTGAGAACAGATATCATAATAACCTTAATAAACTGGAGAAATGATCCCAAAGAAGTAATTGAATGAAATTAAATGAGTGCAGAGTTCTATATTTAGGATGGAACAACTGCATCCATAAATGCAGACTTGGGAATGACTAGCTCATCTACAATATTACAGAAAAGGATCACAGTGAACCATAAGCTAAGTATGAGCCAACAATCTGTTCTTCTTGAAAATAAAAAGTCAATGGCATTACTGTGCTACATTAATAGAAACATCACTTGCAAGTCAAGAGAAGTGATTCTTTCAGTTCCATTCAGCACCAGGGAGGCCTCACCTAGATTACTGTGTCCAGTTTTGGGTATCTCACTACAAAAAAGATGTAGAAAAAGTAGAAAAAATGTTGGAGAGATCAACAAAAAAATGAGAGATCTAGGAAATATGACTTATGAGGAAAAAATGAAAGAACTGGGACTACTTAGCCTGGAGAAGAAAAGTTGAAGGGGGAGGGGAGGGTGGCCTGTTGATTACAGTTTTCAAATATGCAAACAGTAGTCATAAAAAAGATGATGACAGATTATCCTCTTTGGTTGCAGGGGACAGGACAGGAAGTAATGGTCTTAAACTGCAGCAAAGAATATTTATGTTGGATATTAAGAATTTTCTCAGGATGAGGGTGGTTAAGCATTGGATTGGATTACCTAGAGAGGTTGAGAATCCCTTTTCTTGGATGCTTTTAAGAGCAGGTTAGACACTTCTCTAGAATAGAGTATAGTGCTAATAACACCAAAGTTGCACGTTTGGTCCCCAGTTGTACTAGATGATTTATTGAGGTCCCTTCTAGCCCTACTAAACTATGAATCTATGAATGGTTTAGACAGACATGACCCTGCCTTGACCTGAGATCTGTTTTCTCTCTACTCTACTTTTCTATGATTCTATTAAACTGAATTTCTGTCAGAACTTCCATGAGTGTTGCAATTTTACTGTACCAACTGCCTCATCCCTCTTATAAGAGGTCAGTAGCATGCTACCTAGAGCCAAGTTGTCTCTCTGCTGGAATAGTTGTGTTCTGTCCTTAGGAAAATCTCCTACCATGCCTTGATGTTCAAGACAGAGGTGCCAAAACACTTTTGGGAGACAAAAGAATCAGTTATAGGCTCAAGAGATTGGCTTATCTTCACAGGGCTCCCCACCCCTGCCCTAGCTACACCGATTGTTCCAGGCATGTTGTTACCCACCTATGATACTGAGGGTGTGGTCTCAGTCTTATGGACGCGTTGCTGGGGAGTTCTCCTCTAAGTTGGCTGGCTAGCCCCATGCTTCCCTGCACAGGTCCCAAGGCAGCCACTTCTTAGTTCTAATCCCGCCTTTAACCTTCAGGGTCATGATGGATTTACCCCTCCTTGGGGTGTAATCTCATCCATGTCTCTTTTCTTCTCTAGGATCCCAGAGAGGTTACCTTCACTCCTCAGGACTGGACTCACTGACGAAGCAGTCCTTTCTATCTCTTCATTGGCTCTCACCAGGTAAGTCGGGAACCAGGGCTTTCCTCCAAGCCCCAGGGTTGGTTTCTTCTCTCATCAGCTCTTGCCGCCTTCTCTCTCTTCTTGTTCCCCTCTTCTCCAGTCTGACCACATACACTGCCTCGGCATCCCCTCCCAGCTGTCTGGGCCCGCCGTGGCAGCATGCAATTCACTGCCTTTCTGACCCAGCTATCTCCCCTTTGATTTTTCAGCACTGCTTTTTTCTTTTTCTTTGGCTGCATCATTCTCCCTGTCTTGGGCTTGACCTGAGGCACCTGGGTTTGCCGCAGCAGCCTTTGAACTGCCATGGTCCCAGATGGTTCCCTTAATTAATCAGGTCACAACGTCTTTCCCACCCCAGCTCACCACGGTTTCCTCAGCGTCTCCCGGTAAGTTTCTTTTCTTTGTTTTAATACTCGTGTTCCCATGGCAAGGTGCTTCAGCCACCCTGTCGCACAAGAGCCTGTGCAGCCCTCCTACGCCAGATAACTCCAGGTTTCACTCCATACTTGCACATCCCACAAGCTAAGTACAGACAATCAAAAAGTCCAAGGCTGAATCGATTCAGTCTTTGCAGGTTAGTCTAAGCTACACAGATTAAACTGAGAAGCAAGTGAACAGACATTCACTTTTGATTCAGAAAATGCAGGCACATGCCTGCAGTGGCTCAGACCAGAAGTTGCGGGGTGCTAGAGCACATGTCCCAGCCATTGCCAGAGGGAAGGGAGGAGAAATGCCCTCTAAGGCTTTCCCTCCCTTCTCTGCTCAAGCAGAGGGGCCTTGGCCAGGCCCCAGCCCAGGGCTAGCACACTGGAGGATGGGGGTTTAAATCCCCGCCCTGCCCTGCAAGGGACCCTAGCCCAGGTCTGCCTGGGCAGGGGGGCAGTGTCTGCCAGGTTTCTATCCCCTGCCCCCCCCCTCACTTCCTACTTAAAGCATGGGGGGCAACCCCTGTCAGGCTGAGAAAGGGGTGGATGAGGAAAAACGTAGTGGCATTGAATCAGTAAAAGCTTGAACAAGAATAGTCCTTTCTTTGAAGCAAGCATGTATTGAACATAGCAATTTTCAACCTCAAGCACACAACAAAGAACCACCAAAAATCTTTGCCTAAGCTAAGATACAGCCCAGTAAAACACAGGGAGAGCACACACAGCTTAATTTAACTTAAAATGGAATGTAATAAACCAAAAACACAAGAGAAAGCCTTGCATAAGTCTTACGTGATCCTCAGGGCAGTGTGTCTCCTCATAGCCAGGTATTCAGAAAGTCCTTCTTAGGAAATCAGCAGATAGTCTTCGGTGTTAGAATGGAGATCCCACAAGCTGCATCTCTACTTGGGTTTTTACAGGTGCACTTATACTCCCTTCTCCACCTTGGGTACCTTGGCATTACTATGCTTATCACCTATAGCACCTTTGGCAGGACACTTATGCATTCAGTGTCTTTTGTCTCTTCTTAGGTTTTGCTTTATAATCTGGGACCCACTTCTGTTCCCTTGGCTCCATCTCCAGCACATACATGTGATGACTGTGCCAGGTCTTTCCAACACCTCCCAGCTCTCAGTCCGGTCCTGCAGGGCTTGGCCATGTGCTCACAGGTGGCAGGGGACCAGTCCTTCCAGCCCCAGTTCCCCAGCCTCTTCCTGCTCCCCCATGGCCTCAGGGAGCGGAGGGGAATTATGCCCCCTTCCCCTCCCCTTATAAACTGCTTGCCTCAGTCTCTGCCAGAGGGGGAAAGGGGGTGGAGTCTGCTGGTCTCCTGCCAGCCCCCTGCCAAGAAGACCACAGCTGGGGTCCTGTGCTGGTGGAAGAGGTGGTTTAAACCCCACTCCCTCCCCTCCACCTGAGCCTGCCTTCCCCCCTCCGTTCCAGTGGGGAAAAGTCTGGCAGGGGCTGCCGCACCCCCCAGCAGACCCAGCTGCAGTTCCCAGCTGGGTTTTCCACCCCCACCCCCTTGTCAGCCAGCCCTCACAGCTCCACCTAGGGAACAGAGGAGCTGGGCCAACCCTGCTCTCTGGAGCAGACAGCATAACCCAGCCCCCAGCTGCAAAGAATCCTGGGATGCTGAGGGACTATGACTTAACTTGAACCAGGAGGGGGTCTAGGACAGAAGTTTCATAAACTGGATTGACCTAAATCAGTTAAGTCTGATACTACATTCAACCAGATTTATCTTATACCAGTTTCAGTCATTTTGGCTAGGGACAAAAGTTACACATAAACAAGTTTAAATGATCAGAAACTGGTTAAACCTGTAACAGAACAGAAGCTCAGTGAACATAAACCCATTTCAAAATGGCTGAAAGTGGTTTAAGATAAACCCGGTTGAATGTAGTATCAGACTTAACTGATTTGGATCAAGCCAGTTTATGAAACTTCTGTCCTAGACTCCTTCCTGGTTCAAATGAAATCACAGTCTGCCAGTATGCTTTCCAGTCCTGGGCTGGGCTGGGCTGGGCTGGGCTGTCTGCTCCAGAGAGTAGAGCTGGCCCCACCCCTCTGCTCCCTAGTTGGAGCAGTGAGTGCTGGATGACAAGGGGGCGGGGGAGAATGCCTCACCCAGGCAAACCCAAGCTAAGGTCTGGGGCCGGGGAAGGAGGCTAAACACCCTTTTCCCCACTCAAACTTACTTCTGGCTGTGACTGTGGACTACAAACCTGAGAGACACCTTGAAGCAGAAAGAGGAAGTGATGAGCAACCCTGCAGAGTTTTGCTGCTTTAATTCTGGACTGCAAATCCCAGAGATGTCAGGGGCAGCACAAAGAGGAAGTGAAAACACAGCCAGAAAGCCATGATTTAGCACCCCAGCTTCTGGCCTGAGCCACTGCAGACATGTGACTGCATTTCCTGAATCAAAGGTAAATGTCTGTTCATGTCTGTTTCAATTTAATCTGTGCAGCTTAGACTAACCTGCAAAGACTGAATTGATTCAGGCTTGGGCTTTTTGCCTGTCTGTACTTAGCCTTTGAAACTGGTTTATGTGCACTGAACTTTTGTTCTGTTAAAGGTTTAAACTAGTTTCTGAACACTTAAATTGCTTTATGTATAACTTCTGTCCCTAGCCAAAGTGACCAGTCTTCCCCCAGACTAGTTTGCAGCCTGACAAAGGTTTGAATCAATAGCAAGCAGAATGACATAAGAGGAGGGACATAAGAGGAGCAGAGACTTGAAAAGAGATGGCTTCTCAGCAGTGAGGTGGTGACTGAGTCTGAATCCATCCATAATTAAGTCTCGCATGTTATTGCATTTCTTGACATCGCCATTGCCTTGCTAAAAGCATATGAAGCAGATATCAGTGTGTCAAACACCGGAGGTCTAACTTCACACACCATGGTTCTATCATAGTTTAAGTAAAATTTGTATATAGTGCTGCTATTTAGGAGTTAAGACTAATAAAATATGTATTACTGAAGCTACTCATCCAGGCCAAAATAAGAACTCTATAGCTATATATGGTTATGAAGCAAGTTGCAACTTGAGTGGAACAGAGTAGATTCAGATTGTAAACTGTCTGGGAATCAGAATCACATATTTTTCTGTCTCTTTTATGCTGGTCAGAGCACTGTTGCTATGTCAGCTACCAACAAAGACAAAACAGGCCACGTAGCATCAAAACTGATACCAGGCAATAATCTCTGCAGTCTCATAAATTTGGCTTCTATGATAAATTTCCTATTAACAAATTAAATAAGAGGCCTGGACATTTTTACAGATCCTACCAGTAAAAAAGGACAAGTTTCTTGCCTGGGAAAATAAGCTCTTTCTCTCAGAATACATTTATCTATAACATGCAGAGTTCTGCCTCTGCAGAGATACTATCACCACACGACATTAGTAACATGTCTAATAGACCTAAATAATTTCCTAATGTGAAAGCTTTTTAAACTGTAGCATTATAATCTCAGTTTAACTGTAGCCCACACATAACTAAGCACATATTTACCAGATACTTCCTTGCTGCAGTGTCAAGGCGCTGGCAGTGCGGTCACCACCCCTGCTTTTGCTTATAGCAAGTAATAGGGAATTTTTTTCTTGTAATTGCAGGTGAGGATTTAAAGTGACAGTTTTGGGGATTCTTTCAGTTAAACACCTATGAACACAGGAGACTGAACTTGAAGGCTCAGAAAGCCTCTTCCAAACCTGTGTTCTTATAAAAGTTAGATAAGCAGATGCAACAAATGAGCTTATTGAAATGTGGTACAATGGGACTTCAAGTATGTCAGTATCGCTGTACAGATATAATTTCCACTATTTTGAAAAGGCATAGGAATTGTTGCTGGGACTGCCATCAGCTGATATGATTGAGCTGTTACGTCTTCATACTTCCATAGCTTTCTACATGAGCTAAAGTGCTTGGCCTCTAGATGGAGAGTTGGCAACGTTTCCCAGCAACAGGCTAGAATGATCCAGCTCATGTCCGAGGCAGGTTGGAATTAGGACTCAACCTCTGCTGCTTGTCTGTGCCCACATAGCTGTGGCACGGTGTGGCAAAGTCCCCCTCTACCAAAGCCTCTGCCTGGTGTGGCATGACATGAACCGAACTCCCTCTCTGCTGAAGCCTCTGCCACCCAATTGTGACATGACATAGGGAGAGGCCCCCATTGCTAAATTCCTCTGAAGCCATGACTCTATGAGATGGATCCACCCTGTAGGGTATTGATTTCCACCCCCTGACCTAAATGGTTTTGCTACTCTTAAATCTCAAGAGAATCATTCAGAAACAGTGGTGTAAAAGGGCGGTGACCAGGGCACGAGCACTGGCTGCTGAGCAGGGGTTGTGGGGAGAGAGAGGGGGAAATAGCAGCAGCTGTAGTGCCAGCCCAGCCACTGCTCACACCAGCAGTGCAGTCCCTGATCCTATTCCACATGCCGATGCCACCCAGGAGGCTCAAGCATCCATGACTTGATATAGAAGTAACATCAGTAACACTGTTAAGTATGGCCATTATTAATTATTACAAACCAGTGAAGCACAGGTGTCTGAGAAAGCATAAGCCTGCACTTTAATATATACAAACATTTCCACAACTGTACGTCAAAACTGTTTTGCACCCTGGCCTAATTCCCAACCTTCTCATAGAAATTTTGTGAATTGAGGCTTGTATGCACCTCCAGGTTACTAGATGTTACAGAAAAGTCAAATAGCAGAAGTTATATAGCAGTAACTTTTATATAGAGCACTGAAATACACCAGCATTGTTGTTCTACTTAGGGAGTTTGACAATATCACATGAAAGATGTGATAAAGTAACAAAATGAAGAATGAACTTTTTGCAAGAACTATCTTACAATTGCCAGAGGCTTCTGTATTGTAAAAATTTAATTTATTTTCAGCCTAAGATGGTTACATATGGTTGACCCTTCTATGTAGTTGTGAAAGTTGGATATTGAAAGACAAGGAGAGATGAATTGGAGTATTTGAATTTTACTGTTATAGAGGAATGCTGAAAATCAACTAGATAACCAGAAATACAAATGCAAAGGAGTTGAGGAAGATGAATTTAAAAAGAGTCTGCTACTTTAAATGCTAAACAAAAGAAAGAAAACCTTTCTATGGACATATTGACCAACAATCACCAAAAAGTCAATCCTATTACCTGTACTCTCAGGCAAATAAAAGAAAAGAGGAAGAAAGGAAGCCATCCATGTCAGTCACTGAAAACTGAGTGATGCCAAATGAGAGGGGACCTTTTCAAGCTGTGCCATGGTCATAAGATAGAAGTTATAGATTGACAAACTTCAAATTGAATACCATCTAAAGAAGAATCCATCATTTTCGCGGTGCTGTACTCTATCAAAATCCATATAAAGGATTATCATTCTGTATTAAATTCTATTTTAATTTTAGAGATATTGATCTAGCTCTCAAGCTGGTCAGAATATATGCAACAAAATGATTTCCCATCAGAAAGCACTGGTTGAAGGCACATCAAAATAGTCTGTGGGTATATGTATGTTGATGAAATTTCAATCTTTATTAAATGAAAAATACAGTAAAAATAAAAATCTAATTGAAACTACTTCTGGTTTTTTTAAGTCACAATTTGTTTGATTAGCCTCTCTATTACCATAATATATAATATATTCCTGCCAGAGTCAGGAATAGAACCAAGGAGTCTTCAACATCTGCATTGTACTGCTGTCTAGTAAATAGTTGTTAATACACATGTAGCAGTGTATATGCAGTATTCCTCTCTACTGTGTTGTCAAAATAGTGACTTTAGAAGTTTCTTCTTTACTTCAAATAGTAGAGGCGTGTACTAGGGATCAAAAGGTCTGGGGTTCAAACCCTGCTGCCAACACACAGGTGAACATCTTTGTAGTTTTATATGATTTTTTAAAATTTAATATAGACAGTGAGAAACCTTGTTTTAAAAGTGATTTCATAATTAAATCTTATCTGTCAATTTTGCCACCAGATGCAACAAAATACAGGTGTAGATTTCTTGTACCTTGTTGCTTCAATGGTGTATTGGAGGGTTGTATGTTCTACTGATGGATGGTAGACAAAGAATGGGCCAGCCCTATCTATCCCGTCAAACCTGCAGCCGCAGGGAGCCTTGCAACCAAGGGGCCTCCTGTGCCCAGGCGCTTGCCACCTCCCCCCACTGGCTTCATGTCCAGCCCCTTGTGACCCCCGCCGACACCGGCTTCACATCCGGCCACTTGCCACCCTCCTGACACCACTGCTGCCAGCTTCTTTGGCTGCCCACCCCCCGCCATTGCTGCCACCGCTGGCTTCTTTGCATGAGGGGGCTCCAAAACTATTTCTTGCAATGGGCCTCAAAAAATTGTGGGCTGACCCTGGACAGAGCTTAGTAAAATAAATCAATAGAGGTAGAAATGGTCATGAGCTGTTAGAGGAAGAATGTTGAGAACCTATGCAATTTTGAATGCTATGATACTGCTGAATATTGGGAAAGGGAAGAAGATATATGTGGATGCAGAGAGAGATTAGAGGATGTAGGTAGGAAGTTAAGTGACAACATTTATTTAGAACTTGCACTGCCTGCCAAGTAGGACACAGACTGGGTTACTGAAGCAGTGTAAAATGCTTGTAAGTGAGTAAAAATGAAAGCTTCGCAGAAAACTGTCATTTCAAAGGTGGTCTCATTTCATTTCAATTTGGTGGTCCCCAAAATTGATCCATTCTTCATTGTCATATTCTAAAGTACAATATGCTTATGGAAATATTTTATTTTCTGAAAAACTACTTTATAATAAGTAACAATAACAACTAGCTTGATAATATTTTTGTATTTGATAAGAATTTGATTTTTTTCAAGTTGAAATATGCAGTTTGTCAATGAAAAACTAAATGCCCATTTTTAAAATGTAATTAAATGCCCACAATCATATCCAGTACTGATACTACAGAAAGGAAGGCAAAAAACACCACAAGCTGCTTAGGCAAGGACATACCATTGCTCAGTTTTATACATTTGCTACCAGCTGAAAGAGCTGGCACATATTGATCCTGTGCAGCACCTTCTTAAATACTGAATGTTTTCAGAAGCTCATTCTTTCACAACTAAATCCAGCTCCCCCAACATAACCTCATCCACAACAAAATATTGTCACCTCAAGAGTTCAAAAATCTTGATTGACTCAAAAATCATGAGCTTACCCAGCAAACATGTTTAAAAAAAATCCAAGGATAGACCAAAAATATATTATAACTTTTTTGGCAATTCCCAACATGAACGTGAAAATTACAGCCTTGCCAGTACTTGCAAGTGCTATGATTTTGGCCCATGCTGCCAGAACTCGTGCTTGAGGATCCAAGCAACAGTCAGGCCCTATTGTGCTGGGTAGTTTTGATACCTGTAGTAAAAAGTCTGTGTCCTGAAGGCCTGCCAACTTAATATTAGGTAGACAACATGATGGAGAGTTTGGAAGTGAGACTGAACTGAGATTCAGATTTATCTACATAGGAAGCATTACATATCTATTAAGATAGGAACACATTTTAGTCCCTGCTGATGGGTTAAATTCAAATACAATAAAAAAAACCATCCTTAGCTTATATTAATCAAGTTATAAATAAATACTCCCCCCCTCCAAATGTATTAATACAGCAGTCTAATTCCATTCTAAATTAACTGTTTTGCAATATAAAGGCTTTTCATGACTGAATTAATGCATAGGCAAACTAGGCACATGCCTATGGCCCTGAGCCGCGGGGGGCCTGGTCCATCCCTCTGTGGTGGTGGCACAAATGGCCCCATTCACCTCCCTTCCCATCCCTTGTGCCAGCCTCACTGCTGCAGCACCAGCAGCTCTGAGTCTTGTTCCCTGCGGGCAGCAATGCGGGGGTGGGGACAGGGGGTCTCAACTGGCCCCGGGGCCACAAGTTTGTTTGCTTAGGGCCCACTAAAAGGTTAATCCAGCCCTGAGGCTTTGCAGTAATTACTCCAGGACATACATTCACTTTTATATCTATATAGCTCTTTTGTTTACTCTAAGAACCATAAACAAGGTTGAACCCATTGCCTTTAGCTCCATAGTACAGATCTTCCACTTCAGCCATGTGAATGACTAGACTGAGAGAAATGTATGCTGTTATTCATAGTAAGCTTTTTCTTTCCTCATTTTACCACTTCCTCCTATTGGAAATACCTCCTTTTTTAAAAAAAGGAGTCCAATGAGTCTAAGAGGCCAACAGCAAATTAGAAGGGGATTCAGAGTTGGTTATAGAGAATCCATGCTAAATGTCTTCATCACTGGTCTTGTGCCTTGTAGAAGAACCCCACCCATTCCAAATGGAAGCACGTGGGGAACCTATGGGCTTCCCTTCATGGAGCATTCTTACCCCCTGGTTGCTTCTTCTGGCCCTTCATGAAGAGTGTTACAAGGTTTTGTCTCAAGAAAGTATTCTGTAAATATGCTAACTTCCCAATTCTGAGATATAGCAAGGCAGAATACCTGAAAATAAATGAATGTCCTGATCGGATAACAGGAAAAACAAGAAAAAAAATAGTTCTACGTTTCTCTTCATTTCTCCTGAAGTCAACAGAAATGCAATCATAAATCAAAAGAAGAACTTTTGAAAGTATAAAACAATGAACTGCTAAAGCACTTAACAATGTTAGTTTCTGTGCTCAGCAGGAGCAAAGCAGCATCTAAGGTTAAAGGTTAAAAGACAGACTCACAGTTATTTACCTTGTCCTGAACTAGAACATGGAATGAATCATACTGCTAACAAACCATTCTTATTCCCCCTTCCATTCTGCTTCCAAAATAAGTAGGTTGATTTCCCCAACCCTGCTTCCCCCAGAGTAATGGGCAACTAGCTTCAACCAGCTTGAAGCAGTTATTCTGTATTTTAAATGACTCTGCATATAGCATGTGAAAAAATCTGGCTGAGTTAGCTTGGAAATAATTAAGTACACTGTCTACATCCACAGGTCAAAGTTTATTTTTTTAATTGTAAAGGAATTTTCCAAGCAGGGAGGGGGGGGATGTGGAGAGGGGGGCAAGGGCGCAAGGGGGAAAAGGAAGGATTATGGGAATTTCCAGCTGTTTCTTCCTCTTTACAGCTGGCAGCAATAAAGCTTCAATATGGCACAGCTTACTCCATACCCTCCCGCACAACATTAAAAAATGCTAGACAGTAAAGAAGTGAGTGAATCTCCACTACATGCCTGTATGCACTTCACTTCATCCACTTCCAACTTTAAGAAATGGCATGATCCTAACCCTTATGGCCTTTCATCTGTACCAAAACCCCTGTTACTGGCCATGTCAGGGATGATTAGATTACATAGCAGAAAGCATAGCCAAGTGTAATTACGTTGGAGTCCTGAAGCTAAACAGGACTTGGGAGAAAGAATCAGCTGTGGTGCTAGTCAGAAGAAGAGGCCGTAGCTGTAGAGGAAATACAATCAGTGAAAAAGGGCAAAGTACAAATAAAGAATTTGCCACCTTAGACACTGGCCACAGATGGTGTAATCTTCCCAACCGTTCTCAGGTGAGAGGCATATCCTGATTAGCCTCATTAAGCAACTCTTGCAAGAACCAGCTACAACCAGGTGCTGAGTTGAGCAGAAGCTTACGTAATGGAGGTTGGATCTAGACCTCATGTTCTGAATGAGGGTCCCTTCACTCAGGGTCCATGGCTCTGAATCATTTCTGACCCAACACCTAGGCCTGGGAGTAAAATAAATTTAGAAAATCCCTGATGGAAGAATAGAGCTTTTAAAAGCTCCACCAAAGCTGAAAGTGAACAAATAAAGAATGACTAAAGATTTCAACAGCACTTTTGTATTTACAAACAAGGGATGCCAGCAGTAAGGATACTAGCTTGAAAATAGCCTTATTTCTAACAATGGAAGGTCCTAAAGCACTTGATATATTTCAGAGCATTTTCAGTTTACTTGGGAAGGGGAGGCTAACTATAAAACTATGCCACAGAAATTTGAATAGCCCTGTATTTCTTGTATAAAAGAAACGTGTGAGTGATAGAAGTCTAAAACCCAGAAGTCTTTGTGACTGATTTTAGGGTAAGCCTACACTGCAGTCACTGCAGCTCATATAGATATACCCTGAAGTAGCTAGTGTACACAATGCTAAAAGCATAGTTGCAGTAACATAAAGAGTCACAAGGTAGCATGATTCATAAGGCAGCCAATTAGGTATTTACCCAAATCCAAGATGACTTTGAATTTAAGAAACTGCCTAAATAATTAGATTCAATTAATGGAAAATTATATATTTGTATAATTTCTCATGTGTAAAATCTAATTATTAGAGGACAGGGACATGGAGCACACAGTGACTCTGGTACAAGCAATGGTAGCAGCTCCGGTCCCAGCCTCAGGCAGGTAGTAGCTCTGGCCTTGGTTCCAGGCTGGGGCCAGAGCTGGTGCTGCAACAACTCCCCTGCCTTTAAGCAGTTTCCCCTGTTCCCCACACCTCATGCAACAGTCTCCACTGTGTCCACCACCATAAAACCCCTCCCCTATGCTTCCCCTGGTCCATATACTGCATGGACTCCCCTGCACTCTCTTTAACACCCTGTTTCCCCCACAAACTAGGGGAGATGCTGGCTGGGGCCAGAGCTGCAGAAACCACCTGCCCTGGGCCAGTATTTGAATCCAAGAGAAGGGTCACTCCCCTACTGAATGGAGAAAAAACCTCATCTGTGGTTCAAGTAAATACAGTCCTTAGCTTCTGGGGCAGGTTTTCTAGATCATGCTAAATATGTGAATTTAGATATACTTTAAGACTAAAGAGTCATTCTGAGGGGCTAGTTGACTTCCTGATAAATGCAAGCTATGATTGGGACCTGGAATAAAAACCTCAGAGAAATACTACCAGAAGATCTAGAGCAAACTCTTGACAAAGCTATTAGAGTTTGCCAAGCTATTAGAGTTTGCCAAGTTTGTTCAGACTGAGCCTAAGGGAAGGTGGAGAATGGTCTCCACTGAACATGTAAGAGAACTAAAAATACTACAAGAAAAGAAACCTGAGGCAGATAGGCATGCAAAGCTCTAAGTCAAGTCCAAAAAATACAACATGGAACTGTATGTATATGGAAAAATGTACAAGCCAAAACAATGCTTAGCATCTGAGAAAAGATTCAAGACCTATAATAGATTACATCACTTGAAAGAATATACAAAAGCACCAACAGTGTGTGCAAAGCATGAATAAAAACATGACAATAATAACAATAGCTCAGAAAAATTATTTTTAAGAGTAATAGACAAGGTTGTGACCAAAAATGAATAGATTGTCAGCCTCGACACAAATGGAACATTTAATAATTTTAAATTGGACACAGGTGGACAAGCTAATGTTATGCCAGAAACACTAATATTAGCACTGAAAGAAAAGCCACAAGCAGTAGCAGTAGGACTAAATTTAATACAATTCAGCGTTTTCAGTGGCTAGCTACTCACCACGCTAATGGAATGCATGAACTAAACAGACGGGTAAATAAGAAATCAGATAAATAAAATGTATAACAATACCAGAGAAATGATACTCATTATTGGTTTAAAAATGTTTCAAGCCTTGGCCTCATTAAGAAGGTGTACTCACTGGAGGGGCCGAGGGGGCAAAACAACTGAGGAAGAGTTTTAACATAATCTTCCAGGAACTGGGAAATTTCCAATACAGCACAGAAAAGGTGAAATAACTCAGCCATTCCAGGAACTATGTACCTAGAAAAGGAGAAGCTAAATGAGGACCTGCATAATATTATAGCTGTGATAATAATACGATGATAAAAGTTGCAAAGTGGGTCCACATTTGCCTTTTGCAGATAAAAAAGATGAAATCCTTCACTGGTGTATAGAGCCAAAATAATTTTATACATGAAAGAGAACATGTTTACTAGCTACAAGGAAAGAAATTTTTGGAGAAAGATGGCTGATTTTATTTTTTTTCTATGCTGGATATCACAGGGATTCTACTATGTTCCCTTAGAAAGACAGGGCACATTCAACAGCATCTTCTTGGGGAGATGTTGCTTCCTCAAATTGGCATGAAGTGTTTGCATCCAAATCATTTCACTGAAATTTGCAACAAAGTTCAAATGCTGTAGATCAGGATCATGGACAGCCTGTATTTTCTCTCCCCTTAGAAAGGGGAGAAGCAATACAGCATCACATAGGGCAGGGAGCAGAAAGGAGAGCAGCAGATCAAATAGGGGAATGGGATCTGAGTGGCACTCAGGGAGGGTGTGGGCCTAATTTATGGCACATCTGTTGAAAAAGTTGGCCCCACTGCTGTAGAGAAAATTCAGACCTACAGGGATGATGAAAAACAGTAGAAGACCATGAGCATAAGCTCCAACAGCTATGGAAACTGCCAGAGCTCCTTGGCTGAACTGAAACAAATAAAGAAGCAAATTCTACATGACAAATATACCACACCCAGAAAGAAGGTTAAAAACAGTAAGGTATAGAGATAGATCACAGTAGTAGAAGCCATCACTAACTTGCCTGCCTAAACTGACAAGGAAGAACACAGTTTCCTGGAACAGTGAACTCTGTAGAGAAGTTTATGCCTAATTATCTCATCAAAATAGCATACTGACAGGACCACTGGGTAAAGATGGTCAATGGGATGCATTAAGAAGCTCAAGGAATTAAAGAGGTCCCTTTGTTGAGATACAGTGACTGTAACTAAAGATATCTGCAGAAAGACACTGTCCTCTTTCAGTTGCCTGGTCATAGATGGAGACCAATGGCTTATGCATCATTAACAGTAGGGCTCAAATATGACACATGGCAGTCCTAGAGCCATTGGTGTTACAACCCTATATGTTGTAAGTTTGTTGAAAGGGACCAAAACATTTAAAATCTATCCAAGAACATCCTAAGATGGACAGGATCAATATGGACTGCTGCAACAGCTAAGGCGTGGAAGACAATACAGCCAAACCCAGTATAAAAGATGCAGAAAGTATGGTGGAATGGTGTAATTAAGTTGCCAAATGGCCCATTGGCAATGATGCATGCTTAAGCACGTCTAGTGTATAACAATGGTGGAAAAGAACTACACTTTGGATTTGTGCTTAATCCTATGTTATCCCTGCTATTGGCCAGTCTGATCCCCTGGCTGATCACATAAATAAATTATAGAATCATAGAAAATTAGGACTGGAAGGGATGTCAAGAGTCATCCAGTCCAGCCCCCTTCTCAAAGCAAGACCGTCTCCAACTATATTAGTGCTTCCCTGCCCAGCTCCTATGACTGGGCATGGGCAGCGCAGAGTTGCACATGCTGTAGCAAAGATTTCCAGGGTTGACGGGCAACTCTGAAGCCCCTTTGACAGTTGGCACCCAGGGCTGATGCCCTGCTCTAGTTCCACTACTAGGCTCTACCACAGCATATTTCAAATAAACATGCAGCTATTCAGTAAGTATAGCCTTAGTGTCACATTCTATGATGAGATGATTGGCTTAGTAGTTTCAGGAAGAGCAGTGGATGAGATATACCTTGACTTTAGCCAGGCTTTTCATAGTCACCCACAACATTCTTGCAAGCAAGTTAAGGAAGTATGGGTTGCACAAATGATCTGCACAATGGACAGAAAACTGGTTGGATCATCAGGCTCAGAGAGCAGTAAGTCAATGGCTCAATGTCTAGTTGGCAGCTGGTATGGGTGGATGGAGTGTACCCTTAGCAAGTTTGCAGATGACACCAAACCATGGTGAATAGTACATATGCTAGTTGGTGGGGCTAGGATTCAGAGAGACCTTGACATATTGGAGGATTAGACCAGAAGAAGTCTCATGAGGTTTAATGAGGACAAGTGCAAAGTCCTGCACTTAAGACAGAATCATCTCATGCACTGGTACAGGCTGGGTCCACTAGTTAAGCAGTATCTCTGCAGAAAAAGACCTGGGTGTTACAGTGGACAATAACCTGAACATGAGCCAGCAGTGTGCCCTCGTTGCCAAGAAGGCTAACAGCACACTGGGCTGCATTAGTGGGAGCATTGCCAGCAGATCAAGGGAAGTGATTATTCCCTTCTATTTGGCACTGGGGAGACCACATCTGGAATACTGGGTCCAGTTTCCCGTCCCTCCCACTGCAGAAAGAATGTAGACGAATTGGAGAGTCCAGCGAAGGGCAACAAAAATGGTTAGGGGGCTGGGGCACTTAACTTCTGAGGAGAGGCTGAGGGAACTGGGCATTTTTAGTTTCAAGAAGAATACAGAGGGGATTTAATAACAGCGTTCAACTACCTGAAGGGGGGTTCCAAAGAGGATGGAGCTAAACTGTTCTCAGCAGTGGCTGATGACAGAACAAGGAGCAATGGTTTCAAGTTGCAGCAAGGGAGGTTTAGGTTAGATATTAAGAAGAACTTTGTCACTAGGAGGGTAGTAAAGCACTGGAACAGGCTACCCAAAGAGGTGGTGGAATCTCCATCCTTAGAGGTTTTTAAGACCAAGCTAGACAAAAACTTGGCTGGGATGATACAGTTGGGGATGGTCTTGCTTTATGCAGGGGTTGGACTAGATGACCTCCAGAGACCCCTTCCAACCCTAATTTTCTATTATTCTATGATATCCTATATAATAGACACCTTACAATTTTTTGCTTGAATTACATCGCTTTTAGGGATGCAGCCAATCTTAATTTCAAGGTATTTTTAGCCTTACACAGAATATCACTGTATATTGCTCCCAGGCAGGTTTTCCAGACTTGAACCATTGTTGTAGTTCTTTTTTGAAACCCTCTCCAATTTTTCAAGTTTCTGGGGGTTTTTTGGTTTGTACACACCAGAACAAGTCAGAGAATTCCACTAATGGTGTCCCCAGTACCTGAAACAGAGGAAATACAATCTCCTTGTTCTGAATTGATGTTACACCTTTCGTCTTCCAAGGATCAAATTAGATACAGCTGAGATGTAACAGGGCAGCCCTGTACTTGGGCAGTGACAGTGCATGGGGCAGTACCAGCAGCTGTTTCAAAAACTATTTTTATGCCTCCTACCTAAGTTGGAGTCTGAGGCTGTTGCCCCAACCCCCTCCACTCTCTCATCCCCTTAGTTATGCTACTGAGGCACAGCACCACATTGGGAGTTCACATATGGTTGGCTATCCACTATGACATGTAGCATAATTTTCAAAGTCACTAGTCTTTTTTACCCTGCAAACTTAACAGATTAGGCAGCAGTGTCCTCAAATCACACTCTTGTTTCATGTGAACTGCATGCTAGATCAGAAGCAGTGTTTCTGCATCCACGTTGTATCACATATAGGCTAATTGGAACCATCACTTAAGTGTGCTAATTAACCTGCCTTGAGTGCTCAGCTGATGCAATTATATTGTAGTCAGTTTAGGAAGTAGCCCATGGGGAGCAGCATGTGATGTTTGAGAATGCTGTTATCATGCCCCACTATTTCCACATGCCCCCATGCTGTTACTATGACTTACTTTCTTTGTTCCTAGATGTTTGATGGCCTTCCATTTGCCTTTAATAAAAGTTATCATGCTGCTTGCTTGCAATCAGTTGGCCAAGTGAAACAGGTCACCCTACATAACTGACCCATCCTCATCATTACTCAAGCACTTCACCAGGTATCTGAAAATATGACCAGAAGGCAGACCAATGTCCAGTTCCATAGGTGGTTCTAGGGTTGTTGGTTGTAACCATGTTGGTCTAAGGACACAGGCAGGCAAGTTTCTTTGGGTGGATGTGACATCTTTTATTAAATCAACTAAATAGTTGTAAAATATGTTCTTTGGAAGCTTTCAAGCACAAACAGCCTTCTTCAAGCATAGGGAGACTCTGCAGAGTCCCAGGTGATACTATGCTACAGTGGAGAGTCTCCATATTTTAATAAAAGATACCACATCTACCTAAAGAAGCTTGCCTGCCATAGGCAGTTCTAGAACTTTTAAAAGGGGGGGGTGCGCTGTCAAACTATTAAACAACACATTTTTCACCAGTTGAAAAGAAATTAGAAGCTTTCCTAATGTGGCAGGGCCTAGGGCTATATTATTCAGTTTAAGATTAAAGCAAAAAACAAATATAACTTTATCAGAATGTGTATTAGCTATATATAAAAAAACAAATGAGGCAAAAAATTAAATACAAGATGTTGTTTCTTTAGTTTTATTATCATTAGAATTAAATGTACATTTTTTTCAGATTTATAAAACAAACTCCAGTCTTCTTGAGCAGATGTTTTATTGAAAGTTATTTCCATACCTGAATTAATGGTTTTAGTTAGAGTTAAAACAGTCTGCAGGGCTGTGACATAGGAGTTACATTACCAGGAGTAGCTAGCAAACAGCAGAATTTCAGAAGAAAGCATAGCTTAATTTTATATACTGGCTTCTAACTCTACCCAGGAGAGCACACAATTCACCAGCAGACTCTGGTGCCCAGAGCATGCAGGCTGCAGATCACAGCTCTCCCCTGGCTCTGGACCACACTGTCGCTGCTGCAAGATCCCAGCCCAGCCCCAGAGCAGGTCCCTGTCTTGTTGTGTGCCCTGCCAGCACTCCTGGGGCCAGTCTTCACAGAAATCCCTGCCCCTGCTACCACAGCCCAGCACAGTACAGCTGCTGCTGGGGTCTTCATGGAAACCAGGCCCAGCCACATGGGCAAGAGCTTCTGGGAAATGGAGTCCACTGCCAGGCCCATGGGCCAGACTTTACCCATCCCTGCCTTAGACTAACATGGGTACAAACAACCATGGAAGGTATCAAATTTAGCTTAATTAGTGGAACATCAAAACCACTAAAAAGGAGAGAGAGTCATTAACACCTGTGCAATGAATCATTTAGGAGGATTCAGGTCTGAGCAATGACAGCAACTGACTTCTTTAGTGCTGCCTGAATAGAAATGCTGCTGCCACTGTCAGGCAGTGGGTTTTAAACTTTAGATGGACCAGGAAAGAAAGATGGATGCAACTGCAGCACTGCACCCTGCCAGATCTGCTCCTGTCTACATCTATCTTGATTATTGCTCCTTCTTCATAGAGTACAACCAGGGGCGTAACTACAATTGCTGAATTTTGTCCACAAGATATTAGATCAGTGGCTCCCAACCTTTTGGCCCCACAGGCCAAATGAGTGGCATGGGGCCAGCACTATGAATCCCTGAGCCACCCCTGCCCGGACCTACAGGCTGGGGTAAGATTCTGGTGTCCTGTGCTGCTCATGCTTGGCCCCATATGCCAACATCAGGCTCTGGGGCCTTGTGTTGCCCCTGCCCAGCCCCATCTGCCAGCAATGGGCTCAGGGGCCCTGCACTGCCCCTGTATAATAGATTTCATACACGTTACAGCTGGAAGGGACCTTGAAGATCATCAAGTCCAGCCCCCTGGCCCAGGGGCAGGAAGTCAGCTAAGGTCAAAGTCAGCAAGATAAGCATCCAAACGTATCTTGAATGAGCCCAGAGTAGGTGCATGCACCACTTCAGGAGCCCTGTGTGCTGGGATTAGGCTTTGGGGCCCCACATGCCAGGATCAGGCCCCATCAAACATACAGGCTGGATGACTTGGTGCCAGGTGCCATGAACAGCATGTGCCCCTGGTGGCTGGGGGGGCATGGCTGCGTGAGCAGCAGTGGGAACATGGCAGGTGTGGCAGGAGCCTGGCAGCAGTGAGTAGGGAGCTTTCTTAGACATCATTGGCACTGTCGGTGGTGGGGTGGTGAGCGCTGACCACGGGTTGGTGACCACAAGCAGGTACTGCTGGCAGCAGGGGCAGCAGCGAGGGGTGATCATGGAACCACCCACAGATGCTGCCGGGACCACTTGCAGGCACCACAGACAGTGTCGGGTTGGCAGTGTCTTCTTGCAGGGGGTGCACTGCCACACGCAGGGGGTGCACCCACGTGCATGCCCTGTGCGCCACCCCTGCCAGGGGCTGTATCTGACCCATATGCCGGGGACTGAGCACCCCTGTGGTAGATTGACAACAATGACATATTTTACACTGTACAATTAACAAGCCTCAGCTAATTAACAACTTCCAGCTAAGATCTGAACCAGTGACCTGTAAATGAGTAGCTTGATAATCCATCCAGTGCTTTATGCAGGATCTTTGCATACTAAATAAATGAATATATAAAGAGTTAATGAAGAAAAAAACCTGTAACAACCTTGAACTCTTGAAGAAAATTATGAGTTATAATGAACACTGAAAAAATGGCAACTTTACATAATCAACTAAAAACTTCAAGGCTTTAATGGTTATATGGTACAGCTCTTGCATATGAAAATGTATGCAGTTCTTTCCTGTGTAGTCACATATAGCCCAGACAGCTTACCTCTATGCTCCCAAGTCATTTACAACATCCATTAATAAATATTTAGTTGTTACATACCAGAAATTTGACAGTTCTAGACCCTGAAGATTACTCACCCTTGAAGATCTCATTGCAGTATAAATCACTGAAAAATGAATTCCTCGCTCTTGCAGACTCTTAGTCAATCTTCCAATTACTTTGTCTATAAATAGAAACTTACAGAGCTTACCAAACTCTAAGCTGATAAAACTAAAAACCTATCATAACTGCAACACAAGTAATGAAGTATATGGGTGTTTAAATCAATTTCTAGGAAAACTATAATTCGTATGACAGTTTAGAAAACTAGAGTAATGCTCAAGAAACGTAAAATCTACATTAAATAAGATGAATGCAAGGCAGTTCAGATAAAGGAGGGATTCAGAAGTCTAAATGAAATTTAGATGATCTGGAAGAGGATATTTTAGGAAAGTAAAAGGAGGAGGAAAGACAGAGCATGAACAGACGAGAACAGGATGCTAAATACCATCTAATAAAAATAAAGCTGAAGAAATTATGTTGTGTGTAACCTAAGATGCTCAGAGTATTTGATCATTGGAAAGTTACCCGCAAAATTTTTTTGAAGGATTGGTAAATCTTAGATTTGGTAATAATACAGTAATACAGTGGCTTTGCAAATAGATCTGACTGGTCTGAAGTCTATGGAAATGTTAGTATAGACTTAAATAGGGGCAGAAATAAATCCTTAATTAGAACAGCTGTTGAGTCAAGTCACAAAAATAGTAAAAAAAAACCTCTACACATGGAGGAATTACTACAAGCACATTATTTTTGTACTAATTTTAAGTAAGGCCCAAAATACTTTTTACGGGCAAATCTTTATTTTTGAAATCATACATAGTCTGCATATACACTTTACTATGGAGTTCGTTAATTAGCGCCGCAGTAAAGCATCACAGTCAACACATGTACCTGTGTTAGAGGGCAGTTATTAACTCAACCATAGGATACTAAGATTCAGGACAAGTAATTTGTGTAATTTATGCCACCTCAATGCACATGTAAATGGTAATGTAGCTGGCTGAGGCATGAATGTGCTACAATACAGGGCAGGGGTAGCCAATTATTTCAGGCGGAGGGCCACTTACCCAGTTTTGGCAGGCTGTCGAGGGCCGCATGGCTAGCCCTGCCCCTTGACAGGTGCCGCACCCCTTGGTCATCATCTTGGAACCAATGTCCCAATGTCTTGGGACCGATGTCCCAGGACCAGCTCCAGTGAGGCCCAGAGTGGGGCACAGGCTGGGGGGCCAGGCTGGGCTGCACCAGAAGGGGAGGGGGGAGCTGGCTCAGCTCCATAGAGCCCCTGCCTGCTGGGACCCTGTACCCCTGCTGCCCTGCTCTGGGTCCTGCTGGTGCTGGCCCTGGGACACCGGTGTGGGCCCCATGCACCTGCTCACTCCCAGTGCCCCCCAGCCCCATGGTACAGGCGGGGGGCAGTGCATAGCCTTGACCCCCTGCTCACCGGCGGGGAAGAAGCTGGTGTGGAGCGCAGGGAAAAGCAGCCGCTCCCCTGCCCTGTAGCCAGTGCTCCCTGCTGCAGTCACTTGCAGCCCATGAGGGGCTGTCCTGAGCAGGCACAGGAAGCTCCACCCGGGCTGCGAGCAGCTGCAGCATGGAGCACTGGCCATGGGGTGGGCCAAGGGCTGCTTTTCCCTGAGCTCAGCACCAGCTTGTAACCCGTCCCCGTTGCCAGCCTGGGCCTCGCACCAGCTCCGGGCTTGCTGGTCGGGGCTGTGCCACAGCAGCAGCAGCAGATGCAGCCCCTCCACTTGCCATGCCGGGCAGTTTGCCACTGCTGCCTCTGGGCTGCCCAGTGCATGAACTCTGGGTAGGCAGCAGCAGCAAACACTGCCCAGTGTGGCGAGTGGGGGAGCTGCAGCTGCTGTCACCATGCGCAGCCCTGACGGGTGAGCCCGGAGCTGGTGCAGGGCCCAGGCTGGCAGTGGGGGCAGGTTATGAGCTGGTGCTGAGCATGGGTAAAAGCAAACCCTCACCTGTGTCTGCTTAGGACAGTCCCATGCGAGCTGCAAGCAGCTGCAGCAGGGAGCACCGAGCATGGGGCGGGCAAGGGGCTGCTTTTCTCTGGGCCCCTTCCCTCCTCAGGGTCCTCCCCCACCCCTTACCTGAGGTTCTGGTACGGGGGCAGCCACGTGGTCCCAGGGGAGTGAGAGCCTGCTGGGCTTCCCCTGGGTCCTACTGCCCCTGGTTTGTTACTTTTGACAGGAACCAAGGCCAGATCAATACTAATTTTCTAAATTTTTTAGGGGCCCCACAGGCCAGATAGAATGGCCTCGCAGGCCGTATTTTGCCCACCCCTGGTATAGGGGATGCCTGCTGGTTAGCTCCATATTGTAGCATGCTTGTGCCCTAGCCAGACCCTCTGCTGCCCAACGCTGCTACCCAGAGCCTGGGGCTGACCCTCTAAGCCTGCTTCCAGCCCTGGACTGCTCTGCTCTGGCTCTAACTGCAGTATATGCTGTGCCTAGGAGCTGCTGACTCCAACAAAAACTGCACTGGAGTTTATTGCTCTGTGCTAGCTGCATATGTAGATGCACCCACTCATAACAAAAACTTATAGCTTATAAAAGTCAGATTTTAGCTGATAATGCTGGGAAATAATTTAGATAAAGCACACAGTGGAACTCCAGATGTTAGTTTTTTCATTGTGGCTGATGAAGGAGTTAGGTGAACTAACCTTTTGTATCCTGTGATGCATTTATTTTGGAGTAATTTACTCAAGATTAGAGTAATTTACTCTAAACTAACAGAAATGCTTAGGTAGCTTGGTGAAACACCCATTTTTCAGCAGGATCTTGCCAACCGAAGACAATTGCAGTTTTAATCGAGAACGGTAGTCATATAAAGTAGTATTTTAATGCTCATTTGAACAAAGCTATCTACTGTAACATCTATACACAGTCTTGCTCCAGGAAAATAAATGATATTTATTTATATGTTTGGTTGAGGAATTCTAAAAATTATATCAAGCAGCTTATTTGTATGTTTTAGGCACAAGAAAAAATTCTATTTTAAAAAGAAACAACAGAAACTAGCATTTTCAGCTGTTATAATACTAGGTAAATGCATGCGTTTCTCCCCTCATTAAGATAAAAATGCCTGTGATAACAACACAGTATTTAGCATTTCAATGCAATAAGGAAATAAAGGTAACTATAGTTACCAGGAATAGGAGTGACTTTTGCCTTTTAGAAAGGTGGAGAGGTGACCTATTTGTTCAGAGAAACTGTCATGTCAACATACATATGGACAGTACAATTGATAAAGACTTAAATCACCTGTTTCCAAAACTCATTTCAAACCAGTTTATCTATTTCTTATAAAACTATTTATTTGCCTTAGACTGCAGCTTCTTCAAGGTATGTGTTTGTACAGCACTGACTACAGTTATACTCTTAGTTGCTACCTTATATCCCCCATCCTACACACTTCTGGAAAAACCAGGATCTGAAGCCACTCCCAAGTAAAAGTTAATTAATTTCTCTGCGTTTCTCAGTAGGAGTTAGCAAAATGGAAACCCCTCCAGTCGTGACTATCATCTGCTCTTTCTCAAATAAAAGGGAGGGAGTGAATGTTGAAAGGAGACTGTGGAAGAAACAGAGGAAGGGTAACTTCTGGAAGAAAACAGTGACTTAGAGAGATGAAAGAAGAATGCTGAAGGAGGAGAAGGGTGGAATCAGATCAAAGAAATAGAGACACAGTAAAAATTAGGATTAACTATTCTGTACAATATATTCCCTATCTATATACAGAGACAGGAAGAGATCAGAAGTGAATGGCATGTCACACAGACTTACAAATCTGAATACTTGGAACTTTGGAGAGATTTTGCATTTGAACATGGACCCTATTCGCAGAGCTGGTCTTATTACTGTTCTGAATATTTCCCTGACCCAACTCTGAACCATGTCCAAGGAGAAAATTTCTAAATTTTAAGGGCACCTATACATGTACATTGAGGTTGCTCCAACATTCTGTAATTACAGTGCATTGGAGCAGACTCAGTTAAGAGTCTGCTGGGGAGTGGCAATTACTGTGCTCCTGCAGACTCCAGTGTTACATGTATCAGAGTCGTTCAACAAGCTTTAGCTAAAGCGTGCCTGCTGCCATTTTTCAGCGCAGGGACATTGTTACACGTGACGCTCTGGGTGCTTTAGTTAGAGCGGCTCTTAGAGCCACTCTAATTAAAGCACCCGCTCCCTGCCTCCCAGAGCACATTATAAACATCCTGCTTTTAATCTAGATTTGAATTTTATTGCTTAACAGCAGTATTTGCCTTGAATGTAAAGGAGATATTCTTCTGGCTTTCTGTTGTGTTGTAATATAAAACCCTGTATGAGGGTAGAGGGGGAGTGGTAAAGAATTCATTGCAACAAAACACACAGTTTTTTGAGTGTATGGCTATGCCAATGGATAGCCACACACTCAATGTAATATTTAGCTAGCCTGATTTTATTGTTGATAGTCAGGAACAACACATTATATTTATTGGTTAATAACATTCTTATCTTGTGACAAGGATGTCACAAATGGTGTTTTTTACTAAATGGTAGCCATCAGAAGTCTGTAAGTAGCAAATACAAATAATTAATGACCTGGCAAACAATCATGACCTTGACAGGTCTCCTGATAGTGGTAAGATTTGGCAAATGGACAATGCTGTGGTACCAGTAACACATAGATTTGCTGGAGCACAGAACACAAGATTTGGACAGCTATAATGGTGGCCCCTCATTTAAAAAAAATTGAAGAAACAGAATAATAGGATTCCCCTATGATTTTGTATCATCAGCGCTACAGACTTACAGTAGGATTATTCTAAGAATCAACCATTCAGTAACTAAGTTAAAATTCAGTGTCCCTGAGTTGCTGGGATTTATTCAGCAATGCTCTGAGTATCTGCTTTGGCATAAGCATAGTTGGCAAAAGACCCAAAGCAATGTAACAAATTTTGGATCCAGTGCATATTTTCGTATTTGTACAGCTGAAAACATAACTGAGATGAGGGCAAGGGGCAGTTTTCATTAGCCAGCTGGGCAAAGGACACAGAAACTATTCACATCTTTCTTGACATAAAATAGGGTCATAAAATGAAGGTAATAAGTATTACAAAAGCCTTCTCACTGAAGCAGGCATAGAATATAGCCACATTTGGAGCCTGAATCTAGAGTCCAAGGAAGTCTACGGGGATCCTTTTACTAAATACCAACAGTTTGCGGGCAAGATTATTAGTGCTAAAATATGTGAGGATTGACCACATAAAAATACTGTGGATGCAGGTATGTAAAGATGAACTTAAAGTATTAGCAACAGTATCATACTCTATGACATCTCTAGAAGATACAGAATGTTTTAAGATGACAGAAACAAATCATGAAATGTTGGCTATAATCAAGTCATGTTGCTTACCATTTGCTGCAAAAATCTTTGCCATAGAAACGTCATTTAATCTAGTCAAAGAAAAGAAAGATGATTTAAAATATTTTAGAGACCAGAACATAGTTTTTATTTCCATGAGTTCTTTCATAACAAATTGGAGCAAAGACCATACATTTCTTCTCCTGCTATCTGTCCCTTAGAATTAGTTCTTCTTCAAAGCCTAGGATAAATATTATTTACTGTATTCATGAAAAATATATATATATATATATATATTTATCTACCAAGGTATGGAGTTCCTGAAATGAAAGGCCAATCCTTCCCTCCTGGCCCTTTTCCCAAGCCATTATGTCAACTAGTATTAGCTTGTAAGCTCCTTGGGACATGCATTAGGATTTCATCTATACTGTAACATGCTCTACAGCATTGCATTTACTTCAGATCCAGTTACCTCTTTGGAAAAGGAAGAGTCAAGCTGGTAATGGGAAGAGCTCACCACCCAAGTAATGATCTGTATAGGAAGCTAAGGGAATGGTGGTGAGCTGGGCAGAGGGATTTGCTGCATGTGTGCAAAAGTGCATCCAACGGTACTTGGAAATGAATGGAAATGATTATTAGAAACACATCAAATGATGGTAAAATTGATAATACTATGAATTATCACCAGGGTAGTTAAGATCAAAATCCCCAAATCAATAATTTATCTGACTCTCTTGAACTTAAATACTATTTGCTGACAGTGTCCAACAGAACCACCTGTGAAGTTCAAAGCTTTTTGGTTTGTTTCTGTTCCAGATAAGATCCATATACTATTTAGTATTCTGTGACCAAGAGCAACTTGTACTGGACATTCCAGAAAGGTGTAAAAGTTCCATACAATTACATAACAACATACCTGTAAAGGAATCGTTTAGCAGACAGTGGTTGTTTTAGGCACTGAAATGTGCAATTATTTCTCTTTTACCTTCCCCAGCTTGGTTATAAAGTGACCTAGCACACATTCATTTAACAGCCTGCTAGGATCTGATCCTGATCGCAATAATGGTGCTTCCTACCTTGCCACACATGCGGGCAGGGGATATAATTTGGGGATTGGGGAATCAGATTGTAATAATGCCGTTACTATCTGCAAATACAGAGGGAGCCCCCTGTATTGACAAGTTGACAGCAGGTGCCCCCATGTGGAGCTAACAGTCAACTGACCATTGCCTCTGCTTGACAGTTCCAGGTCTCTTTTGAGATCTCGTTTGAGCGTTCCAGAGACTAGGGCTGACAATGAGCTAATTGTTAAAACCCCAGGCCAGACAACATGGGCCCAAAGAAATCTCATACGGTTCAACAAGGTCAAGTGCAAAGTCCTGCACTTAGGACAGAACAATCCCATGCACCAATACAGGCTGGGTAGCAGCTCTGCAGGACCTGGGTGTTACAGACAATAAGCTGAACATGAGCCAGCAATGTGCTTTTGTTGCTAAGAAGGTTAACAGCATACTGGGCTGCATTGGTAGGTGTGTTGCCAGGAGGTCAAGGGAAGTGATCATTCCCTCTGTACAGCACTGGTGAGGCCACATCTGGAGTGCTGTATTCAGTTTTGGGCTCCCACTACAGCTAAGGTGTGGACAAAGTGGAGAGAGGGCAACAGAAATGATGAGGGGGTTGGGGAACGTGACTTATGAGGAAAGAATGAGGGAACTGGGCTTATTTAGTCTAGAAAAGAGGAGACTGAGTGGGGACTTAATAGCAGCCTTCAACTACCTGAAGGGGGTTCCAAAGAGGATGGAGCTAAACTGTTCTCAGCGGTGGCAAATAACAGAACAAAGAGCAAATCTCAAGTTGCAGCAAGGGAAGTTTAGGTTAGATATTAGGAAGAATTTTATCATTTGGAGGGTAGTAAAACACTGGAACAGGTTACCCAGAGAGGTGGTGGAAGCTCCATGCTTGGAGGTTTTCAAACATGGCTACACAAAGCTTTGGCTGGGATGATCTAGTTGGGGATGATCCTGTTTTGAGCAGGGCGTTGGACTACATGACCTCCTGAGGTCCCTTCCAACCCTACTTTTCTATTATTCTATGAACATTGCCCAGAGTGTCCGGATGGGGGGAAGCAGAGGCTCCCAGCAAAGGAACTTAAAACACTGTACTGGGCAGGTCCGGCTGGGGTGCCTGGCATAAAGGCAGCAAGATGGCTGCCACCCCTGCCCTGCTGACAGGCTGCCTGTCATGTGGTCCCAACCCCCTCCAACAACTGGCAGTGAGGGGCAAGGCTATACGATGGGCAGCCCTCACAGCCAATCAGCAGCAAGGGGTGCAGCCACCAGGGCCCAGCAGGCAATCAGAGGTGCAGGGAAGTGCCATGTTCTGCCTGCAAAATGGCTTTCAGGCCCTGTGTTCTGCCCACAAAATCAGGGGGCAGACTCCTCAAATACAGTAGGTCTCTACCCATTATGAAGCTGGCACCAGGCTGCATGGTAAAAACCATGCCACATGCTCCATTTAAGACACAGTGGAAACCAGCTGCAAAATTATTCCATACATTTTGTGGAATAATTTTGTGGCTTGTTTTCCATTTTCTCATACTATCAATTACCTGAACTTAGGGCCAATTTACTATTTTAGAAGTGGTTAACAGGCTAATTTAGGGGTGGGCAATTATTTTGTCTGGAGGGCCACTTAATGAACTTTGGTGAGCAGTCAAGGGCCACAATAGTAGCCTTCCCCCTTGACAGGTGCGCCACCCGTTTATCACTGTGTTGGAACCACAAGTCCTGCTTCCTAGCCCCTGGTCCTTTCCTTTGCCCCCAGAACTACTCCTTCTTGGTTGCCATCTTGGAACCAGAAGTCCCCCCAAAATCATATACTAAAAGTCAAACATCTACTATAATGTATTTTAATTTTATTTTAAAAAATATTTTTAAAAATATTTTTGATTTTCATGTGGTTTGCATAGTGTATATAGAGGTAATTGCATAATAGCTCAAAATAAGGTTTTACACTTGTATGTTTCATGCAGGGGAGTATGTGGGGCATGTGTGTGTGTGGGGGGGGTTGTGAGGAGGTATGGCTGTGTGTGGGGGGTGTAGGGTATGTTGGGGGCTGTGGGTGTGTGTACATGTTGGGGGCTGTGGGGGGTTTGTGGGGTCAGAGGTAGGGTGTGCACAGCCCCTGCCACTGACAGCAGCAGCAGGCCCTCAGGGTGCTCATGGCCTATGCAGGTGCTGGTGCCCAGTGGCGCACAGGTCCAGCCAGTTTCAGGAGCTACACATGGTGGTAAGGAGCAGAGCCAGGCCAGCCCGCCTCTATCATGCGGGACTCACGTGCAGGTTCTGGGACTTGTGCACGACCAGAGTACCACTCCCTGCGTTCCAATGGAGTCCCAGGAGCTGCAAATGGGTACAAGGTGTGGGTAAGGCAGCCAGCATCATTGTGCAGTGCTTCCCCCAGTGGCATGCAACTAAGGTACCCCTTGTTCTAGTGTAACAAGGCAGATAAAATGGGAATGTCTAACTGACCTTCTCTACACCATTCAAATATTATACTTAGTAAACATAACTAAAGGTATGAAATAATGCAGAATATATATTGACAAGTAACAATAACTTTCCTAATCCTGTACATTATTGGTTCACTGACTTTTCTACATAATTAATCCATATGGCATTTTTAAGAAGCCTTAAGAATCCTGTGAACAGACACATCAGTTCCAACCTTTACCACAAAAAGCCCCATACCTGTTGCCTGGTTGTAGCTTTATCAAAAATAGGTTGGACTTTGATGTATCCACTTCCATCTCTGATGCATCATTGAGGTTATCTATATTTGTTAACTTCCAATCCACAACTCCCAGAAGATAGTCCAAAAGATATCTAGCAGCCTCAGAGTCAACAGCAGATAAAATTAAAGATGATGATGAAAATTTAAGAATTTCCTGTAATACATATATGGAGCATTTAGCTATCTGCTTTATAATTAAGACATGGGTCAATTATGTTTTATAGTTTTACAATATTCAAAGAACTCTATAAAACTCTGAACATGGATCCAACTATATATAGTTTAACAAATATGGTAAAAGAAAGTACTGGGAGAGAAGGAGGGTTTAAAATTACCAAAAGCTATAAACTTTTTTTTGCAAAATTATATATTGCAAGAACATTTGGTTGGTTTAAACAAGTTTATAAAGTCCCTGAAATGACTGTAAATTTGGAATTTTGACTATTAACAAAATATTAGACAGTTTAATATAATAATTTTGCATTTTTCAACCAGCCCTAAGTATTTACATTTGTGCAAATAAGTTTGCTTTTGTAACTGAAATTGTTATTATGTTTTATTTAGAATATACCACATTTCAAACTTGTATAAGCCTGATTCTGGAAAATACTGGACTGATGCAGCATCTGGGTTATGACTCTTTCAATACTCAAAAAACAGCGCAGAGCTTTGCACAATTCTACAACTGTGCCTCAATCCTGGTGGGACAACTCAAGAACCAAGTCTCCATGGTTTATATACCTGTCCAATATATAAAAGCCACCAGACAATCATTAGACAGCTATGTAATGCCCTTAAAACTAAAGCAGATAAATAAATGATAGCACAAGCTACGGGAGTGCAATACATAGCAAAGTCACATCACTAGTATCAATTTTCATTATTTATTTATATATTAAATACCCTTTCCTGATAAGACCCTATCATGATTGATTTTGTCTTGACAATGACTGATTTATAACAACATTTTTTTGGACAAATTTGGCCTTAAGGTTTAAAACATCTCTATAAACAGATTGCTAATTTCTTTTGACTTCATTATTTCATTTCCCATTCATTCACTTTCATTTACTATAAAATTAATAGAAACTATGAAGATATTTTCTGGTTTCCTAAACAAAACTTGAATTGTAAAACTCAGACTGAGTCCATTAAAATGGTCAAATATAATATTATTTTATTCTAGGGTGGGCAATATTGTCAATTGACTGGTTGATTGACAGCATATTTTTGACTGATCAAAGATTATAGTAATTTTACAAAAAAACCTAAATGTTGTGTAGTTTTCTTGACAGAAAGATGGTTTTTTTAATTGTTTTTGGACACATTTCTTTATGGAAAATGTATGCTTTTTCTGTGTATTATTTAGACCTATTGTTATTTTTTAAACAATTTTTTTTTACCAATATTAGACTGGTCAACTATCAAATTTTATTTGACTGATTAAATACCCAGCCCTGCTTTATTACATGAGCCAACTCTTTTACTCAGGTCTCTGATCCAAATGCTCATGAACAGTAAGTAAAAAAAAAAATCTTAATAAAATATTCAAGCATTCATGCTTAACATTTTTTGCAATTACTTTTAACAAATGCAATGCTCAGATAAAATGTTTAAGAAAAGCAAGTGTGAATAGTCTAAATAAAGTTGTTCAAAAAATTTAAATGAATATTTGTGTATTTTCCCCCACTAGTTTACTGCATTTTATTTTTTCTTTAGCATTTCTAAATATATAACTAATTGACACTACTTAGCATTCTGATGTTCCGCTTGTTATAGACTCTCTCTTAGCTGATGCTAGTGTTATGGCATTGCTACAACTTCTCCCTTCTTGTTATTTTTCTCCCCTTTCTGTTTTCTGTCTGCCTACCACTTTTCTGACATTTTACTTCATATTGCCAATTGCTTGGATCATTTTTTACATCTTATGTTTTCCTCCCAGTGCTGATTTCAAAAAGAGCAAACTCCAGGCTCAGCAGACAGTCATTTTCACATTTTACTGATTGCTAATAGAAGTACAGTGGCAGCATAGGTTAGCTCTCTTGCTAAAACTCTGGAGGTATGAATTCAATCTCACTATAGACTTAGGGCAATGGCTGTTCCAGTTGACTCAAGCCTACTTGGCCATTTGGACCAGGGAGTCAAAAGTTGCTGGCCATGGTGCTAATCACATCCTTCCCTTGTGGGTTTTTGGCCACAGAATCTGGTGTGCCTTAACAGTGCCCACCCCAGCTGCCACTATGCATGAGAGAACCTTTGACCTTCACTTGCTGGAAATAAGAAATACTTTATTTTTATTATTATTGTAATACCTAGACTGGCAGAAAAAGCAACTCCAGGAAAATGAACTTAAAAAAACCTGCATTGTTGCACAAGGAAGGAAATGGGAGGTGAGGAGGAATGTACTCCTGTCTTGCTAGCTTTGCTTAAACTTAGAAATAGATCACATTTTGCATTTTATAAACCTGAGGCAATATTTAAGGCTGACAGTTTTGTTATTTTAACCTCCTACCCTCTATTACACAATTTTTACAGCAGTAGGTACTAAACAAGTGAACAGTGTGGCCATTACATGCAATAAAATAATCTAGGTGATAATTTAGATGATAATTTAAATCTTTAGTTGATGCTCCATCTATTGTGCATCTTTCATTTTCTGTAGTCCTAGATGACTGAAAGTATGGGGAATGCATAGAACTAAAGACAAGCATTTTACAGTCTAATGAAGGACTAGACATATCAGCACAGAAGAGCCCAAGGTGTGAAAGGGAAAGAACTCTTTTTTCCAAGACCATGAAGTGATAGTGGAATCTCTATGTGGAAACTGCTGTCCATAATATTTGTAAAAGGAGTTTCTTTTGGCTATGCTAGATTGCTCCACTAATGAATACCTTTGACTTCTTAAAAATCCCCTGAAGCTCCTGCATTTGTGCATGAGTTTGGACTCAAAGTCCCTCATGACACTACAGTTCTATGATTCTCCTACAATGGAGCAAAGTTTAATAGGGACATTGTTAGCGTCTTTCATTTTTCTCAAAAAGATTGTGCATAGAGGGTTTTCAATCCACTTTATAAGAAACCATATTTGAGGTAAAAGATGTGCATTTGCTCTGAAAATATCTGGAAACAGTACCAAAGCAGACAAACTGATAAATGAGATCCTTGAAATCTGCCTTTTTTATCCTTAGGAATACCTTTCAAATATTGAAGTTTATTTTCTACAACACCAATATATTATTGTCATATAAAAACAAATCAAATCAAACTGAGTACAAGAACCATCTGCTTCTACTCATGTTAATCAGATGGAAAATTAGCATTGTTACTCTTTCAGAAGCTAGTATTAATTTTAGATTTTTAGATTTATGAAAAGTACTCATTATGCATAAAATTATGTATTATGGTTCACATGGAGAGGCAGCTAGCCATGTTAGCCTTAAGCCAGGCAGAAGGTAAGGCAGGGTTGGCACCTTAGAGACTAATTGGTTCAGAGGTATGAGTCTTCATCAGCAACAACCTAGTAGAGGCTCATGGTTTGCTGAATGAGTTAGTCTCCAAGGGGCCAACCTTGCCTTACCATCTGCCTTATCTCATCTTTCACCCTTTTGTATGATACAAGTGAAAATTGGTGTGGTATACTTTTAGCAGATATTTTATTTCAACTATTGAAAGTATTTTTAAACAACTAGTTCTTCATTCTATTGCAGTTTCTCTTCTAATGTTGTGATAGTTGTTTTATTCATTTAATTTATGTATGTATTTAGCTACTCTGTCAGGGTTTGAACTTTTTTTATAAATAAATTATTTTTTTTACTTCATAATTATTAAGAGTGTTACATCCAGTCCCTCTTTGCTTGCTTTATCATGGAAATAGTGTCTTTAAAGTATGCTTTTTCTTAATTCCTACAGCAAATTTAGGGGTAGGTTTGAATCTTAAAAAAAGGCAACCTTTGTTAAAAAGTTAAGTACCCTTTGAGGCAAGGTACATGCAAGACAAAACAAAGCAAAACAAAAAACAATTCAAGGCATTGATTTTAGCAAAAAACATACAAATGGAAATGAGTTTAGAAACTGGATCTAGTAAAGGGGCAACCCCTCTTGTGCTAAAACTCTCATTTCAAAGTAATAAATGTCAATTTAGCTGACGTTGGTACAAGGAGTACATAGCAGTAGATATAGAGTAATGAACAATATTTCAGTCAATTTAGCCAGAAAACAAAGGGCTGAGGACTGGTCCACTACATACTTTTTGTACAATGTTGCTATGACAACATGGACTTTGAACCAAATATAGTTAAATTGAATTATATGTATATATGCAACTAAGTAAAAGAAAAATGTTTAGCTAAAAAAATCCCATAATTCAGCCTCTGGAACGATTGCAGTTATACTAGCATTTAGAAGCACATATTGATATACCATATTCCTATTAAGCAATCCTGCTGAGACAGGATTACATGATCCTACTCAGCCAGCTGATAAGATAATCAATGCTTTCTACTACCAAATGCTATTTTTTTCATTTATATGCAAGGCCTTGCTTTGGCTAATGAGATTATGCTTGGTTATAAAGGAATATCAGTGCTTTTCTAGTGTCTAGAAAAATAAGTCATATGGATGTGCATATATATGTACATGCATACACAGTATCTAGTAGAAAGTTCTGACTTACAGTAGTAATTACACAACTGCACAGCTGGCAACTAATTAGGTTGCTTTATTACACATTGTAATTCAATGGAGTTAAGTATTGTTTGGGGACCATCAAACCTATTTTAGAGAAAAATGGTTTGTGGGATTCATATTCAGCTGACAAAACTTCTCCCAGAATGCCAGTCTCTGTACTTTATTATTTAATAAAGAAGTTATTTGAATGCTTAAAACAAATGATGTACTTATAACATCTTTCTCTGTATTAACCGGGAAGGGAAGTCCTAATTGCACACACAACCATTGATCCCAAAAGCTCAAAACACCTACTCGCTCATGTAAAGAGCTGCACAAATCTAATACCTGAGAATGTCTGAGAGTTACAATCCTATAACTCTTTTTAGCAAATCACCCTTTCTTTTCTTGTATTACACGTGCTGCTACATGCACATATACATATTAAATAAGATCTCTGGGTTAAGTCTCTGAATAAATTTGCATCACTGAAGGTCAAGAGGAGGATATTCTTGTGACAAGCCACATCTACTAGATTCTGATGAAACTTGTACAGTAAAAGCCTATCAAAGATGTAAAAATTGTGATCATGCAACATTAAAGATAATTTCTCTTGGTGAGGCAATTCAGAGTTGCCCTTTACTCTGTGCCTGAGAAAGAGAGAGAATTATAATGGGATCCTTTGTAATATGACCAAGACTGAATTTTTTTAAAGATATGTTCTAACAAAAAATGGAATGGGTTTGATGTAGGAATAATTGGGTTAATTTCTCCAACCTGTTTTACAGAATATCAAAGTAAGTGACTATAATAACCATTTCTGGCCTTAGAGATTATGATCACAGATGCACAAGTGTCATCAAAGCTTTATACATGTAAATGTAAGTGAAAATAAAATGATTATCTTAAGGGTGTGAGAGATAAGGATTTTTGTGTCATTTCTGCGATTGGAACAGCCACATAGTTAGATGGGATATAGACAAGTTTTCAGGTCTCCCTTCCTGGCAGGGGTGGATGCTTTACCTGAAGAATTCCCTGGCTTCAAGCAGAAGTGAAGAGGGAACTGGAAGAAAAATATTGAGAGAAACTAGGATGAACAAATTCAATTCAGAAGATCTCTGTGCTACAAAGAGCCTCCCAGAGACCTGAAGAAAGGCACCTGGTACCCAAGAGCTTGCCTACAGTTGGTCTAATAAAAGATGCCACTCACAAAGATCCCAATACTATCTTAAAGATCCTATTTTCTTTCCACTACAATATATTCTCTTACACGTGTACACAAACTACATTAGACAAATATTAAGATTGCAAAATTCAGTACTCCAAAGTTAGGGGATGACAGAATTAAGATTGTCTATGCAACCTTAATGTGTGTCTTCCTTCCTCCATGCATATATATTATGATTAGGCTTGGTAGGATTTGATTTTTATCCATAACCATTAATTTCACCTCACACTCACAGACCAACAGAAAAATATTTCCATCATTAATAACAGAAATTTATAGAAAGGGGACCTAAGAATAGGCAACATGAAGGCTCCTGCTGAACAGCAGCTGGAGGCAGAGGGCAGGCTGGGCACTATGCATCAGTGTGCGTGCCTGTCCCCACTGCTGCCTCTCCGCTTGGTGCCTGCAGGGTGCTAGCCAGCCAGGCCCTGCCTTGCAAACCTGGGTGGGAGCTGGCAGGCAGAGCAAACTGCTGGCTGCCGGGGGCAGATGTTGCTGCAGCAGCTGGAGGCTTCCTTGCCAGGGAGCTGGAAGGGGCTGCAGGGGTGGGAGGCAGTGACTGCTGTGTGACAAAGGAAAGCGGGTGCTGAGACTGGCGATGCCCTGCACAGGGGCTGGGCAGTAGGCTGTCCACCTGGCAGCACAGCAACTTTCCCTGTGCCTGTTGTGTGTTGAGCTGGAGGAGGAAGCAGGCACATGTGGGAACATGCGTGCATGTGTTCATACATGTGTGTGCATGTGTGTGGATGTACTCCCACACCCCTAATTTCACACAATTCTGAACAATTTAAATTGATAAGAATTGAAACATATGTTTAAAAATACACATTGATTTTGGCTGTCTACATACATATATATATATATATATATACACACACATATATACATACATGTATAAAATTCTGCTAAGTCTAATTATGACAGTCTTAATTACATGATCATGTGCTACTTTTTCACTGGATTAATGCTGTGCAGGAAACAATTTACCTATTTTGTGAAACAATGGGACTTTAGAGGCTTTCTCCATTCTACACTGTGTGGAAACCAAGACTTCTCAGTTTTGAGAGAGAGAGAAAACACATGGGATGTGTATTACTCAGGGTCAAGTCTCTCTGCCATTCTCTATAGTGAGTGGTCCACCCACTAAGCTATCAGCTATTTTGGGATATGTGTCTCAGTCTTTCCTGCTGGAGCTATCTCATTTCATGTAATTAAGCATTCATTGAAACAGGACTGTAAAACAGTGTCTTTTTACTACACTTAATATTCAATTATTTATACAAAGTTGAATTGCTTCTACACAGAAAATTGTTGACAAGCCCATCCTAGAATAGCCAACTGCTACCTGGCATGCACAAGTCAGACTCAGATCCAAGTCAGGTCCTGCAGCGACTTGAAACTGAGTCTCCAACATCCCAAGTAAGTGCCCCAGCCACCAGGCTGTTTGGGATTCCGGTCTTCTCTCCCCTTTTGAGCAGAAATTTCATCCTAACCCTGACACATCTTTTCAGATGAGAACTTTATCAAATTTTCATGCTTTCTTGTGGACAGTTTTAATTTTTCTAGAAAAAAGCCATTGTTCCTGGGATCTGGAGCACATGCTACTCTGGGGGAAAAGTCCTATCTGCTCTTTCCTTGACCTGACCAGCATGGCTGCTTCAATGAAGGAGCAAATTGCTGGTACCAGACCCAGCAGGGAATAGGTAAAGTGGCAGAGAGCCCTAAGCCCAGCTACTGGAATTAGGTCAGATGGGGAAAGTCCCATTCCCCCTCCCTACTTCCCTCTAGGTGGCTGACAACAAGGCTACTGCAGTAAGGGAGTGAACTGCCCAGCAGGGAATGGGTCAAGCAGCACCTTGGCCTGAACCATGCTCTTCAAAATGAAGTTTTCCCATATGCATGGCCAGCTGAGTTCCATACCCTAAGCCCCCTGCAGAAGCATAAACAACACCAGCAGTGAAAGCCTTGGCTTGCCTTTAAAGGCTCCCCTTAAGGCTTTCCAGAGGAGTGACTTCTCAGAGTCCTGTGTCTCTGTAGCCACTCTAGCCATACTTGTTGCAGTCCCACACCTTATAGATCTTACTCAGTCATGTTGCTATTTACTGTTCTGGAGGGAAGGGTTTTTTTGTGGTATGTTATTGGACCAGCTGTATAGTTTTATACTTGATATATAACAAAATAATGCACAATCCTATAAAGTAGTAGATATTTTTACTTTTATCTCCAGCTGAACAGTATTCATGCATCCCACTATCTCACCTCCCTTTTTAAAATCTTAGATCTGCTCATGTTAGAAGTCTGAGTGACCAGCCCTTCTACCAGCATCATGTAGGTTGTTAAGAAGTCACTCCATAAATGCATCTCTTGGCTGGAATAAATCCTGTAGCTTCTGATGTTTTCATGGTCAAAAGCAAAGGATGGAAGAATTTGCATTGTAGTTAATTTGCTCCCCCTTATTCAGAACATGCCTTTTATGACCAGGTAACTAAATCCTTGGATGATGGTGTTGCCATGGACGTAGTCTTGCTAAACTTTAAGAAGGCCTTTGATACTGTCTTTCACCCCATTCTCATTAATAAATTAAGTGACTGTGGTATTGATGCCTACACATAGTTGGATGGGTAAAAAACTGGCTGATGGGGCACACCCAGAGAGTAGTGGTGGATGGGTCACACTCAACCTGGCAAGATGTGAGTGGTGGGGTCCCCCAGGGCTCAGTCCTTGTGCCTGCACTGTTTAACATCTTCATCAGTGACTTGGACGAGGGGGTTGAAAGCACATTGTCCAAGTTTGCTGATGACATTACGATGTGGGGCAAGGTGGGCACACTTGAAGGGAGAGAGAGGCTGCAACTAGATGTAGACAGACTACTAAAGTGGGCAGATGACAATAGGATGGGCTTCAACGTAGATAAATGCAGGGTGCTGCACCTAGGGAGAAGGAATCCACAGTATACATACAGGCTGGGGAGTTCCCCTCTTGAAAGCACAGAGGCAGAACGGGATCTTGGAGTCATTATTGACTCCAAGATGAACATGAGCCACCAATGCCAGACCACAGCCAGCAAGGCCAGCCATACCTTGTCATGCATCCAAAGATGCATCTCAAGCCGGTCCAGAGAGGTGATCCTCCCCCTCTATGCGGCACTGGTCAGGCTGCAATTGGAGTACTGCATCCAGTACTGGGCACCGCACTTTAAAAAGGATGTGGCCAGCCTGGAGAGGGTTCAGAGGAGGGTGACTTGTTTGGTGAGAGGGCAGCAGGACAGGCCCTATGAGGAGAGACTGAGGGACCTGAACCTGTTCAGCCTTGGCAAGAGGAGGCTGAGGGGGGACCTGGTGGCTGCCTACAAACTCATCAGGGGAGATCATTAGCAAATAGGAAGAGCTCTTCTCTCCCCAGCACGCCCTGGGGTGATGAGGAACAATGGTAATAAGCTGATGGAGAATAGGTTTAGGTTAGTGATCAGAAGGCAATTTTTTACAGTTAGGGTGGCCAAAATCTGGAACCATCTTCCCAGGGAAGTGGTCCTCACCCCATACTTTGGGTAAATTCAAGAGGAGCATGGATGATCACCTGTCTGGGATCTTGTGATTCCAGCATTCATTCCTGCTTGTGGCAGGGGTCAGGCTAGATGATCTGTTCAGGTCCCTCCTGACCCTAGCTACTAGGAAACACATGTACAAAAGTACCAAGGCCCTATCAAGGACGATTATTACCTGACAAGGATCTTGCAGGCATGAATCCATCTTATTTATGCATTAGGGTTGTTGGTTGTAGCTGTGTTGGTCTAAGGACACAGGCAGACAAGTTTCTTTGGGTAAATGTAATATCTTTTATTAGACCAACTAAATAGCTGGCAAAATTGTTCTCTGCAAGCTTTTGGGTACAAACACCCTTCTTCAGGTTCCTTTTTAGCCCAAAGAACCTTATCTGTCTTACTTATGCATGCATGAATACATCTTAGGCAGACCTTCGAACTGAAAATTTACCCGACTTGAACAACACAGAAGCAGGAGTGAAATTTGCTCTTGAATGAACCAAGCACAGCTCTGCTTAGATTTGAAACCACAGGAAATGATGCATCCTCAGTAAAGAACTTAATGCCTCTTTCTGAGGAGTCAGATATTGGATTGTAAGTCACACTTTACTGCAACTCCAATAAAGTATTCATCCCAAAGTACACATTTACTTCTTCTGTATTGTTAGTAAAGTTTGTTGTGGTACAGGTGATCTGCTGAAGAGTCCAGGAGTCTAACCATCATGGTTAATCACATCATTGCACTGAAAAATCAAGACAAATGTCTACATGCTATAAAATGTCTTCACAGTTATTACTGGGTGTGCCACTAGGGAAACAAAATAAGTTAACTTTTGAAAATCAGATATAGGAATTTATTCCTATAACTATTTTCCCTTGTTCAGTAATTCTTGTAAGTGGGTTTCATTATGTCACTTTAGAGTGTTAGTATAGGATTTGTTGTTTTATACAGTGAAATGTAATATCGAAGACAGCTGCTGCAGCAAACTATTGATTTACTAAAATCCGTTTGTTAAAACTGAATACCCATTTTTAAATCATCAGACTGTCTTAACTAAGTATAATTCATTAATAACCTTTTGTTACTTTTTTGTAGCATTATTTTTTCTTCTGTTTCAAGTACAGCTATGAGGTTGACTAGGATAGAGAAATACTTGCCTGCACATTGTGAAATGGCTTTTCGGTGCCATAGGATTCACTGTAATATGTGAAGTCATCTATGCTAAGCTGAAAAACAAAAAAGAGAGTATAGGTTACCAAGTGCCATGTCAACGCCTTATGCACAGGTTGCTCTCTGTACTGGCAAGATGAGGCACTTTATATTACGCACCATATCTTGAAGAAACAAGACAAGGTTCTTGGAACTCTGGGTAAAAATAGGTTGCAGCACTGTAGGCAGCTCTTGCTTTGTGATAATGTGTCCTTCATGTAAAGTAGTTTCTGAATTCCACAGTGAGCTAAAAGTAAAATAATTTTCTTTTAGTTCTAATGCAAAAGTTATCAGTTTTTCTTTCAGTTAAAGACACGCACAAGTAACATTAGGTATAATATCAGTTTAAGATCGGATAAGATTAGGTCCAATATTGGTTTAATATGATATGGTCTATTAGGCAGATGAATGCATATTGGCAACGTTTTCATATTGAGTTTGTTCAGTTATACTAAGGATAAATTTAGACCGCTAAGAATTATCACTTATTCCTATTACTGCTTATTAATTGTTTGGTACCAACACTATACAATGGGCTTATGGACAATTGTAAAGTGGGGCTCCCTGCCCTTGAAAATTTATATTTTGTGGTCCCAATTTGACTGTTATTATTAAGCATAGTGATCACCACTATGTAATCCAACTGTGGCTACTGAGGCTATTCATGATAACAGAAACTGTTTACCCAATTCTGAAAACCATCTCTATTCAGCAAAGCATTTAAGCATATGCTTATTGAAACATATATGCTTAACAGTACACACTTAAAGTGTTGGGTGAACAGGGATGGCGTTTAGCATATGCTGATCCATATCCTGAGACAAGTGCCTGGGTAGATCACATACCACATAATCATTGTGTAAAAAGCAAGGGGATAGAAAAATGAATTGAAACACAATACCTCATGCCTTGTTAATGCCATGTTTTTAGCACTTTTTAAAATGTAAAAGATATCAAGTATAGATTAGAGAAAATTGTCAATAGGTGTAAGCAGTTTTTCCATTACTTCCATGTTATAAACCTCCATATTAAATCATCAGATAAACATAGGACACTTTGGAAACAAAGCTGATGACACATTATGAATTTTAAATAAAAGAAAAGAAAGTCATATCACTTGGTGAGTTTAAAACCAACAGGGACTTTCAGTTTGCTTGTGATGGCCCTTGTAATGGCTTTTGCCTTCTAGAGAAGCATGGTACAAGCTGTCCTGTGCTTTAAAATTGAAATAGATTAGTGATCACAGCTGTTCAAAAATGGCCTCAGCAAAATAATTTGGCACAGAACAACAGAATTGGTAACTCTCAAATGGCAAGATCTCATTGCTATAACTTACTAGCAGACAAAAATAAAACTTTGTAGTGCAGATATTTGTACTAGACTCTAACATACTTTCCTGAAAACAAATAGAAGAACTAAGTAGCACTTTGGGGGACTTGTACACATGACGGGGGTTTGGTACCTTAAATTGAAATGGTAGGTTTTTAATTGTGATCATTAAAAACCCACTGTTTCAATTTAGGGACTCCTATCCTTGTTATGGTGAGGGGCCCGACCCTTTTTTTCCCCCCATGGAGCCTGCCCACCTCTCCCACTGCCAGGGTGCAAGCTGCAGTGGGCTGAACAGCCCCTGAGCTGCGGGAAGCCCTGGTTCTTCCCTCCAAGGTGGTGGCACTCCCTTCAGAGCTGCCTGGCTTGGGCTGCTAATGGGCCAGGGGCTGCCCCAGCTTGGGCTTGGGAAACAGTTAGCTCAGGCTGGGTGCTGCCTCCGAGCTGGGGCAACATCCACCTGCTAGCAGCCCACCCAGGCAGCCTAGGTTGTGCCATCATCACAGAGGGAAGGACCAGGGCCACCCACAGCTCAGGACCCACCAACAGATCACCCCCCTCGGCCGCAGGAAGTCTCCATGCAAAAAAAAAAAAGTATTGGGCCCCTCACTGCTTTTTTTGGTTTGTTTTTTCCAATGGAGTCTGCCCACATGAGCTGCCAGTGGGCCAAGAAACCCCTGAGCTGTGGGGAGTCCTGGTCCTTCCATCCATGGCAACGGTGCCCCCCAGGGCTGTCTGGGTGGGCTGCTAGCAGGTGGGTACTGTCCCAGCTCAGAGGCAGCAGTCACTGGATCCAACTCTTCCTTGAGCCTGTGCATTGTCCCTGCTGCCTTCCCACCACCTGGGACCACCTGGGAACGGGCTAGCTAGCTTTGGGGCAGTGCAGATGGCAGGATGACAGCTGGGTGTGCTGGCAGCTGGAGAGGGCAGCAGGGATGGTGTGTGGGGTGGTGGAAGCCTGGGGGTGGGCTGGAGAAGCATTGGATTGGGTGCTTTTCAGCTGAGGCAGCACCCACCCACTACCAGCCTGCCCAGGCGGCTCAGGGTGGGTGGGGTGCCAGTGCCACAGAGGGAAGGACCAGGGTTCCCCACAGCTCAGGGGCTGTTCAGCTTACTGGCAGCTCATCCCCCAGCCATGGGAGATGTGGGCAGGCTACACACACACACACACGGATTGGGCCCCTCACTGCTTCTACCTTCAGCCCACCTCTGCCACAGCTGGGGGGCAAGCTGTCAGATTAAAGGCTGCAATGTTATAAGTAGCTACATTGCAAATGAAATGACATGGGAATATAGTTTGTTTGCAACGTAACTAACGCATTTAAATCACAAAAAAACCCTGCACATGTAAAGTGTGACAAACTGCAAAAACAGTCGGTTTTCATCACGTGTACAAGCACCCTTGGAAAGCATTTTGGATAACAGCACTTTTGGGGAGGAGGATATAGAAGCAGTGCCCCAGTCATCACTCCTAGCACACTTCTCTCATTTTTGGATGATAATGGGTTTTCAGACACCCAGTCTATCACTAAATGGCTGGTTAAGAGAAGCACGAAATTGTGGTGCACGATTCAGAAAGGGCAATAGTTGATTTCTGAGCAGAGGGTGGCAAGGTGGTTTGGCTCATTTACTATGGTGACTAAGGCTGAAAAATTGCCACTTAAAGTCATATTTTCATCATCCATGTACTATGATACATTATCATCTTTCATTTGATCTTTGTTGATTTCCAGCAGAGGACCACTAACCCAACATTAAATGAACAGACCCAATTACATTGCTCCTATTTTTGCTGGCAACTGACATGTGTAAGAAATAACTGAATTTTTACACTGCAATTTAGCTCTATGGAATTTCCACCAAAATACTTACATAACGTAGGCAACCATCATGGTGAGGGGTGAGCAATGGAATTCCTGCTACACTACTTACGTTTTGGCATCATATAAGCATTCATAAAGCATAACAGACCTTTTCAGGAGAAAGTGGAACAAAATGGAATAACATGGCAAAAATTTCCAGAGAAATCTTCATATAAACAAAATACCCATCTCATAGCAAGGTGAATTGGGACGGAAGAACTGAGCCTTCTACTTAATGAACTACTAAAAATAGATATAGGCAAAATTAGTAATTTTCAAAAACTTTTCAGATCCATTTCACAAATTATCAAAGTTTGGGAAGAAGGGGACCCTAGATAAATTAATCTAGATTTGCCCCCTGCAAGCATATTTAATTTTAATTTTAAGTAATTTATTTTATAGAAGCATATACCGATAGCTTGAGACTGACACTGGCAGCTATTTGGTTCAACTTTATGCATAGTATTATGAAAGATATAGTTCCAGTCTAAAAATAATAAACATAAACTCTATGGGAGAATCTGTCCATAAATGCCTTGTCTAAGGTAATTGTGAACCTCTCTGGAAAGACTAGAAGTATAATTTTAATTTTGCATTTCCCAGTTATTTAACCATCTTAGCCAACAGCACATGCAAAAGTTAGTGCTCTTAGCCTGAATAAAATGGTTTCCAAGACAATAGATAGCAAATGGAGAATTTACTACTTGTTATTCAGCCAGGTATTTTATTGTAATTTGATTTAGAGGTTAATATCAGATTATAGTGGATAGAAAGGGTGTTTTTTGCTTTGTTTTATTTTACATTACAAAATGTTGCAGGGAAAATCCTTGTAGAAGCACCTTTCCTGGGGACATTACTTGATGCATTCTTCCATTACACAGCTGTGATGCTGGCAGTCAGGAGACACTGCAATGGATACGGGGGACAGGCAGATGGTGCAATGGAGTGAGGGAGGGGGCATCTATGTGGTGTACAGCCCAAGGGTCTGGGACCCCTACTGCTGCTGCCCAAAGGATATGCAGGCCCAGGCTGCTTAGAAGTTGGACAGACCTGCCTTAAAAAAAAAAAAAAAAAAAAGAAAAGCCCCAAGGACTAAAAATTGTTATGGAGCCCACTACACTGAATTGGTGAATATTCTATATTTGTATGAACAAGATGTAACACTTTTACTATTAAAGAAATTTAATATGGATTAAGCGATGTAAAGATGATGAAATGGGAACTGTGGGGGAAAGAAGAGCAAATGTTTCAACAGTTATGTTATAGCCATTCAAAATGCATTTCTTAACAAGCATTAGCAAAATCATGCAAAATATTCACTGGATTTTTCAAAAGCTTTTTTTTTATCTGCAATGAATCAAAAAATAACATGACACACAAAAGAGCATTAAAGTATTTGTAGCAACGCAATGGCAAATGCTTTTTTCTTTAAGTCAACAGAGAAACACCATAAAGGTTTTGGGAAGCTCATGATCCCATTTGAAAACACGGTACTAGAGTCTCTTTCTCCATAGGACCTGCATTGTGAATAGGTAGCTTCACGGCTTGTTTGAGACACCTTGCACATAATGTTACTTACAGTCTTAGAAATGACTTTGGGTAACTCGAGCTGGAGTCTAAGCCAGCAGGTATTAGTGCAAAAGGAAAGAAGAGGTTAGCCCAAAGCCCCTCCCAGTATCTCTGTATACTAGCCCAACACCTTTCAGATTGTATGTTTAGGCTTTTATCTAATCCATTTTCTTTTTAGAGAAAATTGGAATTTGGACAATGATTTTTAAATGAAACCCCTCGGTCTCAGGCTTGGAGGATAGTCTACAATTTTATATAATTTCTTTGCACATAAAATCATCTATAGATTTTATTTTTTCAGTTGTCTTTTTCAACTGGCAGAAGATTACTAGACAATATATAGCTTTTTTCTTGCTGCAACAAAAATAAATATGCCTACAGATAGTTAATAAAATTTCAGTGGGAACCTTTAAACACAACCACTAGACATCAAGTTTACATGTCGCCACTGCTAGTGGCAGCAGCAGCAGAATGGAAATTGAGGACTATTGGACTAGAATTACAAAGAGGTACTGAAGCATCTTATTGTACAATATCACCATGGCAGCCCAATGCATTTACAGCTAAAAGAATACATTTGGAGTGGCAATCCAACAATGACCTGATATAAAATGTCATCTTGCAGCTGAGCACCTTTGATTCTTCTTCTAAAAAAAATGTCCCCAAGGAAGTCATAGGATTTCTCAACTTCTTTGTATTCACTGGATCATTTCTATATGCTTAAAAATCAGAGCAGATTTTCCTTTACACTTAAAGCTAGGAGAAACACTGCAATTGTAGTGTTTGGTATTAACTCATACTCAAAGTCACTTATAACCTGCATTCACTGTATAAAACTCAACCTCTTAATCCTGAAATAATGCAGGTGGTTGTCATAAACCATGGTATGTTAGTATTGAATGTAAGCAAAGAACATTCCTAAGAACAGATACAATGTTTGCAATGCGAGTATCCCTCTTATGCAAATCATGTCACCTATGGACTACAATCTAGTCATCCCCGTCCTCCCCTCCCTCCCATTTGCTGCTGAAAATACTTGGATGTTCTTAAAATGGTGTGTACACATAATCCTTACTATAGAAGACCATATTTAGTGAACCAAAGTTATAGAAACGATTGATCTCATATTCATTTTATATTTTACACCCAGTGTATGTTGAGAATTGCAGGCTTCTTAAACATTATTTCTTTAATGAAAATTGTATATATGATAATTACAACATTAGTGACAGATTTTGAAATGTGATATGAATAATTTAGCACTTACTTGGCTTTAGAAACACCATTTTTAAGAGCACTTTGAAATATGTTACATCCCAAATAATCCATGCCCTATAATGGTAGAAGGCAGGGTTCAGTGACACCTTACAGACTAGCTTGATCAGAGAGGCATGAGCTTTTGTAGGCTATAGCATACTTCATCAGATGTTATGAATGGAACAGCAGAGAGCAGGAATACTAAACAGAAAAGAATGAAGTCATTTAAAGGATGGGGAAGGGGGTGTGAAAGAAAAGGGTCACTGCCGAGAGAGTTGAAGTTGAATTGAGATCAAAAAGGATAAACAAAGCAGTTAACCTGTTGAGGGATACAAGGATTTTAAAAGCAAGTCTAGGTAATGGGGTAAGAATCCAGAGTCTCTGTTGAAACCATACCTAACACAACCATCTGTGAGTGATTTATTTATTCCATGATTTAACATTCAGGTTGGTTTTCAAAAGTTTTGCTGTTTAAGACCAGCTACTCTGAGGTCAGTGATGGAATGTCAATGTCCAGTTATAGTATCTGACCAAGTAGGTTTCAGCCTATTAAAGCTTATGCCTCACTGAGCTAGTTAGTCTATAGGGCTAAGTACAGACAGTCAAAAAGCCCAAGGCTGAATTGATTCAGTCTTTGCAGGTTAGTCTGAGCAGCAGAAATTAAATTGAGACCCAAGTGCACAGACATTTACCTTTGATTCAGGAAATGCAGTCACACACCTGTAGTGGCTCAAGCCAGAAGCCAGGGAGTGCTATAACACAGCTCTCTGGTACATTACCAGCATGGGCTGTGTTGGCTTCCTCTTTCTTCTGTGTCGAGGACAGGGACGGGCAATTATTTCAAGCAGAGGGCTACTTACTGAGTTTTGGTAAGCTGTTGAGGACCACATGGGTGGCCCTGCCCCTTGACAGGTGCCCTGCCCCCTGGTTGCCATCTTGTGACCAGAAGTCCCGCCCACTAACCCCTGACCTTTGCCACCAGAAGCTAAAAAGTGAACATCTACAACATTCATTAATTGATTTCAATGTTTCTGTCCTGGTTTACATGTTTTTGTGTAATGTGCACAGAGGAGATTGTATAAAATGAAGTCTCATTCTTGTATATTGTGGGGGGCTGTGGGTATGTGGGGAAGGGTGTGGGTATGTCTGTGGGGGTGTGTGGATACATTGGCAACACATGTACCCCATGAGATTGGCTGTGCACCCCCGAGATAGGCTGCTGCCACTGCTGCCAGCAGTGTCTGTGGGCAGTTGCTGATCACTAATTGGTGCTCACCACTCCTACTCTCACTGCCAACACTGCCGCAGCCACCTGCTGGAAGGCCCCACCTGCTGCCACCATGCCCCCGCCACCACCATCTTCAGGTGGTCGCTGTGCCCCCCCCAGTTTCGGGAAGCACGAGGCACTCATGGATGGATAGGTGTAGGGGAGGGTGAGGGAGCATGTGGGTGTGTGTGTGGATATGGGGTTTGTGGGAGGCTGTGTGTGAGAGCAGGGTATCTGGGGTGTGTGAAGGGGTGTGGGTGTCTGCGTGTATGGCAGTACAAGGGGGGGCATGTAGTGAGACTCACCTTATGAGTACACACACACACCCTGGGGTACTGGTGTGGCCCTGTGCTCCTGTGGTCCAGGGATGCATCCAGGAGCCATGTGATGCTGGAACAGTGAGGGGGCAGGAAGTCAGGGAAATGGATGGGGGTGGGGTGGGGCTGCCAGCTCTCCCTGGGTCCTACTGCCCCTGGATCCTATCATCTGAGGGACAGCCAGCACGGGTTTGTTGCAGGTAGGTCTTGTCTGACCAATCTCATCTCTTTCTATGACCAGGTGACATATCACCTGGACATGGAAGAAGAGATTGACATCATATATCTGGACTTTAAAAAAGCTTTTGATCTGGTGTCCCATGATCTCCTCATGGAAAAATTGGCCAACTGTGGCCTCAGCTACATGACAATCTGATGGCTGGGAAATTGGCTCTGAGGTCAGACCCTGTAGTGGTTGACGGAAGTGAATCATTACAGTGTTCCATGACCAGTGGTGTCCCCCAAGGCTCTGTCCTTGGACTAGCTCTCTTTAACATCTTTATCAACAATGTGGACATTGGTGTCAGAAGCACACTGGCCAAGTTCGCTGCTGAAACCAAACTTTAGGGCATAGTGTCCATACCTGAGGATAGGCTAGTGACCCAGGCTGGCTTGGATAAGCTTAGAAAGTGGGTGGATATAAACCTGATGACATTCAATACTGAAAAATTCAAGGTACTCCACCTTGGGGGGAAAAAAAAACTTGCAGCATGCTAATAGGCTTGGCAGTGCTATGCTTCCTAGCACCACAGCTGAAAGAGACTTGGGGGTCATGACTGACCACAAGATGAACATGAGCCACCAATGCAATGTCACAGCTGGTAAAGCAAACCAAACTCTAACTTGCATCCATAGATGCTTCTCAAGTAAATCTCAGGATGTCATCCCCCCGCTGTACTCTGCCTTGGTGAGGCCACAGCTGGAGTACTGTATCCAGTTCTGGGCTCCACAATTCAAGAATGATGTTGAGAAGCTTGAGAGAGTACAGAGGAGAGCCACGTGCATGATCAGAGGGCAAGAGAACAGGGCTTATGAAGAGAGGCTGAGAGCCATGGAACTCTTCAGCCTGGAAAACCGCAGGCTCAGGGGGGACCTGGTGGCTGTCTTTAAGTACATAAGGGGTGTGCATCAGGATCTGGGGGAACATCTGTTCACCACAGAGCCCTGAGGGATAACAAGGACCAACAGTCATAAACTCCTCCAAGACCTTTTTAGGCTGGACCTAAGGAAAAACTTCTTTACTGTCTGAGCCCCCAAGGCCTGGAATAGATTCCCTCCAGAAGTGGTGCAGGCACCTACTCTGGACTCATTCAAAAAACATTTGGATGCTTATCTTGCTGGGATCCTTTGACCCTAGCTGAGTTCCTGTCCATGGGGCAGGGGGCTGGATTTGATGACCTTTAAGGTCTCTTCCAGCCCTAATGTCTATGAAATCTGTGAAATCTTTGGCAGGCAGCCAAGACCAAATAAATATTAATTTACTAAATTTTGGGGGTCCTGTGAGTTGGATAGAGTAGCCTGGTGGGCCAGATTCAGTCTGTGGTCCATATTTTGCCCACCCCTGCCCTAGGATTTGTAGTACAGAATCACAACAGTAGGACTCTGCAGGGTTGCTCATCACTTCCTCTTCCTGCTTCCTGGTGCCTCTGGGATTTGTAGTCCAGTTGCAGCCAGCAGTAAGTTTGAGTGTGGGAAGGGGTGTTTAGCTTCCCCCCAACCCCAAACCCCAGCCAGTTTTTGCCTGGGGGTGGGGGCAGTCATCCCCCCCCAGAGTGGGTTGCATCCCTATCTGGGTTTGCCCACTCCACTCACTTGTCAGCCAACCCTCATTGCTGCTCCAGCTAGGGAGCAGAGGAGCAGGGCCAGCCCTTATCTGCTGGAGCACACAGCCCAGCCCAGGGCTGCAAAGCATGCTGGGAGACTGTGATTTAACTTGAATCAGGAAGGGGACAGAAGTTTCATAAACTACTTGACCCAAATCTGATACTACATTCAACCAGGTTTACTTAACCTGTTTCAGCCACTTTGAAACTGGTTTATGTGCACTGAGCTTCTGTTCTGTTACAGGTATAAACCAGCTTCTGATCACTTAAACTGGCTTATGTCTAACTTCTGTCCCTAGTCTTAGAGTATGGCATGTAGAAACTGAAACTAAATATATAGAAGTGTTTTTTGATGCAAACTAAAGTTTGCATTGGTTCTGCTGTATATTTATAAAAACATATAGCTTTCATCTTCACTTTGTTTGTTTTCACCAGAAATAATTTCTCCCACATCGGAGTACTTGCCCCCCACACAGTAGCCTAACAACCATAGTTGGGACAAACCCTGAAGGAGAGTGGGGGGAAAGGGGAGAAGGACATGGGTTCCAACAGCAGGGGGCACTTGGATTATGAGGTAATGGGATGCAGTACTCCAATTCCTTCCTGCAACTCCACTCCTAGCTGAGCTGCTGCTCGCACGCATGCTCTTCCCCTCTGGCTATTGCTCCTAAAGTTGCAGGAGCCAGATACTGTTTCAGAGTTTCTGGCATGGGAAGGCTGCCAGGGCATGGACTCCATAGTGGTGGGGAGGGATTCTGGTGCCTCTGCTAAACTGGCACGTGGGGTACCCTCTCACATATCCCCAATTATGCTAGTTTCCCCCAAAATACAAACGGTCATGGATATAGGAATATTGCTTTCAGGAAGAGTTGTTTTCATATAAATATAATGCTATTTTCACCACACTGTCTACCTGATTTTCTTGCTGTAGATTAGCTAACTACCCTGAATAAACTGCATGGAACAGGTTGTTAATTGCTTGCTAAAGCAAAGCTTATTTTTGTTTCCACTCTAGACTACCCGACTTCTGCTTTCTGAACACTCATCTTGCAATGACCTTTGTTTTAACACAAGAGCAGCACTTTGTTTATACAGGCAAAAGGTATAATGTTTATATAAAATAAGAACTAGGAAAACGGAAACATTGGATTCTTAAAAGAAAAAAAGAATTGTTATCAAAATTAGTTTTATTTTAAATGCACACTTTTAGATCTCTTAGATTTTATTTAAAGATGCATAATTAGCCAACTTTTAGTGTTCTGAATGAAGTCAAAGCCACTGAAATCAAAGGATCAATTTTAACCTTCCTTCAGAAAAGAAACCATCAAAGTTAACTAACCTAATTCAGCCTCATAGTTGTATTTAGATTTTTCCTGTTCCTCAGGAACCAAAGATGCAATTTCCACAGACACCTTAGAGACACATAGGCATTTGTCAAGAGTGGGGTTAATCAGCAATGATGTAAAGATGAATTGGCTGGAATGGGGAATACATTAGAGATGCAGAAAGCATCCTCTTATTCATCTGTCAAAGGCAGTTGCTCATTAAAGTATTGCATTTAGAAGAATATAAGTGTTATGTATGAAAACAGAAAATTTAATTCTGACTCCTGCTAGTGGAAATACTTTATAGTGCTTCACATAATATATGCTGGGTCAAGATCTTGAGGAAAGTGGAGGAGACCAGCTCAACTAACTGTTGTAGATTGATTTTCTTCCCAGAAACCATTGACCTGATTCCTTTCTCATTTTACTGAGGTGTAAAACTAAGGTAACTCCACTGGAGTTAGTGAAGTGATACAAGTCTAAGAGAATCAGGTCTCATCTATCCAGACTTGTCAAGTCTGTTTGCACTTTGTAGTGATCAAAAGGTGCTCAGAAGCAGGATTACTCCCCATCCAAGAGCATTTTACCTTATAACCTGCCTGGGAACTTGTGACTGAACAACACTACTGAATCACCTGCAAGTCATTCCCTCCCCACTATTGCTATTGATTTTTACAGAAATATTAAGAGATGAGCAATACTGGGACGCTACTGACAGCAGGGGAAATCTTCCCATCACGACAAAGTTTGAAATTATTTAGGGAAAAAGATGTCAAATTTCCAGAGTGAAATAGAAGGTAATTATCATTATCACTGCAGCATCTAATGGCCCCAGCTGGGTTCCAGGTCATGTTACTAGATATTATACATGCTTATATACATAGGGTAAGAGACAGGCTCTGCACCAAAGATTTTACAATCTAAAAAGACAGGATTAACAGCAGGAAAGTAGTAGAGCACAGAGATTTGAACAATTTACCTAAACCCACCATTATACAAGTCTGCTGGGCAGCAGAAACAGTTTAGGCATGGCAGTTCTGTTGCCTCTATTCTCTGGAATAAGGTCATGAATCCTTTTCTGGAATCCTCCAAACCTGGTCAAAAGTAGTTTATGACCTTGCAATTCCTTTTAAACCCTCTTACTTTCAAGTGTCTCATGTCTGGTTGAAAAGTATGTTAAAATCCTTTGTATTGAAACTTCTTGTGACCTTCCAGTTATTTAACTTAATGAACACTACAACACAAAAAAGCTATTAAAAACAAATATGAAGATGTAAAGTCAGGTATGCAAAAGTAAGGAAATGCCAGGATTAATTTAGCCACTTGTGTATATATATATCACTACAACCTTTGATTATATGATCACAACTGATAGTTTCTACACACATCAAAATGCATCCAAAGAAATGGAACTGATTTTTAGCACAATAAATGCAGCTGTATGTTTTAATTTCTTACCTTTGAGTTGACCAGAGCAGCATAGGAACATGGTCTGCAGCCAGAGCCACTCTGAACAGCTCAGTGAGGTACCAGAACAGCTGGACTGGGGCAACAGAATAGAACCTGGCCATGTTTCCACTCAGATTAGTACATGACTGACTAGCTGCAAAGAAAACTCTGAACATATGGCAAAGCAAGCTGCATTTTCCAGTTTAATCTGCAGTATCTGGATCCAGCCAGAGTGCTAGGCAGAGCTGTTTGACATCAACAGTATGAACTTTCAAAACAACCACTTCATCAAATCAACCCGAATGCTAGAATTTTTAAACAACTTCCAGTGGAAAAATATGCACAAATATTCCATGGACTGCATGTGCCTTGAATCTTACACACAGACCTATTAACTGATCATCCACAGGACATTGATTATGAAGCCTAATTTCATTCCAATCTGCTGTTTGCTAACTCACTGCAATATCATTATAAACTATTGGCTAAATTGCTAAATCGCAAAGTTATAGAAAACTTTACTTGTGTTGAAGAAAAATGAATTGCACAATATTTCCATTTTTTTCTCTGCTATTTATTACCCTGTCCCTCAGCTTTAGCTTTTTCACACATTGCAGAAGCTAATGTCACACATTTGGGTGTTGGCAGGTTTGAAAGTTTCAGTGTATCTGTACACTGCAGCTTCCTGTGAGGAGGAAGAGTGAGTGAGAAAATGATGAGTCTGGAATTTGTCAGTTAAAATTGGGATTGTTCAATTCTCCTTTCCTACAGAAAGTATTGACCCATGCAACAAAAATGCCCAAAGTCAACAGCAAAGTATAATGTCTTGACTATAAAGGCATGACTTAAACAGCTTGGAAACATAACAGAACAAAATGACTACAGGAATTACTTCTTTCTAATAATGTTCTCCCTTTGTATCTTTCATTTTAAAATTCTGCTCTGACCTTTTCAAGCGCTGAGCTACATTGAAGTCATTCATGTGCATTTTCAACTGTTTAATTAGGTAGTATCCTAAACATCAGAGTCATGCTGACTCTTTACAAAGTAAGAGAAGTACTCCATGAACTGCTGAACTAGGAACTGGGGCTGTGCAAAGCTTTGGGTGCTGATTTGATTTGGTGGCCAAATCTCCGAATCCAAATCGAATCCGACTAATTAAAAGATTCAAATCAATTTGAAGCTCTCTGAATCAACTTGGAAAACGTTCGGAGAGCTTCGGCGATTCAGCAGTCCCTGCTTGCTGCAGCAGGGAGCTGGATCTGGACTCCATACTTGTAAGTGTGTGGGGGGAGGACCATGGGGGGACCCCTGCCTGCTCCTCCAGCCCCCGAGTGCCCCCGACCCCTGCCCACTCTCCTAGGCCCCCCACCATGGCTGCCCCACCCGACACCAGCTCCTGGCTCTTTAAAAAAAAGCCCCTAGTCACCAGCTGCTGTCAGGCAGGGGGCAATCCCCATTGCCCCCCACTGCTCCATGCTGCATGGGGGGCTCTG
>NW_017728931.1:104890418-104897429 GCF_001723895.1 Crocodylus porosus
GACTTGATGATCTGCTCAGGTCCCTTCCGACCTTAGATACTATGAAAGAGCTGAGAGGTGGGAGAGTGGGTGGGGGAGCCATTGAGAGTGGGTGGGGGGGTGGAGCTGATTTGGAGATTCATCTGATTTGGCTTCAGCTGAATCTCTGAATCAGATCTGGCTCAGTCGATTCGGGAAAATGATTCAAATAACCGAATTGAATCACTGTCCCCCGAATCGGCCAAATCCGAATCCAAAAAGAATACTAGCTGCTTTGCATAGGCCTGCTAGGAACCACACTTGATCTTAGCCTAAGAGCAGCAATGATACAGAAAGGACCAATGAAGAGCCACCAGCAAACTCAAGGAAGCAGGATATGAGCAGAAGCAGAAGCAGGTGTCATACATAAAAACTTTAAGAGAGCATTAGTGGCTTGAATTTTTGTGACCCATTTGACTTGATCTTTAGTTTATTTCTATATTATGTATAAAATCACTTCATTTTAATATAAAATCAGTTTTGTGATAGAAGAAAGCTACATAAAATTAAATGTAAACAAACTCCTCTGCTTACCCTCTTTATAACTATTTGTATCCCAGACAGCTTTTGCCATCAATAGCTCCTCCTACTTTTGAAAGTTCAATTTTGATTTTGATTTATTCATTCTTACCAAAGAAATACTAATCGGTCAAGGTAAGGCAGAGCAATTGGAGTAAGGCAACACTAAAAGGGAAAGAAGGTAGAACCAACTGGAGTGTTTGAAGAGGAATTTAGCATAAGCTGGACAAGGTCAGTCAGAACACAAAATACTGTTGACGTGAGGAATGTTCCACTTCACATTGACCCTACGTTGGGAGTCTTTTATAGCATTAGTCTTTATTTTCCCACAGCAGTTCTGGAAGGCTCCTGGATTGTGTTTTCACGTACCTGCTGCCTGCAAAACTCCCTCTGGTAAGATTACGGCTACCTGGCTGGGAGAAAACAAGAAGACTGAACAGCTGAAAGTTAGGGAAAAAATACATAAACAAAGAATACATGATGGGGTTGATAGATGGGATACAAGATTTCTGATACCAGAATCAGGTTTCAGTGAGGCTACTCCATGGTTGATGTGGCATCACCAATATAATACATGCTACTAAGAGTTTTGTATCAGAGTTGCTGGGTTTTTGGTTGTAGCCGTGTTGGTGTAAGGACATAGGCAGGCAAGGTTCTTTGAGTAGATGCGATATCTTTTATTAGGCCAACTGGGTAGTTGGAAAAAATTTCTTAGCAAGCTTTCGGGTGCAGTCACCCTTCTTCAGGCATAGGAAGTCTCTGCTATTCAGAGTATTACTCAAGAGTATACTTATATCAGAGCAGTACTCAGAAATCATATCAGGGTTGGCCTTTATGAAAGCCAAGAAGAAAAACAAGGTGTTGAATCCCTAGTCTCAAGAGCTGTTTCATCAGACACAGTATTAACAGATACTGATGCAATGCCTTTGGCAGGCAACTCTTTAACAACTGTCAAATAGTCTTCATTTACAAAGGCACAGTTAGGGTGTCTGTACAGAGCTAGAAAACCCTTCTTTTCAAAACTTCAATTTTCTTTTCAACTACTTCTAGTGTGAAGCGTATGGAATTCCTGTCATGAAATCTGAGCTGGAGAAAGAAGAAATCAGTGTAAGAGGGTGTACTGGTGCTTGGGCCTGCGTGTGGTTACTGTGTTCTAGCGTATGTATCAGATAGCTGAACACAGTGGGTTAAAAAAAATAAAATTAAATAAAATGGAGAAGCTGTGAAATGAGGCAAAATTTCTTTTCCCGTCCCAGATAGGAAAGAGATTAAGTGCTGATAACGCAGAGGTTTGAGTTGTAGTTTCGTTTAAATAAAGAAAAGAATATGAGGAAATTATAGTGGGGTCTTTATTTTGCCTCCATCAAAAAGCCTGGCTTGCATATGAACATAAAGACATCTGCTTTATTTCCTTGTTTTGACTGTTGGTCCCTAAAAATAAAATTTTCATGACAAGTACAGTAAGGAAAGACATAGCCATCATGGGGGAAGAGTTTTGTACAAAAGTTGACTTACCTCGAACTGAAGTGTGATGAGATCTCAGGACTCCATTTTTTCTAATCAAGTAGCACGCAAACGGTGAGCTACATGTTCAGATTGATGCTACCTAACAAGCAAGAGTTGTGTAAAATGTACCATTATACTTCCCCTCAATATTTATCCTTAAATTACACATAAACTAAACCCCAGATTTAGACAACTTAGAACACTGAGGTGTTAACACCGAACATAGATTTAAAATCCTGTCACTCAGACTAATCTCTCGTTTCTGAAGTGTTATTATAACGAGGAAAGATGACAAAATGTTACTTTCATCTCCTCTCTTAGCTACAAATCAGTTTATTACATGGAAAAGGGTATAAGTGCTGATTTCCCAAAGCCCATTTTGGGTTTCCACTCCCACTCACTTGTCCAAATTTACACATGCTTTCTTATTCAATCCTATGCAGAGACCATAACCCACGTCTTTCTCATCCTGTCAAAGTTGAAACATGGGACACACACACACGCAAAAAATAGTAGGCAAGGAAGAAGGACATAGGCTTAATTTCTTCTTCCACTAAATCCTTAAACAATATTTCTCTGCTTCATTATTCTGCATCCTTGACTTAAATAATTGTGAATAGAAAGTGTAACTACCAGATATATGCAGATGAAGGTAAATTTAGGGCCCTAAGTTATCACAAGGGGATGTCTTTTGTAACAATAGCAATTAATGGGTATAAGCAGCCAATACAATGACTGTAGACAGGAAAAAAAGAAAGGTCAATTATCTAAATATGACCCATGAAACAGATTCAGTAGCTGGCATGCAGTCTGCAACTGCATGTTAAGATATTCCTTAGCAACTGTGGATAATGAAAGCCTGTTTGTATTGATTCTGAGCCTTATAAGAGGCTAGATATTTTAATTCTGATGCCAGCTATTACCCCAGGAGGGGAAAAACAGTGCCAAATGTTGATCACCAGTTATTTTACTATTATCAAACATTCCATCACTACATGCATCACTTTTTGATACAAAATGGGTATTAATGCTTTTCTAATTGCAACTTCCTGTTAGGATCCAGGTTCCCAGATCTATCCCACAGAGGTGGGTCTTCTGGCCTATGGGGCTTCCTAATGCAGGTGTCAGCAGTGCAGGAGCCTCTGTGTTGGCACCAGGAGCAGAGTTAATGTTGCTTCCACTTAAACCCCATTGCTATAGCTGCAGGAGCCACTCCTGACACTTGATCAGCATGCAGCTCAGCATGCAGATGGCTCCAATTGCTGTGGTGACAGATGGGGAATGTTAAGGAGTGGCATCAACTCTGTGCAGCTGCAGCATGAAACTCTGCAGAATGGATCTGGAAGTGGGTTGTTGGCCTATGAGGTGCCTCACAATCCAGATCCCATTCACATGATCAAATGAGTCCGACATCCCTGCTCTAAAGCATGCTGGGGAAAAGCCAGAGCTTTTTTCTTTGGAAATGGATTAAACTAGGTGCTTGTTGAATGAAAATATTTGGATTTGCCCCTGTCTAAGCTCTATCCAGTGAGAAGACACCCACTTCAGGAGCAGCAGGTGCTGAAGATCCTTTTCAGCACCCATTCTTGTAGACATGTCTTTTGATGAGGAAAGAGAAGCAGAGAGGCCCACATATGCAATCCATATGCTATGTCCTTTTCATCAACAAGCAAGTATCCATTGGATGAAAGAAGTTATGGTAGAACTTCCCCCTATGGCACTGGAGTGGGACTCTTACATTGATCACTTCCATATGGTTGGACTAAGGCACAGAGAATGTGGGCATAGGTCGAGGGCCAGCTTCTTGGGTCCCAAGGTGTCAGAATTGCATCTCTTTTAAAAAAAAAAAGTTTTCTATCCTCGTAGCTGCAAATGACATGAGTATAAATGATACCAGCCTAATTGTGCAACCTACTTGAACTGACACCAAGAGACATGAAGCACCCCATTCAGCTCAATTTATCCTTGTCATATTGAATGTAATAGTTTGAATGCTTGTAATAACTGCCCCTTAGCCAGTTACGAAAAAAGGCAAGGTTCATCTTCTTATCTAGGCTCATTGCTTGTTTTTGCCTACATGCTGAATGTCTTGGGTCTGAATTTTATCTCTAGAGAACTTTAACAAAGTTAATCTAAAAACGACCCTTAAGCAAACATTCCGAGAGATCAAAACCTAGGGGCTTTTGAAACGGGGTTGAGAAGAGAGGTTACCACAGTGGTGTGGAAAATTTCCCAAAGATGACAAACTAATTACTCAGGAAAGGAATCTGTTAAGTAAGATCTGAGCCCAAATTTGGGAGTAGTGAGAAGTTTGGGTAGGAGGGGCCCAAGATGGCAACTCACCCAATAAAAACTGTAACCTACCGTCCCCAATTTGGAGGTAACCTCACTTGCAGAGCACCAAAGGAAGAATCGCAAGTGTAGGCTGGATCAGACTGATCACCTGAACCACCCTCTCCATGAACACGAACTCCCATTTACGCTGAAGCCGCGGAGCGCCCAAGTGGGACCGAAGGAAGGGGACTTGCTCCTATCACTGCTGAGACCAACCCTAAAACCATAACTAAAGAATGAAAGTATATCTGGGGATTTGGTTTCTCGGAATTCTAGGATTGTAAGTATATCATGAGAAATAATAGTAGTGATTCCAATTTAACCTTTAGTTATAATTGTAGTTGTTTTTGTAATGTTTTGTAATACTAATTCTTATAGCATTGTTTGGGAAGGATTTCTTAAAGCTAAGCAGTGTTATATGTGTAGCAATTTTAAAATAAAATTGTGTTGTATGAATTTAGTGTGCAATCATTGTGAAATCGTGCAATCAACCAAATACTCCCCCAGCCAGGCACATCAAATGAATCAGTAAATTGTGTGGAACCTTTCTCTAGTCCATAACCCACTAGAGACAATCCTGAAACCTGCAGTGCTAGGAGTCACCACTGACACCACCTCACAATACAATTTAATTCAATTCACAGAAGCAAGGCATCCCTCCACAGTATAGACACCTAATTTCTATCTGTTATCAGAACATCATCTACAAATGCAAATGAATGCAATGTTTTATTTAATAACCAGGTTACCACCCAGCTGAGTATTATGAGCTTTCACAGCTCTTTCAATAATCTAAACAGGTACTGGAAAAGTAACAATAGATACAATTGATATAGTTAGTTACCATTCTATGTCCAAGTCTCCCTGCCACTTCTGGAACAGCAACTATTTGCATGTGTAATTTTAATATATTAAAGACCAACCAACCAACCAATCTGGCCTCCTTCAAGGAAACACTAACAATTTCTACCAAATTCTCACTCTCAACAGCCAGAAAGGACACAGTTCCTAAGCAGAAAGCATTGATGTGAGTTGCAACTTATATCTCAGAGACCAAGAATGGCTGGAACTGAAGGAAAAATAATGGTATTTGTCTCAAGAATCTGTACTTACAGAACCAAACACATGTGATCCAATCTAAACAATTTCTCCCTGCAGATAAAATACTTCAACAATTTGAGGTACTTAACTCAGCAGTTGAGCAGACACAACCTGAATTAGCTAGGCTGTTCCTTCACCTGGAAAAATCTTTGCTGATGGAGTTTTGCAGATACCAGGTTAGAGTTGAGGAACCTTTTTCTATTTCTTTCTTATGGCAGCAGACCCCAAAACCTGTATTCAACATGCCCCCAAATAGAATATGCACCTTTTTGAAAGGCAGAATGAAGAAACGTTTTTTTTTTCCAGACTTATGGCTGCACAAAGAAAGGACAGATCCTAATCTTCAACTGACTCACCTTTCCTTTTCTGCATAACTAAAGCTGAATATATAGCTGTTCCTGAAGACTGGTCTCCATAGGTGGCTCTATGATTTTGAAAAGAGCTAAAGAGGCTATGAAATAGACCAGAAGCAGACAGCAAAATCACCCTAAGAATGGTTAGCTTAATTAGTGGAACATGAACACAATAAAAAGGAGAAAGGGTGGCTAATACCTGTAAAGAACAATGAACCATTAAATCAATTGATTCCCTCAGTTGCCTCAACAGTAATACCACAGGTGCTGTACTGTACTGTGGAGCAGGAATCAAACTAGGATGCTTCCAAATTCATGTAGAAAACCAGCTTTCCCACTTAATACAAGCACTCCCATTTTGGGAGGGTTAATTCTGGGGAAAAGGTGCATGTTATAGGAGAAAATACAGTATTTTGATGCAGTTAGTCAATCTGTTGACTTATAGTACTCATTTTCTGTCCTGCTTTACTCATAGGTAAAGCAACATGATCTGTGAATCCAAAGTCAAGGATTCACATATAGATACAGAGGTCCTGCTGTATCATAAAAATATATATATTTCAATCATGCTGTATTCATCTTAGACCTACTTTCTATGCATATACAAACATTCCAATTTAGGGTCAAACAGACTGAAAAAGTTAGTTATGATCATGACATGAGGATAAACACACCAACACAGTCAATGGCCTAGTATTTTTTAATGTTTCAGCTCCCAAAACACAAGAGGGAGCTGTTGGGAGCCTGCACTCAACTGCTCAGCTCCAGCCTCCAGCAATTCCTCCTCCTGTCTCTGCTGTAGTGCTTGGAGCAGCAGGGAGAGGAAATGGCAGCAGGCAGAAGGGAACTAGCAGCAGCTGAAAGGGAAGGGAAGCTGCAGCTGGGGGCTCCTGCCCCAGGGCATGGAGGTCCAGCTCCAGCTCCTGGCTACTTTCCACCAACTCTGCCGGCCAGGCGCCATCAGCAGCCACCTGCAAGTGGCTAAGTGGGTGAAAGGGCCAGGGCAGGTGCAGGTGGGAGCACCAAGCTGGCAGTCTTGGGTGGGAGTGGGCAGAGCTTGGCCCTATGCAGAGTGCCAGGAAGCAGCTGCGGGCTGGAGGGGAGGAGTGAGGCAAACTGTATCTGCACCACCCACATGCCTCCTGCCCCTTCCCCCTTCCCCCACAACAGACTTCCCAGC
>NW_017728931.1:104897529-104933535 GCF_001723895.1 Crocodylus porosus
CATGTGAAGCGCTGTGGGGGCAACCATGGACCGCACTGCCTGGGTGATCTCTGTTCTTTGCGCCCCCTGTCCCCTCCCCTCCCCCCTGGCCAGCTTCCAAGACCTAGCACTCAGGCAGCCCCCACATGTGCACACCCAACTCCCTGACCCCCACCTCCCACACACACCCCCTACCCCCACCACACACAATGTACAAAATCAAGCCATTATTTTGAGCTATTATGCAATCGCCTCTGTATATGCTACTCAAACGCACATAAATCAGAACTAAAATTTTTTTTGAAATAAAATTAAAATCTTATAGTAGATGTTTGATTTTCAGTATACTACTTGCTTTTTATCTATACTTTGTTGAAATGATTTCTCCTGAAAGATTTTATTTGGTGCCATTCTCGGGAGGTCTGATGCCACCGAAACCCCCACCAATAGGTTAAGGGTGATGGGGCTGGTTGCTAGAGGGGTCACAACCCCTCACTACCTGATTGGTCATGCCTGGGCCTCGTGAACTGCAAGCCAGAACTTCTGGGGCTTCAGGGGCAGGCCATGCACCATGAGGGTGGTGTTTCTCAGTCAAGTGTTTCCCAGGTAAACGGTGGACTTTCTGATGTCTGGGACCATGTGATGGGGGCAGGGGATTCTGGGACCAACATGGCAGTGAGCAGAGCAAGGTTTGGTGTCAGGTGGATAGGGCTTCAGAGTTTGATCAAGAGTGCGCAGCTTCAACTGAAGTGTATTACTCTATATCAGAATTATGATGGCTATACTTTGCTCTATCCAAATGAATGACTCAAGTGGATATGAACTTTATACGTTACCATTTTGGTGACTCATGCTGCCCAAAGTAATTCAATTCACTGTACCCACAATGCCTTTGAAGAGCCATTCTTTAACACCACTCCAGTAAAAGACTGAGAACTTTAACCTGTATGCATGCAGCCTTCTATTCCTTAACAAACAGAAATTTAATTCTCCAAGTCCATCAGGCAGTCATGACCCAGATAACTGTCAAATGTCCTAGTCAGCTTAGTTTTAAAGGGATTATTTTTCACCAATTTATAAACATAAGAACTTAAGCAACATCCCTAAACAGATGCAATGGGAAACAATTATTAGAGACACTGAGTTATACTAAAAGCCAGGAGGCAAATGCATGTGCAAGTAATGCATTATATTCTCCTCTCATGGACCAAAACACGTTTTCTTATAAATTCTTCAGTGACCAAACTTGAACTGTGCACAAAAATTGTGAGACCAGTGACTTAGTCTAGATTTGCCTGAACTATTTCTTTGGTACTTATCAGGGACCAAATCTGAGGGCCAGATTTCTTGATGGTAATTTGGAAAACATATAGAGTTGTGCCTCAGATCAAAGGATGGATTGACATATGTAGGGTTTCTTCCTCTTTTGTAGAATAATTCTAATGTTTCTTAACAGGCATGTTCTTTTCTATGACAGAGAGCTCATTTCCAACAGTTGTATGAAGGCTCAGATCCAGCAAAGCACATGAAATCAACTGGACTATTCCATATACTTAAAACCCTACATGAGCTTAAGTGCTTTTCTGGTTTTGCACCAAACCCCACTGAAGCATTGGTGACGCGAAGGGGGTGCAGGTGGGTGCACATGTACCCCTTGAGTGTGACGGTGCACCCCCTGCGAAAAGGCGCCACCGACACTGCTGACACTGCCAGCAGCGTCTGTGGGTGGTCCGTGATTGCCAGTGGTGTCTGCGGGTGGTCGCTGACCACTGATCAAAGCTCACACCCTTCCCCCCTGCTGACAGCGCTGCAGCTGCCTGCAGGAGCTCCCCAGTTGCCACCACCATGTTCCCCCCGCCACCACTGCCAGCGTTGCGCTGCCTGTGGCAGCTCACCGTGCCCTCTCAGCCTCTGTGGGCACACAGCACTCATGCACTAAGTAAAATAAATGAAAAAACTCTCACTAACTTCCATGTGCATTGTTTGGTCAGGTTCTAAGTCCCCTGTGGCTCTGTTTACAGCTTCTAATAGAATTTTCAATTAGTTTGCTGCTAAATATAGGCTTAGTAAACGCTTCTTATTCACTATCAATAATTATACTAGTCAGAGCAACAGGCCTTCAACCAGGGGTTAAAGAATTGACTAACACAGTGGATCAAAGCAAAGAAACAAAACTGTTAAACTTCTTATATAATTTTTTATTAAATGTATGCAATATAAATACAAAGAAGAAAATAATTAAACATACATTTATGGGAGAAACTGACTCCTGCAGTAACTTCAAAAGAGTACTAAAAATATAGAGTTCCAATTTTACAAAATACTTGCATGCAGGTAGTTCCATTAAATTCAGTGGAATGATTCATTAGTGTACATTTCCTTCTGTGCACAAATGTTTGCAAGGTATTGGAGCTATATTTTAACTAGCATATATATATTCTGCAGTTGTGAGCTGATGAGAGTTTTCGTCATTTATGGTTTCTGCCAAAGGGCCCGATACATTTGAAACAAAGAAAAATTACTTAAAATGTATTCAATCCTACCATGTTATAATATAGAAATGGAAACAAAGGGAATTATTTAAATTCTTCGCTGTAATATTTATAAAACAACTGCAGCCAAAAGTTAAGGCACTGCATGATACATAGATAGCTACTGTTATGCAGAATTCTTTGAAATATTGTTGAATTTTAAAGGTTACACACTAAATATACTTTATTTTCAAAAATAACACTTTTACAGAACATGAAATACAGTTTTAACAGCTGGTCTGTATTTAATCATTAGATTCCTGGAAATTTAGCTTGATATTTTACTTATGTTCTAGAAATATAATGAAGCTATAGATGAAAACAGACAACTTTTTAATCCCGTTAAATCATGTTAGTCATGTTAAATCAATAATTCAGGGAGCAGCTTCATCTCTGAAGAGTTATGCTTCTGAACTAGAAGGGACAGGCTTAGTTATTAAAAGTTCTTTTGTGTTAGTCTGCCTGTCACCTCTATGCAAAAAAGATGCCATCTCTGGAATCTGAGAGAAATAGTTTTTTGCCAAAACATGTTTGTGCTTTATCCTATGAATAAACACCATTTCATAAGCCTGAAAGTAAAAAAAAAATGCAAGTTCCATTAAATGCAAGCAAAATCACTCAACCTATCTGTATATGTTGCTACATATTCTAAGCATAAATATTGTATTTGCTAACTGCCTACTATCTAACAAATTAAACTAGAACATTCAAATTCATATATATTATTTAATGACTGTGCAGCAGTCATAAGACTTGCTATATACTACAAATTTGTGCTAGCATAGATATATCAGCTCAGATGCATGTTCAAAAAGATCACAACCACCTGTCAATGTAACTTGCTAGTATGTACACCTCCTTTTCCCTTAGGTGTGGATGCCATTATGCAGAGAGAAGAGGGCTTCTGCCAGCTTAGTTTCTATAATCTGGGGGGTACAGTAGAGAAGATGACAGAAAAATACCCTTCTATTACCATGCATAGCATCTCCATTAGGGGCTCTGTGGACAGCTAGCTCTGCAGCCCCATAATATAGACAGGCTCTGAGTCTGGAAGGTACTGAGTGCCTTCAGTGAAATAATAGCCTCTCTGTCAGGTTAGGAAAAAAAATAAGAAAGCAATGCGAGTGTAGGGCATCCCACACATCACCAAAAGCACATGCATTATATGTTTACATTAGGGCCTGCCAGATGTTACATTTGTCACATAATTAATACACTACTTGTGCAATAAACTGTAATATGCCACATATGTAAGGAGTCTATCACATGATATGGAACGTCACATTTAACATATCGTGTCTGGTTTGGATCATTCTTTAATTTGAATGTGTGGCATGTACATGATCCGTTCTCCTTCTCCTACCTCCAAGGGGACCGGGGGGGGGTGGGGAAGAGCCACTGGCTCCCTGACAAAGTTTGCAGACTGCCCTGTCCTCATTGCTACCTAGCAGCAATGGCAACAGGGCTTTAGGGGCAGCCCTTTAGAGTTCTGGGCATGTGGGGAACCTGGGATCTACTCCCCAATTCTGGGCTCCTCATAGGCTGGCAAATGTAAAGGGTGTGCTAGGCAGCCCAACATCAAAGAACAGTGCTAAGTTTCCAGAGCACCAGCAGACAGGTGATGGGATCTGAAGAATTGTATCCCAAATCCTAAATGTTACATGCCCTACTAGGGTAACTAGGCCATATCTTGCATACAGGTTTCCCTCGATTTATGCTGTACATGTATTCCTGGAGAATGGTGCATAAATCAAATTTGCATAAAGCGAACCTACTTTACAATGTAACAAATAGGGATAGATTGCCATGGCAGTGAGGGAGGGAGGGAATGAGGTTGGGACTAGGGAAGGGGCTAGGGGAGGGGTGCGGCTCCTGGGACTACACAAGGCAGCAAAGCAGAGGGATCAGAGTGGCACTCACCCCAGCCCTGGCTGCAGCAGCCCCAGGAGCAGCTGGTGTCGGTGGCAACCGCTGGGTTGCACTGTGCTCCTCCTGTCCCCAGTCACCTCTGCTCCTGGGCTGCGCTGTACCCTAGTGCAGGCAGCTAGTGTCAGCTGCTTCCAGGGACACTGCAGCCAGGGCTGAGGTAAGTGCTGTACCCCATACTGCCCAGGGCGCCGCTTGTCTGTACTCACCCCAGGCTGTGCTGGAGAGGCTCCAGGAGCAGCCAACACCAGCTGCCTGCACCACAGCCTGGCACATCCCAGGAGCTGGGGTGAGCCCAGGTGTGAGGGGACAGGTGGAGCACAGCACAGCCTGGCAGCTGCAGGCAGTTGGCACTGGCCGCTCCCAGGACTGCTGCAGTCAGGGCTGGGGTGAGTGGGGCCACGGCCTTCCCCCCCCAAGATTTACCTGCTTGGGCGGGGGGAGGGGGGGAGCATCTATGCCGATCACATAGAGTGAATTTACCTTGCATATAATGAATTATGGGTCTAAATATGCTCATTGTGTAAGATTGAATTCATATATAGAGAACCCGCATAAATCAAGGGAAACCTGTACTGGGTATGGCAAGACATACAATTTTTGGAATCTGGAATAAAATTCTTGAGATTCCATTGAACAACTAAATTAACATCTGTCAAGGGCAGGAAAAGGATCAGGAAGAGACTGGCAGTGCTTACAAGTCATGTGTTTTGAAGGTAATGGACAAAGGATCTGTTTCTTGATTGGAATTGGTCTGAACCTTTGTAAGTGCTCATTACGGCATATCATCTTAAACATTTTTGTAGCATTTTATTCAGAGTATGTTTTGAACCACTCTGTATTCTAGAAGTTCACTCATCCAAAATTCTGCAAACTGAAAACACTTAAAATTATATTCAATATGATACTGTCATAATTATATTAAATACACAAAGGGCTCTGTGTGGGAATTTCAGTTTTGGGACTGCAGTTCAATCTAGACAAGTTTCCCTAGATGACATTAGTCAAACTTTGCTCAATTCCTACTGATTAGTAACCCTGCATCCTAAACAAATTTACTGATATTAAATCCAATTCAGGTCTCTTGCTTGCTGTGTTCTCATCAGTAATAGGTGAAAAGCTGTACATTTTTATTTCTATTTACTGTCAAGCAAATGACACCTTAAAACATGGTTTAATATCTTCCCTATTTTCATTTATTTGATATTCATTTCTGCAGAAACAAGAAGTGGCCACCAGCAGCAAACAATGGCCCTCAACTACTAATGATCTACTTTAAATATGTAAAAGAAGTGCTTTAAAATGAAGCAACATTTTTTTTTTTTTAAACTATTTGGAAAACTTTATCTGTTCCTAGTCTTGCATGACCTCTATGTCCATTAAAAAAAGTAAGTCAATGTTTTGGTAGAATTATAGTTCTTTCTCGTCATTTTCAATATTCTCCACCAGCTTATGCAGTAATAGTTCTGAAAACCAGATAAAGATTTTTAGGAAGCTTGACTTCAAATTTAAAAGGGAAGTAGTTACAGAAAAAAGGACAACTCCTTTAGGGTTTATAGTGAGCAAGCTAAAGAGACTGTATCACTGAATTTTGCATTTAGAGAAACAGAAGCATAATTGTATAATATCACCTTAGTTATACTGACTTATAACTAAGAGCACCGCAGGAAGTACAGTATTGGGCACCAGTCCATGATGCTATGCTTCTAGCAATGTCCATCAGTTGATGGCCACTGCATGTAAGCAACCCAAAACCCGCATGGTGCTGCACTGTGCTCCTGTCAGCCTGCTAATGACATTAGTTGTGTTAGTGTAACATCTGCCAGGGGCCTATATGAACAAAGGTTCTGCTGAGAAATCAGACTGCCTTTTCAGTTTTGTTGATTTAATGTGGAAGAGACGATTCAACAAGAGTTTCCTCTTCCAGCATGAAATGTATTTTACCTTTTAAAAAATTATGCTAAAAGGTGTCTGAATGATTGTTCTGAAAGCTCAAGATGAGGCACACACAAAAACTGTGCAACAGGCAGCAGCAATACAAGTTTCTTCAACTAGTCTGTCCTACCAAAAGAATTATTTATGTCATTAAGAGAGTAAGTCTCCATGTCTCATACTCTCTAAGAAAGATGCCACTTAGATGTTAAATTAAAGGTGCAATGAGATCTGATACACAGTCCCAACAACTGTGCTTCCTGCTATGCTACGATTGTGGAATTGAGCTTCAGATCCCACTGCAACCTTACTGCCAGTACAGGGGAGCCTGGGAGCATGTGCTCTCTGGGAGCCCCGATCACCTGACGGGCACTCCCAGTGTCTAGAGCACTTGGGAGTCTTCAAGGGCTCCAGCAGGTTCCAGAGACTGGAAGCACTGGCCATACACCATTCAATTAAAAGTGTGATAGGAACCACCCACAAATTTATTATACATATTCTGAGTAATAACTTTGTAGCTTATTCTTTGTTATCATGCCATTAATAGAACGAACATGTAGCTATGTCACTACTTAAGACATGATTAACCATTTAATTACATCTTAAGTGTAACACCTGTCAGGGGCCTTAGTGTCAACAGAAACTTTGCTTTGTGATATGGACATGTGTCATTAAGAACTGAAGTGAGACTACACTGACCACCAAACAGACATTGCATGGCAATGACCATAGGTCACTACCAACATAAATCAGTAACCTAGAAGAGAAAAACACTGTAATCCATTACCAATCACCTGGCATATATAGATAAAGAAATCTCCTAAGTTTTAGAGTATTACATATTCCACTCCATTAAGTCCCCATAGCTATAATGTGGGACTTGTTAAATTACTGTACATTTAGACATAAAACTTTTGACAACATTTAAGAATTTCAAGGATTTCTTTAAACAAAAAATATTTTCTCTTTAACTGAGAAAATCAGATTTGTAAAATCCTCTACTCAGAAAAGCAAATTTTTTTTACAGTTAATTGTATACTATAACAAATAAGTGACACTTAAATGGTATGCATCTAAAAATGACATTTAGAAAAGCTTGTACATGGTGAATGTTTACTAAGATTTAAACAGAAACTAATCATTACATACAAAATTTTGTTCTTATTAAATAGATTTAATGAAACAAGGTGATCACAAGATCCTGTTAAATGTAAAATATACTGTAAGAAAAAATGAATGTGTTCCATTTTACCTCCTCAAGGCTGCTCAGCTTAAGATGTGCCTTCGCTTCATCTTCGGTGAGGAGGATAGTATTCCATGGAGACCATTCATAATGTTTATCCCATCTGACCATGACCAAATCATAAAGATCATTACAGGCACTAAGAGCTGACTGACAACCCCATATGTTCTCAACCATGTACTGAAGATCTTGTTGCTGTAATTTAAAAGAGGTTTGAAAAAGAACAATAGTCTTTTATTGTAACAGAAAACAATAATAATAAGCACTTTACCTATCTACCCTTTAGAGAAGACTTTGAATTCAAATGTTCTGTGCACCTACTAGAGCAATAGTTCTCAATTGTTTGGACTTGAGGCACCCCTCACCGGACTTGAGACACCCCTTCATAACTTTTGTGAATTAAATGGCATCAAATTTCAAAAACTAAATGTATATGTTACAGTGCTATCTCCTTGTAGAGGAACCAAACAGTGGGAATGGGGGTTTGAGCAGGCAGAGACAAGCTTGAGCCTGCACTTATCTACTTATCTCCTTGCACCTCACTGCACCCTTCGAAGGAAGTGGTAGTACCCCAGGGTCCCGCAGCATCCTAGTTGAGAATCACTGTGCTAGAGAATGATTTTAGCTAGAGAAGAGGAAACATTTATTAAGTCGTCATCAGGTTCTTCTCCCTACAGTATTGTACACAAGCATTAATTTAATTTTTCCTATACCATCTTTAAAAGATTAGATTCTTAGATACTCTGGATTAACCTTTGCTGATGGCAATTTTATATCTTCCTTTGACAGCTTGCTCAATTGTTTAACTGCTCTTATAATTATCAAGTTTCTTCTGTTTAATCTAGGCTTTCCTGGTGTTGTGATACACCTATTTGTTTGGCTTTTGCTTATTAACAACAGCAACAGTTCCTTGGTATGTATTAAATTCCTTCTTATCGACATTTAGAGTCCAAAATTAATTTTCATTTAACAACAACACTTGCTTCTGTTACATATTACTGAAGTTTACACATCATCAACATAATCTGAGTTGCAAAAGATGAAAGGCAATTGGACGAAATCTATCTGGCCTACCTTAAATATATTCTGATTAGGTTAACATAAAAAAGCCTTCTAAAAAAGATTCTGCTCTGTCACCTTTGCCTTCCTCTACTGTTGTCATAGAGTTTAATATCATGTAATGACATTGCTAGTCATTCTCTTCAGAGGGACTGTGACACCCTGCAGCAGTGCTTCAGATCAAATAAAAGGAAGCAAAACACAATACAACACCAAACAGCCTAATGGGACACCTGCTTGTATTTAAGTTCTTCCATATACGAAGGACTTGCCTAAGAGGATTATTTCCTCCTAGCATCATGGTTTGTTCATACTAATCTTACATTGTTTGATTTATTACTAGCCATGTGAAATCACTACTTATTCTTCTTAAAATAGTCCTTCTGATGCAAAAGGTGGTTTTGGGCCAGTGGCTCATGTTGAACCCTGGCAAGCTTCTTTGTTATATTTCATTATTTTTTTTCTGCAGCAGTCTTGGAAAAAATGATTACAAGATTATAATAAAAGATTTTTTTTACTTAGACTTATTTCAAAGTGTGTTGTCTTTTTCCAAGCTAGTAAAATAAATCAGTCTTCTGTCTCCTTCCAGAACAACAACAACAAAAATCACCTGACTACCATTGCAATTACATTTTAACAGATAATATCCTCATAGGGGTTGACTCCCCCCTCCCCCTTAAAGGTTTCAAGCCAGTGCCACTACTCTTGCAAAATGTCACATCCCGAGTTCTCAATGTACCAGATGGAGGACTCTGTCCTGCCCCCATTGGGAAATATGACCTGAGGGCACAAGGAACATTCTCCTGTTCCAAATGTGATAGGCTCAGTATCCTCAGAAGTCTGTGTTTGTTTGGAGTACAGAGCTCCATTAACTGTCTGACTTACAGGTTTTCTCTTCCTTTAGCTTTTCTAAGGCTGGTTTCCACTTTATTTTTCTAAAGATGCTTCCTCTACCTTATAGCCAGTCCTGGAGTTACCACTGAACCTCTGGCTGTTAAATCAGCCATTTGCAACAGGTAAATTGTTTTATCAGACAGCAGCATATTACAGAATAATAGGAAAAGTAGAACTGGAAGGAACCTCCATAGATCATCTAATCCACCCCCACCCCAGGCAGTATTATCCCTATTCTAACCATCCTATACAAATCCTAGTCTACCCTATTATTAAAACTACACAATCAACCCCGTCAGACAACCACAAGGCATATAGCACTCTCAACTGCCACAGGTAAAGTGGGGGATGGAGGAGTGGGGAAATGGAACCAGGGTCCTGCTGCTGAAAATACTGTTAAAATATACTGAGAGATCCAAAGAAGAGCCCCCCACTACAGAGAAAAGCAAAAAATCCCCACAGCCCATACCAATCTAGTCATGGGATAACATTTCTTCCTGACCCCAAATGTGACAACTGCTCTGACCATGAGCAGAGGGGCAAGACTCTCTAGCCAGAACCTCTGGGTTTTAGTCTTAGCAGGAACACTGGCATGCCCCAGTCAAAATCCCCACTGTAGCCATCATCCAGTGCTTCTGAGGAAAGCAGGAAAAAAAACAAACAAACCAAAAACCCTGATGCACAGCAGCAGGAGGGAAAAACAGTGGCAACCCGCAAAGCCCAGAAGCATGAGAAATACCCATAGTATACTCCTAGACCAGCTCTGCCAATTCTTACCCAACTTTTTGAACACCTTTTGTTATGGAGAGTACACGGCTTCCCTAGGAAGTCTAAGCCAATACACCTCACTGATCTAATAATGAAGAAGCTTTTTTTCCTGATATCCAGTCTAAACCATTGGTTTACATCCCGATCTCTGCAGCAAGGCAGAAAAAGGTGTTCTCCTTATAGCAGCCCTTCAGATATTTGAGAACTTAACATGTTCCCTCTTTAAACACCTTTTCTGCAAGCTCAACATGCCTATTTCCTTCAACCTTGTCTCATAAAGCTTGCTTTCCCAACACTTTATCATTTGTTTCCTGCCTCTGTACCCTCCTCTCTAACTTCTCCATGTCCTTTTGAAAATGAGGAGCCCCAAACCACAAATTTTAGACTAGAGTACCAGATGAGAAATAAAGAGACTACAACACTGGAGTAAAGAGACTAGTGTCTCTTTTATACCAGTGTTGAGTTAAGAGATACTATCACCTCCAGTGTCTTGCACCCAAACGCTCCCAATTAATGCAATTGTCTTTTGTGCAGCTGAATTACACTGCAGACCCATATTGAGTCTATGATCCACCAACACTCCTAGATCCTTCCAGATCCTGCCATCCATCCAGGTGCTGCCCATTTTGTATTTCTGTTTTTGATTATTCCTCCTGATGTATAGTATGTTGCATTTGTTAGCAGTGAACTTCACTGTGTTAGCTCCAGCTCAGTTTCCAATTTGTCAAGATCCCTCTGAATTACATTCCTGTCTTCCAGAGTGTTTGTGATCCTTCCCAGTTTGGTATCATCTGCACATTTTGCTCAAGCTGCATTCTACTGCAGCATCCAGACCTTTAATCAACACATTGAACAGCACTAGGCCCTGGACAGATCCTGTGGGACGCCACTTGAAACCTCCTGCCATTCTGATATAGAGCTATTTATAATCACCCTTTGCTTGTAGCTATTGAGCTAGTTGTCTTATCCACCTTACAGTAGTGTTGTGTCCAGCATATATTTCTCCAGTTTGTTTATGAGAAGGTCATATGGGACTTTGTCTAAAGTCCTGCTGAAGTCCAGATGCTATATGCATAGCATTTCCTTCATCCACCCACCTAGTTATCTTGTTGTAGACAACAAGGTATCACATTTGTTTGGCATGATTTGTTCTTACTAAACCCATGGTGGATGCATAAGACCAGCCTTTCCTTCTCTAGATGCTTGCAAGTAGACTTCCTTATTGAAAAGCTCCAGTAACATCAGACACATCAAAAACTTTCCAACTGCTTTTGTTATGTCATCCCTCAGTTTGTCCCCTTCCTTATTCAAATAATCCTTATTAGCTGGCTGGTTGCAGCCTAATATTTTTGTGAAGACTGAGGCACAGTAACTGCTGCACCATTCCTTCTCTTTTGCATTTTGTGTACGTATAGAAGCTTTGTTTGTTGCCTTTAACTTCCCTTGCCAGGTGAAGCTCATTTTTTTTAAACCTTTGCCTTTCTTATGTGGTCCCTGCAAGTTTTTGTTATTCCCCGGTATGCCTCTTTGGTGATCTGACCACCTTTCCATTGCCTGTACGCTTTTGTTTTGCACTTGAGACATCCTAGAAGTTTCCTGTGCAGCCACATTAGTGCCCTGCTATAGTTCTTGTGTTTCCATCATATCAGCACAGTTCCTTGTTGGGCTTCTAGTACTGTGCTCTTTAGAAGCTTTCAGCCGTCCTGGGCACCTTTATCTTTCAGTCTCTTTTCCCATGGTAGCATGCCTAGTAACTCCTTCAGTCAACTGAAATCTAGTCTTAGTTCTGCTGACCTCATGCTTTCCCCATCTCAGGATCATGAAATCTGGAACAGAAAATTTTCTTCCACACAGTTAGTCTCCCATCAGTACCAACCCACAATTTGTGAATAATTTCTTTGAAGAGTGCCTCATGTACCTGTTCTTCCTGCCTTGGTAGCCTATGATGTATCCCCACCATTATATTGGTGTTGCATCTTTGACCTTTTATCTTCACCTCAATACATTCTCTGTTACCTTCTTCCTCCTGAACCAGGGAACAAGTATTTTTGTATTTCATAAAAGATCAGAATATCTTCAAATTGTTCCTGAAACAGTTTTAGAAGCCAGAGCTGCTAATTGGGTATCCCTTAAGTGGAATGGAGGACTGAAGACTGGGGGTCAGTAAGTCTGTAAAAATGGCCAAGCAGCATAGAAAATTCAGGAAGCGTAAGATTTCAGTACAAGCTCAATGAACTAAGACTGTGAGGCCAGACCAAAACTCCTTTGTTATCTGGCAAAATACCACAGTTGAAGTGGATGAAAACTGCATTAATAAAACTGCAATGTTTAAATGGCCCAATTTCAGCTGGTAGAGCTGAGACATGCTCCTTCAGTCAGCAGTTAGAAGATCTGATAGTTGGGGGCAGCAAGAAACACCAATGTTCCAGGCCAAGGCACTCATGAACCTGCCTGTAATTGCTTGGCAGCCAAAGACTTTAAATGGGAAAATTCCACTGGTCACATGCACAGACCAGAGATTCAAGAATAAGAATGTCACAAGGCTTTGGAGAATGGCCAAACTAAGACAAGCAGTAATTTCATGCCAAGAAGAAAAAAAAGTTTCCATTATTTTCTTCTGGTACCTCACCTGTCTCCTAGGACTTCATAGGAGTCCTAGGATTCCATTATTTTTATCAGTAAATTGAACGTGCTCTCAACAAGAACTAACAATATCTACACAATCCATTTACTTGAATAATATTTCTTAATATGGGCCTGCTAACACTAGAAGCCTAATCCTCTTCCACTCTTATAGTTGTATATTATGAGCCAACGTAGTACATTAACAAAATCCAAGCAGTCATTTACTAAAATTCACATTTTTTCAAAATAAAGATTTAAAAAAAAAAAAAAAAAAATCGATTAAGATGTTCCAAAAGCACTAAGAAGCACAAACTAGTTAATCAATCAATCAATCACTTCAAATATTAAAGAATGTAGTAAATAATTTAGAGAAGTGACACTATCAATAATTCACTAAATCTTGATTCTAAGTAATGATTGCAAAATAATAAAATCCAAAAATGTTCAACTGACTAAATAAGTGAAGAAGGCTCAAAGCCTGTGTCATTGTCTTTTCTTTATTCAAAAGCTTAATACAAGATTCTAGTAATTAAATAAATCCAATTCAAGGGTCTTGAAACTCCTTATAAGCCTTATTCATCTTTACATAACTTAAATAGAAGTGTTTATAAAGATGATGAGACAGATGTGCAGTGGCTTGCTTATAATCACACAGAACTAGGAACAAAAAACTCAGACCTCCTGACCAGTATATTCACCCAATTCCAAGGTGAGGTTTTTCACCCCATTTAACATGGCGGGGGAGTGGGGAGAAGCCTCTCGCCTTGGAATAGAGTATGAGGTGGGGGAGGAGGCAGGAAGCTGTTGTGGCTCTGCCTCCAACTGTCAGTCAGGCCAATGTCACAGCTTCTGCCTGCCCCCTGCAGACTCTGCCCCAGCTGCCTCTTGCCTCGCACCCCTGGACACCCCCGCACACCTCTTCTCTCACGCATCTCCGTTCTCCCTGTACTGTGGCTGTGAGGGGCCAGGTGGGGAGCACAGGCTGCAGGGGGAGGGATAGGTGGCAGGGGGCAAGCTGCCTGCCTCTTCCCCACCACCTGCCCCCTTATGGCCTCCCTCACCTCCCCTACAACCCTACCGCATGCCCAGCTCACTGGCTATACCACTGCCTGCCCCCTTACTACTCCCCTCTTGGCCTAATCCCCTCTGAAGTGATGGGGACAAGTTTAAGACAATCCTCCAATAATTCGATTTTATACAGGGAAAATTATAACAAACTTATAAAAGTGTTCATGTATAGAATGTACAGAATTACTGGTGGGGTCGTCTTAAATTCCAGGCTGTCTTGGATTCAGGTAAATACGGGATACTGACCATTAGACTCTCCTTTCCCTTTTTTGGTTCTACTACACTTTAAGACCGCAACTCAGCTTCTTCACGCTTGTTTAATTAGGAGGGAACCACATGTTATGTAACACAGGAGGAACTGTATGCATTTTCAGATTATCTCTTTCTAATTTTAGAAGTACATAAAAGTAATGGACTAATATAACAACTTAAACCAACTGCCCTTAGCATCACCAATGAACACAGGGGGGAAAAAAGTGGGACTCAACACAAGTCATTAATTTTCACTAGCATTATACCTGCACACAGTACCTGAACCAAAAAGGCAATTTTAGTATCATCCTGATAATCTGCTTCAGATTGTCTGAGATTTTTGAGCATAAATTTGTATTTCAAAAAGGCTTCTCGCTGCCGAGCCTCATTATCAAGCTTGCAACACCGTCGGCATCTGCCAACAGTGAGTGAATTGGCAGGTATGGAGAATTCTGTAGATGGTAGGCAATTTTCACAACCATGACAAAAGTTAATGTTTTTATAAAGCTTTAAGGGATCTGGTGGAACCTACAAAAAAAGAAAAGAAAAGAAGTTTAACAGGTAAAAGATATCTATTAAATAGGGTGGTGTTGACATCCTTAGGAATAAATTTTCTTTCTAGATTTATGTAAGGCATCACACCAGAATATAATAAGAATGACTAGCTTCAAAACCCAGAACAGGAATTACTGTTTAAAAATAGTCAAACTGGTTTTCTTTAATCCACAAGCTTTGTATCTTTTGTTCTTACTGTGTTTGTTAAAACAATTTAGAGAAAAAATCAACTGCTTTATTCTTCTATAACTAGATTAAGACCTGAGACATTATATTGCAAAGCAATTGCTGTTAACTGTATGTATCCAGATCTTTAGCAACTGTGGAAATATAACTGAATGTGAAAAAACAGCAAACTAGATCTGTAATTTAGCATGTAATCTGGCAGATGCAATTTGTCACATGGATCAAAAGATAAAAAATGGAAATTATAAACATGTTAGTGTTTTGGCTTCCAAATATCAAATTATAAAGGCCAAATGTTCTCTTTGGTGTAAAAATGCAGAGAGGAATAATCAAAAAACGCTTTTTACCTTGTCACTCCTCCCGTTCTCTGTGGGATTAGGGAGAGAGCACAGAGTCTAAGTCTCTTACTGGACAGCTAGCATCTTTTTAGCAAACCAAGCCCCTATATGTGGTCTGCCGCCTTTCTGAATCAATTCCAGGGTTTTTTCCTCTCTACTGACAGTCAGTTCTCTCGTGCTGCCATGATCACTTGGTGCCTGTGACACCAAATCCAAACATAGTTGTACTTGTAAACTTTAACCCCAGCTGGAGTTGGCCTGAAAACCAAGGAAAGAAAGATCTCCTATCCCCAGATTAAGAACATAAGAAGTGCAATTTTGGGTCAGACCAATGGTCCATCTCTAACAGTGGAAGAAGTGGATGTGCACTAGAGGAAAGACACTGAACTAGATATCTCTGGAGTGATCTATCCCCTATTCATTATATTCCCTGGCATCCACCATTGGTGATTTACATAAACCAGAAGAAACACCTCCAACCATTCTGTTCAATAGCCATAGACAGATCTATCATGTATGAATTTAGACAGTCTCTTTCTGAACTTGGTTATGCTAGCTGCCTCTACCACCTCCTGTGGCAATGAATTACACAAGTTAATTAAATCCATAAAAAGTACTTACATTTGTTATTTTAAACCTGTCACCTAATTTCACTGGGTACTCCCTAGTGCTAGTATTCCCTGTTTACTTGGTCCACACAGTTCATGATTTTATAGACCTCTATCATATTCCCCCTAAGCCTTCTCCTTTCCAAACTGAAAGGTCCTATAGCCTTTTTAGTCTTTCCTGGTATGGTGACTGCTCCATGCCCTTGATCATTTTGGTCGTCTTTCTCTGTACTTTTTTCCCCCTCTTAATTCTACTACAATGCTTTTTGACATGTGGAGACCAGAACTGCACACAGTAGTCAACTGGTCATATATCTGATTAGCCATGACCAAATTGCTATCTGCTTCTGACCACTACCAAGTCACATATCCCTACTTTCAACTACAGCAGTGATCATGTGTTAAGCCTTGGCTCCAAAGCCAAAGTTCAGTTTATGGTATCCATGCTCCTCAGCTGCCAACAAACCTCCAATGGATGGTTAAGACTTTTAGCTGGTTGCTAGGTTACATAAATTGCACATGCTTGCAAGAAGGTATAAAATAGATGCAAAGAGCAAAAACAACAGCAACAGCACCCCAGCAACACAGAAGGAAAAATGCCCAGGTAGCAATCCAGAACCCTCCTGGGGGAAACAACAGTGAAGCTGCAAAAGGCAAAATCATCTTAATAAAGCCCAGTGGGTAAATGGGACGCACTGAGAAGCACAGCAAATTATGTGTGTCAAATGGATGGAGTTTGGAAAAAAAAAAGTTATTTTTTCCATAGCCAATGCAATAACTGACAATTAAATCCCTCAACAGAAACGAAGAATCTCTTACCTTGCTTTGCAAGTGGTACTACTTTTAACACAACTCGGTACGTTATTGAAATGTTTTGCTACAAGAGCACACTGTTGGCTCATATTCAGTTTATAACCCTGAGGTCTTTTTCAGCAGTACTGGAACCCGGCCAGTCATTCCACAACCTTCACTGGTACATGTGACTGTTCCATCCTAAGTGCAGGACTTTGTATCTGTCCTCACTGAATTTCATTTGATCCATTTCAAACCAGTGAGCCAGTTCATCAGTCATTTTGAATCATCATCCTGGCTTTCAAAGTGCCTGTAACCCCATCTGGCTTGGTGTTATCTGCAACTTTCTATATGTGCACTCAATTTCATCCTCTAAATCTTGAATGAAGATATTGAACACTACACCACCCAGGACAACCTCCTGGGGAGCCCCACTTAAATGTTGCCTCTCAATTAAATCTTGGACCATTGACAACTACTCCTCGGGCACAACGATCTAATTATGTATCCGTTTGACATTTCTTTAATCTACACTATAGTTCTTTAGTTTACTAATGTCATGAGAGACAACATAAACCTTGCTACAGTTGAGGTATATTGAACATTCACTGCTCTTTCCCATTCAGAAAATCTATTGCTTTGTTGTTAAAGGAAACAAGGTTGGTCAAGCATTACTTCTCTTGACAAATCCACGCTGGCTGTTTCAATGACCTTGATATCCTCTTAGAACAAGGGTACTCTACCCGTAGCCTGAAGTTGCAAGCCAATCCTGCCCACAAATTGGCCACATGCCAATCATTTGGCCAACAGGATCAAAAGGTTGATCACCACTGCTCTAGATCAGAAGTGCCAAGGACCTGGCTTGTGGGCAAGATCTGGGGCCCTGTGCTTCAGTGGCAGGGGGAAGAAGCAACAGGTGCATTAACTTTGGCACAGTCATTAGGTCTAGATCCAACCTGTGAGGGGCCTAACTACTGAGTTTAACACCACTATTCTAGGTTTTTTAGGTCCTTGCTGATTTGAAACCACCCAGCTTCTATAAAAATACTTTAATTCATTGGCCCCACAGGATATAACGTTCCCTTCCTTAGGCTGTTTCTTGCTTTCATCCATACTGTTAGCTGTGTTCACCCTCTGATAGGTGACCTAATGCAGAGAAGACTGAAGCTCTTTTTCACTTCAGCCTCTTCGGCATCACCTTTTACTAGATTGCCCTGACCATTCACTAAGGGACTTACATATTCCTTGTTCTTCCTCTGACTTGTGAAATAATTATAGAATCCTTTTTTGTTGCCTTATAACCCTTGCTGGCTGCATTTCAAATCATACTTTAGCACTCCAGGTTTTGGCTGGGTTTCGCTCATGTGATATTCTTATATTCATCCCTGGTAACATAGTCAAATTTCCACTCTTTATAAGATTCTTTTTAAAGTTTCAACTCACTAAAGAGTTCACTGACCAGCCAGGCTGGTCTTTTTCTATACTTCCTACCCTTCTTTAGCACTGGGACTTCCTGTTCCTGCATTCTTAATACGGCCTCCTTTAGGAACAATGAGCTTTCCTGGACTCCTGTCTCCCTCAAGCTTGTTGCCCAGACTACTTGTCCATCAATTTCCCAGGTTTGTTAAAGTCTGCTTTTCTGAAGCCCAGTCCCTTTGTTTGACTGCTGTCTTTTCTTCATTTCCTTAGGATCTTGAGCTCTAATATTTTGGGGTCATGGTCATGCAAATTGCATTCCACCTTCATATTCTCAACCAATTCATCCCCATTTGTGATTAGCAAATAGGGAAGAGCTTCTCTCCCTCTCCCAGTTTGCCTCCTTCTTCCCCACAAGCTGCTGTTTCCACAACCAGAAGCAAAAAGTTCTCACAGATAGTCCAAAAACTTTCTTTACTGCTCGGGTACTGTTGAGTTACTGTCCAAACAGAAATGTTCCATAACCATCAGGTCCTGCAATCTGGATATTTCTTGTTTGCAAACAGCCTCATCTACCTCTTCCCCATGGTTTGGTGGTCCACAGAAGACACCCATCATGACATCACTCTTTCTGTTCTCCCCTTCTACCTTGACCTAGAGACTTTCAATGGGTCTACTTTCTACTTCGTACCAATTTGGAACAAGCATATTTCTTTTATGCAAAAAGTAACACTACCACCTCCTTTTCACCTGCCTATCATTTCTGAACAAGTTGTACCCAGTATTCCAGACATATGAATTATGTTATCAAGTTTCATGTAACCCAATTAGATCATCCTACTGTTACTGTAAAAAAGGGTTCCAGTTCTTACTACTTATTCCCCAGGCTTATTGCATAAGTGTATGCTGCTTGGGTGCATCTTTGATCACAAATACTGTAACAACAACAACAATAATAATATAATAGAAGACGTAAATACCTTAAGTACTCTAGCAACTTCAGGGTTAAAGGTTGGTGTTTTAATATACTGAAGAAACAATGTGCATATTCTTTTTCTCAGTCCTTCAAGATTGCATCTTTTCACTCCTCTCATCATAAGGTCAACCTCTCTGTCAATTAATTCCACTATTTCCTGTGTGAGCTTACAGTCATGCTCCTATATATGCAAAGATGTACACAAAAAGAATCCACTCAGTGTACTATCTATATTTAGATTTGTTAACTGTTAGATTTAATGCAAGATAACTAAACATGAAGACAAAAGATACAGTACATTCCTTAAATAACTGTATATTCCTAAATCTATGCATTAAAGAGGAAGGTTAAACTTCAAAGTATCCTGCAAAGAAAAGACAACTATTAGAGGTTTTTTTGAAAATACTATGTGTAGTTTGTTCTTCCTGTTTTTATAAAGCAGGACTATCTTATTTTCTATCGCTCTAATAAAATTGCTTACAGCTTCTAAAAATCAGTGCTATTCTTCAAGAAAAATTGGTAAGCATCTCAGGTACCAGGGTTCCCCAAGATTTTAAAAGACTGCTTTTAATCAAAGAACTGTAAAATTCTTTAACTTAATAATCTACTTAGGTGTTACTCTTACTTAAAAAAAAAAAAATCACAAGGAACAAGACAAAACATCAAACATGGGCCAGCTCATAACATTAAAAACAAACAAACATTTCTAAAAGCCTTCTAAAATTCAAACATACTCTCCTATGGGGAGGCAGAGACATGACTTCCCAAATACACATATAGCCCAAGAAGAGGCTGGGCATTTGAACTGAAGTTTAGGATATGTATGTATATCTTTTTTAGTCTCTGGGCCCATGATGATTTGCCTCCTTTAAGATCTCACTGGCTGCATGCAGAGATGGTGATATAATAAAATGCTGACAGATGAGAGGAATAAAAATTCAATCAGCTAATTAGATAAAGCACCAAGAAGCCCCACTGAAGCATAAGAGCTATACAGACACTGGGTGAGCCGGGGCAAACTGACACAATTCCTCTTCTGGTCATGCACTGAGCTAGGTACGAGGATATGCCGAGCTGAAAGTAAAGTGCTGCCCCTCCACCCCCCCATTTCTATAAGCACCCACAATGTCAAAGTCAACATTACACCACTCTAAAGCAGAGATGTCAAACACATGGCACGCTGGTAGTCTAGTGGGCTATTAGAAGTGCATACCCTCAGCTCTGCACCACATTATTCCATTTTGACATAAAAATCACACCCATTCCCCAAGTATCTAAAGACTTTTGTACTGCTTCTCTTACTCATTCACAGAAATGAGGAAATAAAACAAAAAAGAGACAAAAACAAATTTCAAGAAACTGTTACTTTCTCCAGCTGTTAATTGCTTTACTAAAAATAAGGAAGGGGGTAGGAAAGGCATTTTCAATATTTCAATAGCCATATTTTTAGACAAAAATGGCAAACCAAACAGACATTTTATAACCTGGCTTTAAAGGGCATTACTTCTATTCTGTACCATTCATAAAAATATTCATAAAACCACTAAAAGTTATCCGTTACAGATTTATCAAGTTAATGTAATTCTTAAACTTCATACTAAGAAAGTGAATTTCATCTGAACACAAATATGTAATAAAAACTTGTGAAGCTATTGTTTTAGAATTGCCTTAAAAATCAATATTTATCATACAAAGCGATAGTGCAACATAAAATTTACAGTATTTTGGCTTTACAAATTCAACAAATACTTTTTAATACTATATGATCGGGCTGACACCTTTTTGCCATAAGAAGTCTTGCTGTTTTGTCAGCACCAATTTAATGTCTGTGGCTTTGGAGATGGAAGGTGCAGCCTACAATTAAATGTAAAGGGAAAAATAAAACTTACCTTCACAGTATGTCTGAGCGTTAACAGTACATCTAGCCTCTCATCTTGTAGGAGGTCTTTCATACTAATGCTGCGGTAGATTTCAAGCAGTTCTCTGGCACGGAGTGTATACTGAGTATCCATTTCAGTGATTTTTCCATCAAATGCTTTCCATTTCTTTGGTTTGGCACACTTCAGAAACAATTTGCATCACTGTGAGTTTTTATAATTTGATCAATAGCTAAAGATGTGCATTATGCTATATAAAATTCCATCATAACAAACAAGGACTATGCATTAACACTTACCTAATATGAAAGGCTATTTCTATTTACAATATTTCCACAGTATCTTTTACAGTAGAGCAAGTTTTCAGTATCACACAATTTGTAAATATATGTATGCAGTTCATGACCTTTCTGGATTGCAACATATTAAAAGTAAATTACATTGTCCCATAGAGCCATGCTCTGTTAGTTTAAAATGAGATTACCGAAGATAGTTCTGGAATACATGAGCTCAAAACTGCTACTAAAAAGTCAGTGGGAGTATTGCCTGTGGGAAGACTACCCACTTAAACCCTTAACACCTATCAGACATCAGAGACATTTCTGTGCTATTTAAGATAAACTTTGTATTGTTGCTGCTTTGTAAAAATGGCCAGTTTGATCAATCAATCTAGTTCTTGGTTTTTGGGGGTTGTTTTGCTTACTTTTTGTAATTTTTGTTCATATTCCTCTGTAGTGTAGGGATGCCGTCAGGGGCCCAAGACTAAGCGGAAGCAGCAACTTCTGGTTCACAAGCGTGAACACAAACATCAATACAGGACTGCTGGCAGTAGACGTTTTTCTGGGAACTCACTCCCCTAACCTCACCATTACCCCAGATTGCCACCTGGGGCAGTTGACTCTATCACCTCCCTCACACCCAGTTACACCACTGCTGTCCCTTCTCTCTTCCCTACAGTCTGTGCATCTTTCCTTCCGAAGGACTTTCATTTCCTATTTGTGCTCCTAACTTTTAGCATTTTGGCTAGCGATTAAATAATGGTAAGGGGGGAGCATTACAGAGATATACAGCAGATCCAACACTGAAGCCATTATTATATATACTTTTTGGAACATTCAAAAAACTTTCTTTTAACATGATCAAAATACTAAAGATAAGGCATTTAACCCAGGCTTTCTGACTTATATATGAAAAGTAGATAAATCACTTAACCAAGGAATGGGCAGTTATTTTATCTGGAGGGCTGCATAATGACTTTTGGTGCACTGTTGAGGACTGCAAGGGTAATATTTAAATTAAATAAATCTAATTTTTATTTCAAAAAAATATTTTTGTCCTGATTTACGTGTGTTTGTGTAGTACAGGCAGTCCTCGGACTTACGACACAATTGGTTCCTGAAAGTCAAAACGTTGTAACTCGGAACTGATTTTCCCATAGCAAACAATGTTATAAATGGGGAATTGGTTTCTGAACCAAGGCCCGATACCCTATTTTCACCAAAAATAACACAGAATTTTGTACTAAATCATTTAAGGATGAGTAATATAGCTACATTAATGTATTTATATTGTAAATAGCAATCATATTGATTTGTAAGGACTTCTTTGAGATGACTTTGCTGGACTTTTTAAAGGGTTTTTGGCTTGAGTTTTCTCAGGAGTCTTGGCTACAGGTTCTTCTGGAGTCTTGTCTGCTTTCTTAAAGAAAGCGTCCAAGAAGTTTGGACAGATGTTCTTCAGGGAGATGGGTGACACAGAAAACCTGTTCACTGGCGTGGCATTAGATCAAGCGTGGTAAGGTTGAAATGGACATCAGAAAGTTGAAACAGGGTGTTAATTTATAAACGTTGTAAGTGTGAAATGTAACTTGAAACATTTGTAAGTCAAGGACTGCCTGTAATGTATACAGAGGTGTAACAGTGTATGTAGACTGCATATTTCAAAACAAAGCCTTACTCTTGTATATTGTATGTGGGAGGTTTGTGGGCTGTGGTTGTGGGTGTGGGGTACATGTGTGGGATTTGTGAGGGGATAGGTAGGTGTAGGGTTTGTGGGGAGGGTGTAAAGCGATGTGGGTGTGTATGGCATTCATGGGGAGGTCTATGGGGGTGGGACCCCCCCCGACCAAGGGTCCTTGGCCCAGAGCGTACAGCTCCTGCTGCTGGCAGGGCTCTCAGGGCTCTCATGGCCCATGGCAGAGCCCCCCAGTAGCACACTGCTCTGGCTGAGTCCTGAGAGATGCATGTGCTGGTATGGAGCCAGCCTGGCCTAGCCTGACTAATGGTGCATGGATCTTTGGACCAGAATGGGCTGGCTTTGTGTCAGCACATGGGGCTCCTGGCACTGCAGGTGGGAATCTGCCCACCCTGGGGCTGGGCCAGCAGTGTGTACTCCCAACTGCAGTGCTGGGAGCCCCGCATGCTGGCACAAAACCAGCCTGGCCAGCCCGATGGTGTGCGGCTCCTGGAAGGAGTGCTGGGAGTTGCACGTGGTGTCACAGAGACTGTCTGTCCGATGGCATATGACTCCCTGCCCGCATACCACTGGGCCAGGGGGGTCTGTCCACCATCTGTAGCTCTTGGTACTGCAACCTGGCTCAGTGCCTCCATGTGGGGCTCCCAGCACTGCAGGCAGGAGATCCCCTGCCCACTCACCAGCTGTCCTGTAACGCACCATCACACTCCATGCCTCCACGTGGGGTTCCAGCTGGAATGCTGGGAGCCCCATGAAGGTGGAGGCACAGATCCCACTGTGTCCAACAGCACATGACTTCTGAAAGCTCACCTCCTGCCAGCTTTCAGAGGGGCAGCCACAACCTGGTAATAACTGTTTTTTAGAAGGGTCCGATAGGCTGGATAGAATGGCTTGGTGGGCTGTATCCGGCCTGTGGGCCATAGTTTGCCCACCCCTGACTTAACCTGTCTATAAAAAAGGGATAACACCAGTTTCCTGAGTACAGAAAAGGGGACCAAAATGTAATTAGTGTTTGCAAAGTACTTGGAATATGAAAGACACTAAACACTATTACTACTGTCAGCTGTAGAGGGGTGCTATGAGGATAATTTCATTAAGTTTGTGAAATACTCAGACACTACAGTGACACAGGCCACATAAATGCTATAAGGATACTAAGTTATAAAGAAAATAGGTTAGTCATAATATGTACTAATCACATTTGTTAAGAACAAAGAGTCTATAAAGCTTTTATATTCAAGTTATGCAAAGAAAAGTAGTCGAAGTAAAAGTAGGGACTCCTAATTGAAAACCTGACAGACATAACTATATCACCACTGGGTGCAGAGCTATAATTAAGTGAGGTATTACTAATTAGGACTGATGAACTGGAGCTAAAATTGTTGAAGAAATCTGACAGAAAACAGGCTGAATAATGAATTCCTAAACCTTTCAATTAGAACTAGTAAACTCTGAATACTGGAAAGAGGCAGATGTTACTCTATCATGAAGGGTATACTTGAACACGAGAAAAGAACTTTGCTTTGCAATACATTAATGTATTACAAAGCCTTTTAAAGTATTTTATGAGTTACCTTATCCTGCATTAAATCAATAGATTATAATGCCAAGTCATTTGGTCCCTGATATTATAATAACAGTTTTAAATTGCTAGCATGATTTTCCTGTGGACATGTGCATTAGGGCTGTGAGAAGTTTCAGTCCCCAATTTGATTTGGCCGAGATTCGGCCCAATTTGGTGACCAAATCTCTGAATCCAAATCGAATCAGAGGACCCTTTAATCTCTTCAAATTGAATCGAAACCCTCCAAATCGATTCAGAGAAATTCAGCAATTCAGAGATAGACACAGCTTTAAATGTTTTTTCTACATACCTCTAGGTAGTAGCAGGCGGCTCGTAAATGCTGTGATGCTGGGGTGGATGGAGTATCCCACAGGAGTGTGGGAGGGCTCCCCAGTGCACTCAGCAACAGATCTGGAAGTAGACCAGAAGCCGACTGCTGAGCCAAAGTGGATGTGGGGGGAAGGGCTGCTGCTGAGCACATGGGGGCCGCCCCCTGCACTCCTGTGGGATGCTCCATCTACCTCAGCATCGCAGCATTTATGAGCCATGCCTGGTACTTCAAGGTATGTTAAAAAAACATTTAAAGCTGTGTCTATGGCCAAATTGCTGATTCAGAGAATCAACATCAAATTTTTGGATTTGGCCGAATTGAGGACAGTGATCTGACTCAACAAATCGAATCATTGTCCCCGATTCAGGCCAAATCCGAATCAAATGGGGCCCGTTTTGCACACCCCTAACGTGCATTCAGCTTCCTGTGGACACATGCATTTCATTAATCCCCAATTAAGAAATTACTTTACTGGCTTTCTTGCATGTATACCAGCCTCTGGCTGCTTTACTATTCATTCTATCCAGGAAGAGCGCGCACCAACTGCAGATGCTTCTTCAGCCTGACAAAGAATATCTAAACCCAAAAGCTTGCAAAGAATAATTTTTCCAACTATGAGTTGGTCTGATAGAAGATACTGGATTTATCCAAAAAACCTTAACTGCCTATGTCCTTAGACCAACATGGTTACAACCTGTACCCTTATGCTCTTTCAGTTTATGACTGGTCTTATGAAGAGTCAACACGCAAGGGTTGCTACAGAAATGGAAATTACAGCCTGCCCTCTGTGACAAATTTATGTAACATTTAAGTGATCCATCAGCTTTAGTTTTATGTAATGGAGATTTTTAAAGTGAAGCACCAAATCTGTGGTACTATGGTAAGTTGTATAAAAATCTCAGCATGAACTGTCTTTCGTGATTCTTGCACATTATATTAAAACTCAGTATTTCAAGAATGAAATGATGCATCTAAATGAAACAAGTAGCTCATCACTGAAGAAATATCACTGTCCATCTCATTACTATGAAAAGCAAGATTGAATCTCAAGCATTGCAGTTCTCAAGCTCTTTGATTTCAGACCTATTTTTAAGTACTCAGGATTGATACATGAAATTTAAACAACTCTAGATTTCACCCCTTCCCTCCCATCTCTCTTGCTTTTCAGTTTGGTGGCAGTGATGTGGAATTTACAATAATCCTGTTATATGAATTGCTTCACAGAGAAGGACTGCTGTAATTGTACTCTGTTGCCAGCACATGAAAGCAGATCAGAGCACCAGAGGAGAGAAATAAAAGAATGCAGGCATAGAGAGAGGGAAGGGAAGAAAAAGTGCAGAAACAGCAGGTGAAAAACAGTAAAGAATCTGAAAACTATGACCATCATGAACAACAGGAAATAGAACCCTTTCCTCAAAAGCTCAGGTTGCGTACGTCAATAATAAAATAGTACCCTTTCAAAATACAAATGCAAAACTAATCAGGGAGTCCATATTAAAAAGGAAAAATAAAGAACTCCTGTAGGAAGGTAATGAATATAGAGCCAGAAGCATCTAAAATGATGCTTTATAAAAGTAAGAAAGGATTCAATTAGGAGAGATCACACAGGGAGTAAAACTTCATGCCACAGAGCAGTAGTAGTGCAGTTACCTACAGACTACAAGTAGGCTAGGCGAGACACATAAATGGCAACTGGAGTGCGAGTGCAGTTATGTCAGTACAAAGTTCAAGTAAAAAGTCTCAAACATAGTCAGTACCTAGTCCTCTAAAGCAGCAGTCAATTATGCTTTCCAGCAGTGGGCCAGAATGACCCGGCTTAGGTCTGAAGCAGGTTGACAGTAGGTCCTGGCTGCCACCACCATTTCTCCCAGCCACATAGCTGTGATGTAGCATAAGTGAAGTTTCCTGCCACGTAGCTGTGGCACAGCCAAGTCTACTAAAGCCCCTGAGCTACATGGGCCAGACCCAATGACTTGGAGGGCTGAAGGTTGCCAGCTCCTGCTTTAAAGGCTTTTGAAGAGCTAGCATCAGTTTAGCATCAGGCTTTTAAAGTGCTAGCATCAGGCAGCTGGTGCAGCTCTAGTATTCCTGTTCAGGTAGCTAAGAGCGATGATTATTAACACCTGTGAAGTAAAGAACAATGGGCCATTAATGAGCATTAACTCTCTTAGCTGCCTGAATAATAATTCATACCAGAGCTGCACTACCCGGGATAAGGGGGCAGCTGCTCGGCAGGGGCAGAGGCAGAGGCAGAGGTGAGGCGAGAGCTGGGACGTTCATTTTAATGTTTTACCAGATGCGCAACTTGGAAGAAAACAAAATGTCACAAGTACCTAAGAAGAGGACGTTAGGGGTGCAGAACAGGAAACAAAAAGCTCAGTTAATGACTACAATGAAAAAAGATGCAGATATGATGAAAAAAAATACTTAAAATCTATTAGCGACAACCCATGCAATAGTATCGAGATGGTCACAGCAGCTATATCAGATGAAAAATGCATAGATGATCCACAATTCAACTTCCAAGAATCATCACAAGAGGAAAAGATGCAACTCCCTGACAAAAATTAAAGAAACACTGTAAGAACCTTCATTGTACATTGACATACGGAGACAGCACTGACAATAACAGTGTAGACTTCTGCAAAGAACTTGGCTATCTCTAAAATATACTTCCAACAGACTTTGTGCTCTCAAAAAGTCCTATATTTACAACAGTGAACATCATGACAACTTCCCAAGCACATGGAGAGCACTCAGGATGCTGTCAACCATGCTTGTATTGCTGGTGAGCAGCAAACAGAGCTTTTCAAAGTTGAACCTCATAAAAACATATTTGTGACCAACAATGGGAGATGCCATGCTATCTTTGATGGCCATCCTATTGAGAATATTGTGGCTCAAAATATAGACCTGTCACAAACAATATCAGAGTTTGTGGCAGCAAAGGCATCCAGAGGTGTCTTCTGGGTCTTGAAATCTTAGTGAACAAAGTCTTTCTGTTATTGTTATTTACTAGTTTAGTGTTTCATTTAATGTCCATTTGTCACAGCTATAATGCTATTTTTATGACTTTTATTGTTTATTATTTGAATAAAACTGAATTGAATTGTGCCGTTTCTTCCTACTTTTTTTTAGTAAGTTATAAAAAAAAACTTTTGAGATTACCACTTTATTTCTGAAAATGGGGAAGGGCGAGTGCCAAAACATAGGTTTGCCCAGGGCACCCTCTTCCTAAAGGCTAGCTCTGAATAAGATCTCATCAAGCAACTGTACCACTGAATTTGGGTTAAGTGATGGAGAAGCCCAAATAAGAGCCCTAACAAAGAGGGAATCAGAAATAATTACATCTAATGACTATAAGGACATGAACTGCAGGCCTGAAGCTGTCAGAGGGTAAAATTAGATCCGGAACATAGTCTACAAATAAAAGCAGCACTTACATACCATATCAGATACACAGGCTTTCAAAGAGTCACAACCCAAATCATTGGCAACAGTCATAACCCAAATCATTACTTTCTAAGGAATACCCTCAACCAGTGGGGAGACAAAGAAATAATAAACTTCTGTACAAAACAGCATAATTTCCATCTCCCAGGACTAAGATGATAGGTGTGATAATTAAAGACTAGTTTTGGGCACTGCATTTTTTTTAAAAAGCTGCAGACAGATTGGAAAGAGTTCATCCAAGAGAAAACAAGAAAAATGATTAGAAGTTTATAAAACATGGATGGCAAGGTATCTGAGTAAATCCGATATCTTTTATTAAATCAAAAGATATTGAATTTATCCAAAGAACCTTGTCTACCTATGTCCTTAGACCAACGCAGCCACAACTTATACACCTAAAACATGGCTGAACATTAATGAACTTCTTTAGCCGAAAAAGAGAAGACTGAGGGGGAATATACTAAGTGGCCACTGATAAATATAGGGGAACCCCTTCCAGCCCCCTCCCCCCAAAAAACCCAGTGCTTTACTGGAAAAGGAACTGCCTCAATTTGACCCGGCTCCCCCAGAGACAATATAGATCAGCGATGGGCAATTATTTTGGCTCGAGGGCTGCTTAATAAGTTTTGGTGAGCTGTTGAGGGCCGGAAGGGCAGTCCCGCCCCTTGACAAGCACCCTGCCCCTTAGTCGCCACCTTAGGAATGGAAGTCCCGTCCCTAGCTTCTGACCTTTGCCATCGGAAGTCCTGCCTCTTGTCCCTGGACTCCTTTTGGAAAGAGTGTGGTGGGGCACTGGTAGTGCTGCCACTTTAGGGACTGGGCCAGGGAGGGGCAGGTGTTTGATTAGGAAGGCCATTTTACAACCCAGCTCCCTGGGCTGAGGGCAGTTTGTGATCAGCAGGCAGAGGAGAAACATTGCTCTGCTAGGAACTGTGGAGAACAGGGTGAAGCTACGGGACAGAGGCGGCCACATTTGTCCTGGGTAAGACATGAAACTGCACCCTTCTGGGTAAGGGGGGGTGGGATCTGGTGGGGCTCCCTGTGGCAGGGAAGTCCCCGAGAAATGCCAGGCCAATCACCTTTCTGGTGAAAGGTGAGTGTGGGGCACCTTAACCCCAGCCCCAACATCCCTGGTGCGTTCAACCAGTCCAGGGGGAGCCCAGGCTCATGGGAGTCCTGAGACAGGGCCCAGATGAGTGGAAGGACCTGGAGCAGCACCAGGCTCTTCATGAGTCCTGTGGCTGCAGGGACCCTGAGAGGGGGCCAGGCACAGCTACAGCCACCTGCGCTTTACAGGATGTAATACCCCAGGGCAGAGGGCCAGACAGGACTATGGCCACCTGAGCTGGACAGGATTACAGACCTCAGTGAGCCCCAGTGAAGGGGTGGTATGTGATCCCCATCGGGGGGGGGAGGAAGAGGGGTGAGGGCTTGGAGCCCAGTATGTGTTTTGCCTGTTTGTGTGTATGTTATGAAAGACCCGGTGTGAACCACTGGTGGATGCCATCTGTGAGGATTGGGCTGCAGTGCAGGGGTGGACCGGAGCTGCAGATATCCCCTTAAACATCAGGGTTCAAAATGGGCAGCCTCCCACCTGTTTAACACCCTAATATTATTACATCAAGGCGTGGCAGGAGAGTGAGGTGGGCAGCTAGCCCGTAGACAAGGAGGCAGGTCGATGCTTGTGCTGGGCGTGAAAGCTTGCCCCTGTCACAAAGAGGGTTTGCCATCTTAGAACTGGGGAAAAAAAAACACATTTTATATCATGAAAATCAAGCATCCATAATAATACATTTTAATTTAATTAAAAAAAAATGTTTTTCCTGATTTGTGTGTTTGTGCTGTATATATAGAAGTGATTGCATGGTAGCTCAAAATGAAGTCTTACTCTTACATATTGTGTGGGGTGTGGAGAGGCGTGTGGGGTTTGTAGGGATGTGTGAATGAGTATGGGGTTTGTGGGGGCCTGGGGGGTGCATGTCTGTGGTGCGGTGAGTACGCATAGCAGTGAGTGCGGCTCCTCCCAGAGGTGTGCCAGTGTGCGTTTGCAGGGTGTGAGATTGTGTGGGGCATGCATGGGAGCCCTATGGTGTGCGCCCGCCCCGAGCCAGTCAGCACCCATCCTCGTTCCACAAAAGCCCAGAGCCAATGTGGCCTCTAATGGCTCCCTACCACCACAAACAGCATGCAGTCCCAGTGGCTTGTCCCCCTCCCCATGGCTGGCACTTCCTGGTGCAGCCGCCCAGAGCCTGTGCAGGGCTGTTGTGCACCTGCTCTCTGCTGCCACCACTGCCATGTAAGGCAGCCCAGAGGCTGTGGTGATGTGGCAGAGATGCACAGCAGCTCGGCACGGGCTGCAGGCAGCTGCATCAGGAAGCGTTGGCTATGGGGAAGGGGAGGGGCCATTTTTCCCCAGTGCTGAGCAGCAGTTTTTCCAGTGCTGCCGCTGCTCAGACCAGATGGGGAGCTTGGAGCCGAAGCAGGGTGCACAGGGTTGGAGCTGCGCATGCTGGTCTCCACCTGTACCATGGGGCTGGGGCCAGCAGCAGCAAAGAAGCTGCCAGGGCCCAGACTGCCTAGAGAGTAGTCCCACAGCAGAGCCACCCCAGCCTTGCTGCATGCCCAGGGCGTGGCAGGATGCACTACAGCCAGGACGCACCTTGGTCAGGTGGGACTGGACAAAGCCCCCCTGCCGGCTGGATCTGGCCCACAAGTTATATTTTGTCCATCCCCCACCCCCTGGTATAGATCATGCATTTCAGTAGGGCTTTTCGGAGCTTTTATCTAATAGCTGATTCAATCCTAGGCAGGACAAAGCAGGATTCAGTCAGCTGCTAGAAACCACCAAAAAGCCCTGCTAAAGTACATGAGCTATACAGATGCTGGGAAAGCTGGGTCAAATTGAGGCATTTCCTCTTCTGGGCACGTGTTGCTTGTGGTGTGGGGGCATGCCAAGCTGAAAATAAAGTGCTACTCTCCCCCTCCTTCCCTCCAAAAACATCCATCAGTGACCAGTAATAACATTCTTAAGTATTCTTATAGAGAGAATAGTGATAGACTATTTGCCCACAGGACGGGAATAGCCTTAAATTGAAACAAAGAAAATTTAAGAACCTTGTCAGCATAACGGTGGTTATCCACTGGAACAGATTATCCAGGAGTCTCTGGAACCTCCACTACTAGAAGCTGACCAATACTTGGCTGGGGTGTTTCTACATTTATCAGGGTATTAGAGTAGATTATTCGTGAAGCGCCTTCCAGCACAATTTTTTCACAGTCCTATATATTCAGATATATCATTCTTCCAAATTAACTGATACGATATTTTTGTCAGCTATATCTGGGTGAACAGCATGTAGACCATCAGCCGATTAAGATGTTCTCATGTCTCATTCATAAATCCCCTTACTAACAATGTTAGGTCTAGAACGTGGTGTACCAGCAGATTTCAAGAACAAGCCACTTTATGACCACTCTTCATAATCCTTGAAGTAAACCAAGGTTTTCAAAGAAAATATGAATTGGGGCTAATCTGAGCAGAAACACTGCCATACCCCTGAGGAGGCACCATGATGGCCAGGGAACATGGTTTTGTCTGTTTAAAAAACTGCAAATTCTTTGATTAAAAAAACTACAAATTCTATGAATAAAACCCCCCAAATCTGTGTTTTTCCATGATTAAAACGAAACGCCACTACATATATAGGTATCAGTTAAACGCAATGTTTTATTGATATGCTTACAACTTTAAAGCAATTTGGAATCCTACTAGCGCCCCAATCACTACAATAAAATACATTCTAAATACCTATAAATTTTGGTGGTGGTTTGGTTTTTTTTTTAAATGGGGGGGTGGTTATCATGGGAAAAAAAAAAATCAGAGCTCCCCCTACTCCCTTTGCTCATCAGGATGCAGGTCTAGATGCAGCTGCCCCCCTCCAACTGCTTTGTGGCACTGAGCAGCCTTGATATGCCAGTGCCCTGCCCATGCCATTGCCCCTCACTCCCCACCCATAGCCCCCTGGGCCCTGCCGGTACCACATTCTCTCTCTACTCACCACTCCCTGGGCCCTGGCAGTGGCCCTCACTCCCCAACCACAGCCCCTTGCCACCCCCAACCACAGGGGACCCAAGTGTCAGGGCTATGGGGCCAGGGACCCAGGCACCTTGCTCCCTACAGCAGCACCGAAACTCTGGCTGCCACCTGTGGGATGCAGCAGCTGCTATGGTGGAGTGGAGCGCAGAGCCTGGGCTCCCCATCCCCCATGGGTGACCTGGCCAGAGAAGAGCCCAATGGGCTGCCCGCTGTGGGCTTGGGCTCCCTGCTGTCTTCCCCTTGGGGCCTCCGCAGCCTAGTGGCCAGGACCTGGCATGGCAGCAGAGCAGGGCCAGGCGGGGAAGTTTGTTGCTGCCACCATGAGCACTGCACCACCATGGCAAGGTGCCCCCTGCTTCCCTTGCAGCAGTGAGGGGCACAGTTCCATGCTGCTACCCCTGCTGCTGCTGGGTAGGCGGAGAGAGCCTTGCCATGGCAGCATGGAGCTCGTAACAGCAGCATCAAGCTTCCCCACCCCACTCTGCTGGGTCCTGTCCACTGGGCTGTGGAGGCCCTGGTGGGGAAAGCAGCAGGGTAGGGAGCCTGAGCCTGCAGTGGGCAGCCTGCATCCACCCTCACCTTGCACATAAAATTGTGGGGGCATGTGCTCCCCCACCGAAGTGCATGCAGCAGTGGACAGCCAGCCCCCCACCCTCCTCCCAGACAAGCTGCCTGCAGCCCTGTCCCACTTACTGCCTGTGTCCTGAGACTACACATGGCCCAAGGCCCCAAGCCCCACACACTGCCCCAGCTGGGCAGCAACCCCAGCCATACTCTGTCCCTCAGTATGGGGGCCTCAATCTCCCTCTCCCTCCCCCCGCCCCCATTTACCTGTGGGAAGCTGCTCTCCAGGCTTTCTGCTGGCCATGTGCAAGTGTACATGAGGACATGCACATGGTGCCCCCTGCCTGACCTCCCTCCTCCCACTCCCCACCAGTCCCTTCCAGGCTGCAACTCTGCCAGCCTGCAAAGGGAAACCCATTTCCTAGGGTTGGAATAGGGTACAGGGTAGAACAATATCAGAAATCCCATAGAGCAAACACCCATAGCTGGGTAGCTTTTGATTATGCATCTGAGTTACTGCAAGCTATATATCTAGTTAGCTCTCAGGTAGTTTACCCATGAGTATCATCCAGAGGAAGGTGGAGATTCCCTCTGGAGGCAGGCAGTTCCCTGATCATGAGTTTTGCAAGCGAGCACAAGTTTCAAATGGTTCAGCTCTTCTTTCTCTCTGCCGCCTTCTCCTGGGCAATCCTTAACTAATATAGCCCTTGTGACCTCATTTACCTGGTCCAATGGAGAACAGCACCTGCTGGCTGTTAGTCAACCAATTTGAAATGCATCACTAGTTGCTAGGCAGACTGGCAGTTCCCAGCTCCCCAGGGAGTATGATGCCAGTCACAGAAGAAGAGGGAGCAGGTTTCCTCCCTCCCTCAGGAATGTATCCAGCTCAGGTTACCTAAAGAGATAGGGTAAGGTGTGTATCCTCTGCTGGTCCCATCCTAACCAAACTGGCACAGAGCAGAGTTTTTGGGGAGAAAGAGGTGGCCTTTTGCCACATAGCCCACACTAGGAGCTAAACATTCCCTCTAGCCCCTGGTAGGGGAAACTCCTGCTCCAGCATGGAGCTCCGGCCCTGGTTCTCTCCTCCTCCCCAGCAGCACCAAGAACAGGGGGAGAAGAAATCCCCCTCACCCTCTGTGCTTTGCTCTCACCAGGCACCTGGGGGTGATTTTCCCTCCCCCTGTTTGAGGGGAAGGAGTACAGGCCGCTGGGCAGGAGTTCTCCACTCACCTGACTCTGTTGGGAGGAATTTCCGTCTGCCCACCTACACATACACCACCCTGTGCTTTGCTCTGCACCAGGAGGGATTTCTTTGGTTTCCCTCTTGCCTGGTTCGGGCAAGATAGGCAGGGGAGATGATGAGGCAGAGGGGAATTATCAGCCCTATGCATGGGTAACCATGCACATGGCCCAATGTTTTCATTGCGGGAGAACAGCCATGTCATGATGGAAATAATATTTGCCAGGGGCTTTATACTCTGACCACAGGAGCTCCTTTCAGTGGGAAGAAGAGATATCTAAATCTAAGTGGCTTTTGCCATCCCTAACTGGTTATCTCCCTTTTACCTCTTGTCTTCCCCACAAGGAACCATCTTTATCTACACCACCACTAAATACAACTTTAAAAAACAGAAATTCTCCCTTTCTTTTCTTATATTTAAGACAGATAGGCTTGCCACAAAGGAAACAGAGAAGAAAACTTATACCACCCCATATTCCCCACAGTAGAAAGAATAGGAAAGAGAGATGAAAGCAACGGGAAAAAATCACTCATTTCTCATTACAAAATAAAAAATGAGCAAGAGAGAGAAAATGCGAGCGAATGAGCGAGCGCACGCGCATGCAAGACATACAAAATGATTCATTAACTCACATCACACAAAGATTCTCCAGATAACCATTTTTGAGGAACAAAGAGGAAACACAACAAGCTATTTTATGCCTCATGAATCTGTTTATCCCTGCCATCAACTCCCTGCTATGAATCAAAATATTGGGAACATCTCTTTTTCCCAAGGTATCTGTAGAAGCTCCTCTGTACACAAATTAAAATGAAATGCTGGTGATATTGAAGAATAGTTCCCATGTTCTTAAAATAATGTAGACAGCAATGGGAAGAATATATTGGCTTCAGACTGAATGCCTGTTACAGCATGATTCTTAAGTGTCTTGGGGAAGAAGCAGTTTAATATCTCCCTAGAGTGCCATTCCCTAAGCAGAAAACTGACTTAATATTACAAACAAAAGTAAATCCTCTATTTAAAAAAAATTTATACAAAAAAAAATCAGGGGCATCTATGCACTGAGAAGCCTAGAAATTAGAGCAAAGTGTCATGACTTTGATACTGATCCTATGATTTCATTTATCAAGTCTCCTGATTTTTACATTCTTGAAAGCAGCAACTTTGGTGATGCTATAACATGTAACAATACAGCAATTATAAACCCACTTACTTATGCTCTCATCAACATTTCTTATCAAGTCAGTTGTTCATAATGAGAAAGGTCAAAAATATTATCAATATGACATAACCTGTTGCCTGGTTTAGTAAAACTCAAATATTAACTTTAAGTTCTCAAATATATTGTAAAGCTCAATAATATAAGGCATTTCATGGAATGATATATTTGCTTCATAAAACACTGCTATCTTCCCCCCTTAAATAAAAGTTAAAAGGGTTCAACAACAACCAAAATTCAAACATACTATTGTTGTTTCATGTGGTTAGGTTTTTCTCCCCCCACTTTGATTTCCGAATGTATCCCACATGAATGTTTTTTTCATAGATTTCATAGACATTAGGGCTGGAAGGGACTTCGGAAGATGATCGAGTCCAGCCCAATGGCAGGAAGTCAGCTAGGGTCATAGGATCCTAGCAAGGTAAGCAACCAATTTGCTCTTGAAAGTGTTCAGTGTAGGTGCCTGAACCACCTCCGATGGCAGGCTGTTCCAGACCCTGGAGGCTCGGACAGTAAAGAAATTCTTCCTTATGTCCAGC
>NW_017728931.1:104934937-104945894 GCF_001723895.1 Crocodylus porosus
CAGAGGCTGGGCTATGATGCTTGCCAGCTCCTTGAGTACCCTGGGGTGTAGACCGTCAAGGCTAGCTGACTTGAAGGTATCCAGGTTCTCAAGGTGTCCCTTCATGAGGTCAGCATTACCGAAGGGCAGGAGATCTCCCTCACCTGGACTGCCTTGTCCCATGGTGGGCATGGGTGTCCCATGGGACTGATGAAAGACCAACACAAAGTACCCATTTCATAGGTTGGCTTTTTCCTGGGCCTCAGCTGTCAGTTGCCCCATCTGGTTCAGCAGGGGTCCAACGTTGCCCTTGCTTTTTCTCCAGCTCCCCACATATCTGAAAAAGGAATTTTTATTGTCCTTGATGCTCAAAGCTAGCCTTGGAGTTCAGGCACAGCCTTGGCTTTCTTGGTTTGCTCCCTGCAGGACCGGACCAGTGCAGAATATTCCTTCTTGGATTGTGAATCCCATCCTCCATCCTTTGTAGGCCTTTCTTTTTAGCCTCAGGTCTGCTAGGTCCCTGGAGAGCCAGGAGGGCTGCTGTGCCCTCTTACTGCCTTTCCTTCGAGCTGGTACAGTGGGGTCCCCCAAGGCTTTGTCTTTGGACCCATATTGTTCAACATCTTCATTAATGAAGCAGACTGGCCAGATTTGCCGATAACCAAACTTTGCGGCAAAGCATCCACACAGGTAGGTGATCTAGGCTGGCCTGGACAGGCTCAGCAAATGCATTGAGGATCACTCCCTTGATGAGCAACCACTCTTCTTGAACTCCCCTCTCCCTGGGGTCGTGGTCCCTTAGGGCCTCACTGACAAGCCTCCTGAGCTTGTCAAAGTTGGCTTTCCTGAAGTCAAGGACTTCCGTGTTGCTGACTTGCCAGCTTTACGGTGGATGGTGAAGGTGATCAGCTTGTGGTCGCTGTCACCCAGCTTCCCATTGATTTAGTGTCCAAAAAAACACAGTAGGGCTCTGATAGTTAGTTAATAAATTTACTTTAGACCAAACTTGAGCAAGTTTGCAGACGACATGAAACTTGGAAGAACTGTAAACATGTTGGAGGATATAAGCATACTTCAGAAGGATCTCAACAGGTTGGAAATTTGGGCTAGTGCTCAGAGGATGAAGTTCAATATGGACAAATATAAGTTGATACACTCTGGTAGGAATAATCAAAAATACAAATACGAAATGAGTGACACCTGGCTGCATGATAGGTCCTGGAAGTCTTGGCAGATCAAACAATATTAATCTGCAGTGTAATAAAGCTGCGCAAAAGGCCAGTGCAGTGTTGGGTTGCATAAATAGAAACATTAGATGCAAGACCCGGGAGGTGGTAATGCCTCTCTACTTGTCACTGGTTAGGTCTCATCTGGAGTACTGTGTGCAATTCTGGCCTCCACATTTTAAAAAGGATATAGAGAACTATAGAGTGTCCAGAAGTGGGCAGCAAAGATGATCAAAGGTTTGGAAGGCAAGTCATGAGGAGTAGCTGAAGGAACTAGGCACTTAAAAGGGGACATGATATCAGTCTTTAAATACCTTAAGGGCTGCCATAAAGAGGGTAAGCACCTTTTCCCTCTTGCTGCAGAGAGGAGGACATGGACCGGTGGCCTGAAGTTTCAGCAAAGTAGGTTTTGACTGAATAACAGGAAAAACTTCTTTGCTGTGAGAATAGTGAGGCAATGGAAGTGGAGGTGTTCAAGAGGAGGTTGGATAGCCACTGGTCAGAGATGATCTAAGTGTAGTTATAACATGAGTATTTCTCATGCTTCTGGGCTTTGCTGATTGCTCCCCTTCCCCCCCAGCTTTTTTTTTCTTCAGCCAAGGCTGGGGACTTTGACTGTGGTGTGCCAATGCTCTTGCTGAGACTAAAACCCAGCAGGTATGGAAGTGACAGGGTGGAGGCAGAACTGCAGCTGGGTGGAGCATGGGGCTGGGGTTGGCAGCAGTGTGGAGCCCAGGCCCAGGGGGTCAGCAGCAGCGCAGAGCTCTAGTGGGCAGTGTGTGGGTGAAAGGATAGGGGTGTGTGGGGACTCCCTCCCATCCCACACTCCCTCCATGGTGCACAGCCCTGGCAAGTAGTGGCAGCAGTAGGCAGGGGTGCTCAGGACACTCATGCCCGGCGCAACTGCTGGTGCCTGGCGGCATAAGGTTCCAGCCAGCACTGCACATCGCGGTGAGGAGTGCAGCCCCTGCTGGGCCGGCTCTATCATTAGGGCTCCTTGCCAGTGTTCCCTCTGAGGTGTAGTGGTTCGTGAACGTACCGCTTGTTGTGAGGTTGCTGGCTAGAAGTTCTTGCCCCTCTGCTCAGGGTCAGACTGACTGTCATATTTGGGGTCAGGAAGGAATCTACCCTATGGACAGACTGGTATAAACTGTGGGGGGTTTCCTTCCTCTCCAGCCAGGGGCATGGCCCTCTACCTGGGACCTCTTGAGCAAATATTGACAACATTTTATAGAAGCAGGACACTAGCTGCTGTGGTTCCGTGGTTTACTTGAGACAGGTTAGGGTGGTAGGTCTATGTTATGTTAGGGTTGAGGGTAAAATTTAGATTATGGCTGTATGGGATGGTTTGGATAGGGGTATTTCTGCCTCAGGCAGGGGAGTGGATGCCCTCTGAGATGCCTTTTAGCCCTACTTCTTTAGGACTCCATGGCACTCAACTGTTCTAAACTAAAGGCACTACTTCCAAGCTTTTCAGAATTTGGCGATATCCCATTTCAAAAACTAATTTATGTACTACAGTGCTTACCTCCTTGTACAGGGGCTGGATGGTGACAAGTGAGAACTTGCTTTCTCACACCTTGCAGCACCCTGGTTAAGAATCACTGCTCTAGACCAGTGATTCTAAACCTTTTTGCACTATGGGCCGCATGGGCAAGGGCCAGTCCATCTACAGGCCAGATTGAGCCTTGCAGGGTAAGGGAGTGTGACAGGACCCTGAGGGACTTCGGAATTTGGCAGTGGGGTAGGGGTGGCACTGTTAATTGCCACTGTTCCCCCACCACAAAATTTTTCAACCCGTGAGAAGCCCCATGGGCCTGATGTCATGGCCTCATGAGCTGAATTCGTCTGCAGGCTGGGGGTTGAGCACCCATGCTCCAGACCAAATTACTGTTTCAGTTTAGTTCTTTACCACTTCTAAGTCATGAAGTCTTGATAAAAGCTAGTAATGACTTACACTGGGTCAGAATGTCTGCTGATGTAAATTCAGGACATGAAAGGGATGCTCCAAACTGTGATTCAGCCCACCAATTACTACCCCATGGTCCTAGTCCATGGGGTACTAATGATGTGGCCAGGAGAAGCCCTGATCGCCTGATGGAGGACTACCACACTCTGGGGTGAGTGCTAAAAGAGACAGGTGCACAGGTGGTTTTCTCTTCTACCCTACCAATGAGTGGACGTGGAAGACAACATGAAACGTGCATCGCGGAGAACTATGAAACGATGAAGTTTGTTGAAATCAATGGGACATGCAGGATTTAGTCCACCATGGTATTCAGCCTCTTGACTTCTTTAAGACCACAAAAATCAAAAAATTGAAAATGGAAGTTCAGGCGCAAAAATGGACAAGAAACTACAGCAGCTGTATAAGTACACCAACAATTTTACCTGAATAGATAATTAAGTGCTTACATTTTCCTACACAAAACTGTCCAGGCTGTGGGCATGCCTGCAGAGCTTGCACATACAAAATAAATCCATGCAATTCAGCATGTATTCCTACATGCCAGAAGGAATATCAAGAGTTACTGCTAGGAAAACAATACCAGCAGCTTATCTTGATAAATAAAAATGGAGGCTAACATGATGGAAGTCAGCCTACCACAACTAAAATGCTCTCCCAGGGCACAGGCAAACTTGACTGCACAAAAACAACTGAAGAACACATGCTTTTTTTGCCTGACTACACATGGATTTAGATCACAGAAGATTGCCAGTAGCTAAAACCTACCACACATGACTTTTTTTTTCTGTTGCTGGCTCCTACAGCTTCTTCAACCCCCCACTTGAATAGCAGGAGAAATAAAAAAAATATTTAAACTACTGGTTAAGATAGATCAAAACAAGCAGTAGCAGTGTGCACCCTTTGAAATAGAGGAGTGACGGTATATTAGATAGGCTAAAACAGTAACTATTTTAAAGGAAATTTATGCCATTACTACATTACTTAAGACAAGATCTACATCTCTGAAAACTGAGAAAATCTAAAAGTAATCTGAAGCCTCCAAATCGATTTGGAAAAGATTCGATGCTGATTTGGAAATTCAGCATTGACTAAACAGGTAGCAGTCCTCATCACACTGGACAACACTACTACCTCCAGCTGGTAAATCTGTTGTGGTGGGCAGAGCGGGGAGCAGATCAATGCCTCCACAGAAGGGGAGGGACTGGGGCTGGTACAAGCTGCCCAGCTGGGGTATGGAAGCATGGAACTTGGGGAGGGGGGTTCCTGCCACTGTGCACTGCCAGTCTGGGATGGTGCAGGGAGGGCTGGGCTGGGCTGGGCTGCGCTCCAGGAGGCTAGCCCTGGCCACCCACCATTGGGCGGTGCTTCATGGGGCAAGTGGAGCCAGGGCTGCGCTCCGGGACGCCAGCTCCAGCCACAGCCTGGAGCACAGCCCTGGCTCCACCTGCCCTGTAGAGTGCAGTGGAGCAGGGGCTACGGGGGGAGTTGCAACCCCCCTAAAATTCCCTACAGTCCCTGCCGCTAGCCCCGCTCCGATCTGGGTGTCTGCTACCATGCCCTGCTGCTGCTCACCCAGCCAGAGCGAAGAGGTGGCTTGTCCGGGAGGCGCAGGGAGGCTGGCTCAGTGGTGGGAGGGCATAGCCCACACTCTCAGCACCTTCCACTGCCTGTCCAGAGTACAGCTTGGCTCAGCCCACGCCACACAGATCCGGGGGGGATACACCCGCTCCCATGCCCTCCTGGACCGCAGGCAGTACGCAGTGGCGGGAGCCCCCCTCCCCAGCTGGGCAACTTGTCACAGCCCCAGCCCCAATCCCTCCCTTGCTGTGGGGACATTGATTTGCGCTCCCTCCTGCCCTGCAGTTTTAATTGTTGACACTGGGTATCTTTGAAAGAAAGAAGCTAATAGGCAGAGTAATTAAAAATTTCACAAGTAGATAAAGCATGAGTACTTGGGCTTGCATAGATTTATACATCAAAACAATGAATTCTATATTTTATGCAGTATAATACAACCATAACACACTGCAACAGCTCTAAAAGAATAACTATGAAACATTCAATAAGCACCTGATATCAGACAATCTGGTGCTTTATACAGTATATTCCTATAATAAAAATTCCATCAGGTCAGCATTGAGCTAATTTATACCCTGTCATGCCTAGGCTGAAACACACAGACTCTTTGATAATGCATATTTCTTCACTCTTTCCAACAACTAGGAATATTTGGATCAAAAACATCTGCAATTCTGTACTGAAGAACAACAAAATTCATTAAATTCTACCAACATAAATCAACTTAAAGAATAACTAATAAGTGAATACACCCGTATTTAACTGCTCATGCTAATACAGCGTTTTACTTTTGTCTCTGAATTTGTAAATACTATTATCTATTTTAATTTTGGAAACATCCATGTTAAGACTGCCATTACTTCACTGACCTTATTCAAAAAGTATAGTATTGCTTTTTGCTGGTTCTCTTCATCTGCATTTAGTTCGTGTCTCCCAATAGAAGCAATTAGTTGTGTCTCTTGTTCTAGAAGTGAACAGAGGGCTGCTTTTCTTTCAGCTCCACTGAGAGTGCTGTTAATATGCGCAATCTCCTCTTGTCTCCACACTATATACACACATACACAAAAAGTCTTAATTTTAGAATGTCTGAAGGTTAACTAGCTGGGCATTTTGCTTTCATAATTTGCCCATACATACTTATTTTTCAATGACTGACTGAAGCCAAACATTCAGTTCCTTAACTTAAAAACACACAAGTCATTTGTTTTGAAAATCTTCATTCACATAAATAGCACAGACAAAAATCAAACAGTAGAGGTTACAGAGTTATCATGAATTCATTCACATTCTTACTACTGCCAATTTAAACACCAGAATCCAAGACAGTTTTGCATGAAAAAGAAAACCCTACCCAGGGGTCAGCAATGTTTTTGGGCAGAGTGCCAAAAACATCTGCAAACTTGACTTGTAGGATGTTGGCATGCCAGAGGTAGATTGTGGAGGAGCTGTGAGGGGCCCAATCCTTGTTGTGGCAGCACAGGTCTGGCCCCTCCCGAGGCACACACGCCAAGCAATGCCTTCACATGCCACTCTCTGACATGTGGGCCGAGGGGCTGCATACCCCTGCCCTAGTCCTTATAGTTACAAAGATGATCTTCAAAAGATGAACTGAGCATACAGGGTAAACTTACTTTTAAATTTTAAGCTCTTTGGACACTTAGACAAAGACTTAAAGATCTGAATTATCCCAAATCATCTCAGTGGAGGTGTTAACAGCGAGGTGTCTATTTACGATGGTTTAAATTTCAATTTTGTGAAGGATTTCAATGCTTATCAATCCATATAAAAAAAAAACCAAACCAGTATCCTATTAAAACACACCCAAGGAACTGGGAGCGACATAACAGCTTAAGCTCTTGCTACTGGTTTCAAGATATGTCCATTTCATCCCATTTACAGATCACATTGCAAGGGATAGCTCATTTTGGCATCTCAGGGGGAGAGAGGTCCATTAGTGGAGATATTTAGGTAGACTAAGCAGTCCTTTCCTTTCCTCTTCACCCCTCCAAGGCTTGAGCACTACACACAAGAACCATACACCCAAGTCACAGATGAAAGTTACCGCATTATGTTCAATAGTTGACAGTAATGAGAATCTAGCCTCTTGATTCCTAAGGGCCAAATGAAGAAATAGGAAGCTCAAGAAATTGCTAGAGTAGCTGTAGCACTTAGATAACGAAGGTGTGTGGTTTACAACAGATATTACTGAATATATCTACAGACACATGCTTCTATATACCTGACTGTGCTGTAGAAAACAAATGTGACATATTATGAGTGCTGATATATGTAAGACAGATCTCCTTATGAGCATTTGTCTACTCTTAAGAAAATGAAGAGGTTTTAAAACTGAACAATGCTTTTTTGTTTACTGTATAACTTATCTTCTTTGTGAGAGTTTTTTTTGCAAAGTCAAAGCCTTATGCATAAACGTTTTCTTAAACTGTCATTATTTAAAAACAGTTAAAAAATAATGTATCCATTGCAAGTTATGCTCTACATGTATTTGCAAGAAAAAGAAACCTAACATGCTTTTCCATATTAGGGAAGAATTGCTGAAGAAAAAGGTTTGTGCATGATTAAGTTATCTCCAGAATCTCATAGTTCTTCCATTTCAAACCCATTTTCTTAATGCTCTTTTTGCTAGAGAGTTAATATTAATGTTTCCCAACAAGTTCAGAGCATCACAAGATACTTTCAGAACAGCCATTTTAGCCACTAGCACCACACAACACAAAACTGCACAGTGGTTCACATATCACAAGGGGGCAGCCTTTTCAAAGACAATGCTGGCAACTCCACTAAGCAACTTTACACACAGTTATTGGAATTGTCAAGATTTACCTCTGCGCCAAAAAGACCTAAGCAACAATGTTAAAAAATAAACCAGGCAGCATACATACTTTACAGATATGCCGAAATCTTTATTTGGCCCATTCCTTGTTTCTTTCCAGTTTTAATTAATCGTTATCATGCACTTCACAATAATTAATAACATTTTGTTACTAATAAGTATACACACATGAGCATAATAGATCTTGTTTACAATTCACACACCACCCCTGCCAAAATTTTGTTACAAGCTGTTGCTAGTTCTGGCTGACCCTGTAACAAAATCCCCCTGTTGTGATCACCAGTAATGCCCTTCACAGATCTCTAGAGGAGAATAATCTCATTCTATTACTGTCACAGTGATTTAGCTTGTGTAGACTGTTGACACTGTAAGAATGTGAAAGTAGTGCTAGCTGCAGGTAGGAAAAATATGAGCGATTCCTAGAATCACTAAGCCCTGTTCCAATGAGGAGCATGACTGCTGCCAGTTGCAGCCTAGAGAAGGAATCAGTCAACAACAATGAACAAAAACAGAAGCAAATAGTCAAATTAAAGACTAATGCTTTCAACCAGAATTAATAGACATTAAGTAATGGAATTTTGTTTTTATATAATTTATACTGGCACATGCTTCACATGTTGCCTTGATATGAATTTGGGAACTTGCACAATTCAGGGTTGTTGTTGTTGTTGTATGAACACAATGGTATTTAACTGAAGAAAGAGAGACACTTGTAAACCAGAAGTTTCAAATCTAAAAATATCTAGGCTCATTCAAGAATTCAGTGTTAAGATTTATTTCTATTGCAAATAAGCTTCTTACAATTTAAATTAAAAACTGATTGGATTACACAGCCAGCTAAAATACTGTTGGGTGTGAAACAGCCTTTTAAAAAAAGATCTTAGCCACTGTTAGTGTTGCAGTTTCATAATCATCAGCCATACAACATTCCCTTATACAGCTGATTATGAAAAAGCAAGTTCACTTGGTTTTGAATACTCAAATCTAGCACACCTTACAGGAGCTCTCTCTCAGAAAGTGCTAAAGGTATATAAAAAAATGGAGACCTAGAACATCACGTGTCACTTTTAAAAATTCTGGTCACTTAACAAGAATGCTTGTCACTTAACTAGTGATTTACCCTCTCAAAAATTAAAAGTGATCTGCCAAAGGCACCCTAACAAGTGTGGCATAAAAAAAGAAAAGAAAAGAAAAGAAAAGAAAGAAAGAAAAATAGCAGCTCAAGAGTTGTTGTATTACAGCCACTAGGGTCTGCTCCCTCTGCCATATAGCAAGCCAATGACATAGCAGTATCTTTTGCTATAGTTAACTCACAAAACTCAACATGAGACATTTCAAAAGCACATTCTGTACTCTATATGCCAATACTGGCATGAGGCTGGTTTTTACATGTCTATTGGTTTTCTTCAAAAACATTTTCACTGATATTTTCCACATAGCACTTGTGTGTTTTGCTCATTCCTCTATTAGCCATTATGACAATGGCTAATATTACCACCTCTGTATTACTACCACCTACAAGAGAGAAGAATCAACATCAATCTGAAGAAAAACACTGGAAAAGGACACAATGCTGTACAGCATATTCTACCCACTTAATATTTTCCATAAAAATCTACCTCAAACTATAAGCAGGAAATGTTAGAGAAGTCTTTTTTTATATCAGAAATGACTCACTCCATTAGGGGCAGCATACAGGATACTAAGCAGCATGTTTTAATTTTGGCAACTGTTTCCTAAACAATGACACAAAAAGGAGGAGGACAAAGTGAAAAAAACTTAAAGACAAGAAAGCATTGGAAAGGCTTAAGCAAAATATGCCAATTGCTTTTTTACTTTTTGGCTGAAGTTTCACAACCTTCTGGTACAGTTTAAATGTTTAACATTCTAAACTACAGGCATTAAAAGATAGGTTTGGTCTAGATTTATTGTCAACTGGGTAAGTCCATCAATTATTTTAATCTTACTAAATTACAAAAACATTTCCTGTTCTTCCAACTGGACTTGGCATTAGAGATCGATGAAGCCAACAGTAAATATGCCAAACTGAACAATTATCAGCAGCATTCAGTAAGCTGATTATTTCCTAACAGGAATGAAGAAATATTTGGCTGCTAGATAGTTCTTTACAAACAAAGTATTTCAACTGCTAGCTGACAAAATAGTGGAAGTATTCCCACTGATGCCAGGGCTCAGTAAGATATTGTTTTCAACAAGACCTAATTTTGGGGCCTAAGCTGATTTGAGAATATCCCTTTAAGAAAAACTTACATTCTAAAGCATTATAAAGCAGTTCAAAGTCTTCCTTTGTTTTAGGATTCAATCTTCGCTCATGCTCCCTTCTCAATTTTTCTTCCTTCTCTTTTTTTCTTCTTACTTCTTCTTGTGCCTCCCATTCCAACCGTAACCTTTTCTCTTGCCTTAATTTCTGTACTGCATTTATGGCATGCCATCGTCGCAAGTAAGTCTGTATTATTACCACCTACAAGAGAGAAGAATCAACATCAATCTGAAGTAAAACACTAGAAAAGGACACAATGCTGTACAGCATACTCTACCCACTTAATATTTTCCACAAATTTCTCTTGTACTCAAACTGTGATGGTATTTTAAATATTCATAGAAGTGAGCAAGCGTTATTCCACATCTAGAATATAACAAAGCTCTTTTCTTCAGCAATAGCAGGAATAGCCACAGGGTGCATCACTGACCACTAAGGTTCAAATTATTGAATACCTCCCCAATCTGTGATTATTCAATATGACTACACCATTAAATTCCTCCAAATCCCTTCTGAAAAAGTTCTTGTTACAGTGTACACTGATAATGGTTATGGCTGCTGATGTGCTGGGATAGTTATCAAACATGTTAGCCAATATTAATTCATTGTTTCCTCACACTTCCATCATACTTCAATACATCTTGAAGTTCCTGCAAGACTGCTCAACAGGTATAGGTGTCTCAAACAACAAGATGCTTGTATCTTAAGAGTTGTCATTTTGGGGGGGGATTTTTTTTTTAATAAATATGATGATTTCCCCCCATTTTTGATAACTATTTCTAGGATGAGTGAATATCTGTACATGATGGAGCGAGTGCTGATACACATGCTCTCTCATACACCACACATATATGCAAAAGTAATAATATTTGTTAACAAGATCATAAGCTTAAAATATACCAAACCTCTGACAGGTACAAAATTCTAGAACAGTTTATAGACAGTCCGATTTCCACAGGACCTCAAGTACATTAATCCAAAGTAATGTAAATTATCCCATATGCCAACCTGAAATTTATAAATATAAGAAAATTATGGAAACAATATATATCTATATCTATAGACATTGC
>NW_017728931.1:104946089-104949927 GCF_001723895.1 Crocodylus porosus
CTAAACTGTTATATAATATATTTATCTCACTGCTAATGTAAATAGACGTATCACGTTTGAACCAATGGAACTACATATGCTTGTGCCAAGATTAATATTAGTCCTAAATGAAACTTCAGAAAAATGTATGTGAATTTCCAGGGGAAAAATATAGAAAATGCAGCTGAAATTGTGAACGCAGCATCAACTGCACACGCTGGAACACAGGAAGGAGCAGTCATATACTGGGGACCACATTCTGTAAAGTACTTCTGTCACTCAACATTAACCAAATAGCAGTTGCCTCTTCCATACCACTTTTTAACAATACATCTGAAAACACTTTTCCATGTCAGTATCATTATTCCCATTCTACAAGTGGAGAAACTGAGGCAGAATGACTAAAGTGACTTGGAAAGGGTTACCCAGCAGGCCTGTGACACAGCTGGGAATTGAAGCAAAGTCTCCTGAGTCCCAATCTAGTGCTATTGCTGACAGCAGGCTACCTCCTTATGTCACCCTGTGCAGTTTTAACCTTTATGCATGATATTTACATACTTCTAACTTTGTGAGAAAGTTAGAAAGGCTTAAAAAAGAGGCTTAAACAAACTTCTAAATGCAGCTATTTCATATCCTGGGACAGAAACTATGAAAGCATTGAGATTTTTTAAACAGAGGGAAGTAAAGCTCTCTCAAATGTTAAAAATGCAGCCTTAGTAACCTGAGTGGATATGTGCTCCTTTTTTTTCACAAAAGTGAAGATTGAGAAGTTTTTCATACTTCTTCTTTAAATGCATTCTGTGAACTTTATCCCATTATGTGTTCAACTAATCTTTTTATTGTGCTGTCTTACAGACAAAGTTTCAAAAGGATGAGAACTTACTGCATCAAGCCTGTGTTTATGATATTCGTCTGCTGTAAGATATTTTCCTGGTTTTATTAGTTTATCCGTCATATTTGACACATAGACACCAATTTTAGTCATTTGGGTGGAGGTTGTATTTCTAGTCTGTTGCTGCTTGTTCTTCTCAACAATAGTCTGAAACAAAAAGTATGCTTGTGTCATCACAGTAAGTCAACATAAACTATACTGACGATAAAGAACAAGATCAGTTACAACAGAAGCATGTAAGAGTTTAAGCCTAATCCTTAGGTGGTATTTATTCTCTGGCTCTCCCTCCTCCCATCCTCACCCCAATAAATAGTTTGCTTCTGATTTTTTAATCAAGGGAAGGGGAAGGGGAGGGGGAAAATCAGAAAATGCCTGTTATTCTGATAATCATGTCAACCTCCTATTTTATTTAGTAGAAAATATTCTAAATGGAAGACTGTAAAAAGATTACCTGAGTCTCTCGACAGAATATTTCAATTCCTTTGCCAGGTCGTTTTTTGGGTATGGTTTGCGATCCTGCATTATGAAATTCTACACCTGTTTCTCTATGCTTAAATCCCCCCAGAAATGGTTTACGGTAGGTAGGTCTTTCAATCTCTACTGCTACATCCTGGAATGTATTGGCATCTATTCAATGAAAACAATTAGCAAATAAAACAATTTATTGAATATCATTTGCATCTAATTATAGTACCATAAGACTATCAATGCATATTCAATCAAATTTGTACCTACTTATAGCACAAGACTATCAATGCATATTTCAAGAACACTTTACCTGCTTCCACTCTGACAGTTATGACATCGGGCATGTTGTATTCCTGCTGCAATTTAATTGGTCTGATTGGATAATTTTCTGGATCAAGAGATAACATCTCAATCTGGACAGTTTCATGAGGCCTAACTCCAATACTCAATAGAGTCTCACTATCTTCAATCATCCTTCCTAAAAGTAAAAATGTAACAATGAAATGTATTCCTCTCTTTTAAAAAAAATATGATAGAGTTAATAATTTCTTTCCATGTAGTATTACTAGATACGGTGCCAAAGAACAATCATGGCCCTTTAAGTAAAACAGTCTACTCTGAATTTAGGGTAAGGTTATGTTGATGATGATCCAAGAGATAACCCAGGTAGTACCAATAAAAGGGGGGGGGGGGAAATCAGTCACAGCAAGAAAAGCCATAGCAATTAAATATATTCATTTTATTATGGTCAAATCTCTGCCTTCCTCAAGGTGTAAGGGAACAAATGAACTGACACATTTCATTTTTAAAATGGAAAATTAAAAAACTCTCCAACCATCTGTGAGGGGCCCAGGAAAAAAAAATTTGGTTCATTTTACAATATCCCCAGTGTACATTTCTATTAACAGTAACAGAGTAACAACCTGATCTTGCAGAAGGATTCACAAAGAGATTCTTGTACCACTGTGGAACCTAACTCAAGTTGACCTGTCAGGATACAATTGCAAAATCAAGGTCTACCTATTCTGACTTTTTTATAGAGCTGAAGAGTTTATGTTAATACATACCTTGAAATAGGAACCGTAAAACACTCTCTGGTATTTTTAGCGGTGTTGCAAAGTACTGCTTGAGGTTCCCTGCAGTCTGGTATATGTTAAAAGCCATTGTGATCATCTGGATATCAGGAACTAACATGATTTTAACTGAGGAAAACAAATATGAGACAAACCCATTTGTGATATATGAAGGGAAAGTGTTATAAATGCTATTATTTGGATTCAGCCATTAATTCTGTTTCCAGTACATACATTTTGGCTCCCCTTTCTTTCCCCAATACAGTTAATGACTGCAACATTTGTATGTATACATGACAATATAATTTGTTATATAAATTGTACACATTTAAATTATTTCCACGGTTACCAAATGCAGAAATTACATGACTTAAAATACACCCATTCCTAAACTATGGTAGAAACTTTTATACCAATACTATAACAGAACTGCTGAGCTAGTTTGTGGTTCTTATGCAAGAGATCATTCCTCACAGTTAGTTCTACTTTCACTCAGTGCAGCGCTCTCCAATTTCTGAGTGGCCAGTAGGTGCAGGACCCTCAGCCACACTGCATGGGCCACATATCCCCAGGCTGCATGTTGCACCACATACGCACACCCACCTGGCAGAGGTGCCCAATGCACCATGAAGCACCTCCCCACCGCACTGCACTGGCCCCCATGCTGCATAACCACCCTCCCCCTTCCCCCCCCACCATGTTGAACCACAAGGGCCCCTGCCATGCAGGCTTGCCAGATCACACAGCTCATTTCAATATGGCAGCCATATCCCCAACTGCACAGTGGGCAACTCCTGAACCACACCAATGTGGATACTATGTGGAATTCCTGGATCCCTCTGAGTCTTTCAGGCATGGGCTCCCTCAGCCCCACAAATTGTGCTGCTCCTCATCACCCTCAGGTGTGGGGACAGGCAGCAGAAACAAGGGCAGGGGCTGGCAGGCCATTCTATCCCAGCCCACCAGGCCATTCAATCCAGCCCGAAGGGCCAATCCAAAAAACATATTACTGGTCCACGGCTGCCCCTCTGAAAGCTGGTGGCAGGTGTGGGCTTCTAGAGGCACTGCATCATTGGACAGGGCGGATTCTTTGCTTCTACTTCCATGGGGCTCCCAGGCATAAATATGGTGATATTCCCCCATTTCTGATAACTATTTCTAGGATGAGTGAATGTCTGTGCATGATAGAGTGAGTGCTGATACAGATGCTCTCTCATACACACGCATATATGCAAAAGTAAAAATATTTATTAACAAGATCATAAGCTTAAAGTATACCAAACCTCTAACAGGTACAAAATTTTAGAACAGTTTAGATAGTCCAACTTCCACAGGACCTCAAGTACATTAATCCAAAGTAATGTAAACTATCCCACATGCCTACCTGAAATTTATAAATATAAGAAAATTATGGAAACATATATAT
>NW_017728931.1:104950040-104962540 GCF_001723895.1 Crocodylus porosus
CATAATTTTCTCATATTTAAAAAATCCAGGTAGGCATGTGGGATAATTCACATTACTCTGGATTAATGTACTTGAGGTCCTGTGGAAATTTGGCCATCTAAACTGTTATATAATATATTTATCTCACTGCTAAGGTAAATAAATGTAACACGTTTGAACCAATGGAACTGCATATGCTTGTGCCAAGTTTAATACTAGTCCTAAATGAAACTTCAGAAACGTATGTGAATATCTGGGAGCCCCATGTGGAGGCACCAAGTGCGTTGCTGCATAACCGGACAGCTGGTAAGTGGTGAAGGGACTCTTGCCTACAGGAGGCTGTGGGGGTGCATGTGCCACATGCCCCCCACAATTGTGCACAGTCCCTGCTGGTTGTGGCAGCAGCAGGAGAATGCATTGAACCCTCAGGATGCTCATGGACATGGCAGGCAGAGCCCCCTGGTGGCCCATGGCTCTGACTGAGTCCCAGGGGCTGCACATGTGGTGGCACCAAGTAAGCCTGGCCCACTCCCATGTGCCTTTAAGCCAGATCGGGCTGGCTCTGTGCCAGCATGTGGGGATCATGGCACTGCTGGTGAGTTGCACACAATTAGGCCAGGCTGGGCTGGATCAGTGCCTCCATGTGGGGCTTTGAGCACTCTGGTGGGGATGGGGAGCCACATATGGAAGTATGAAGCCCACCTGACCTAATGACATGCTACACCCCAGAGACTCTAAGGTGGTGGATCTGCCTGCCACAACCATGAGCCTCAAGGGCCCTCTGCCTGGTCCTGGCAGCAGAGACTGTGCACAGGGAGCTGCTGCTGTTGAAAGCAAGGGCTATCAATGAGGTAGGGAGTGCAGCAGGGGAGCCCACACCCACTCCACACAAACTCCATAGACTCCCTCACCCACATTCCCCCTTAAACCCCACCCCCACCCACCCCCTGCCTTTCCACAATCCCTGCAAACCCCACACACTCCCAACCTTCATTAACCCCACAACATACTTCCCCCACTCATCCCCCCCACCACACCCTATCCCCTCCCATACAATATAGAACAGTAAGACTTTATTTAAAGCTATGGCAATAGTCTCTATATACACCGGGGTGGACAAGGTTTGGCCCACCAGACACTTTCATTTGGCCTGTGGTGCCCATCAACAAATTGTACCCCACCCAGCCCTTCTGCCACGATGGTGGGAGTGAGGAATCCATCTGTGCACATGCCCCCAGCACCCTACTGCGCCTTGCTCCCACCTTCATGAGTGAAAGGGCCTGGCCTGGCCACCAGCAGCTTCTGAGCAGGGCTGCTGCTGCAGCAACTGGGGACCTGTTTGGCTTCCCCAGTGTCCCACTTGCTCTGGGCAGCAGGTATGGAAGTGACAGGGTGGGGGCAAAGCTGCAGCTGGGTGGAGCATGGACCATGGGGCTGGGGTTGGCGGCAGTGTGGAGCCCAGGCCCAGGAGGTCAGCAGCAGCACAGAGCTTCAGTGGGCAGTGTGTGGGTGAGAGGACGGGGGTGTGTGGGGACTCCCTCCCATCCCACACTTCCTCCATGGTGCACAGCCCTGGCAGGCAGTGGCAGCAGTAGGCAAGGGTGCTCAGGGCACTCATGCCTGGCACAGCTGCTGGTGCCTGGCAGCATGAGGCTCCAGCCAGCGCTGCACATTGTGGTGAGGAGTGCAGCCCCTGCTGGGCCAACTCTATCACTAGTGCTCCCTGCCAATGTTCCCTATAAAGTGCAGCGGTCCATGAACATGCCGCTTGTTGTAAAGTTCCCACTGGGTATGAAAAAGAAGCCTGCCACATAGGCTTAACTTAGAGTTAACATTTCTCTGAGATGGCCTCAAACAAAGGGCCAGTGCTATTCTGAAGGCTGACCCCAGATTAAAACAGGAAGGCCAAGCAGCAGAAAAATCCCTGCCTTGGATTTTCAAAGAGTGTACAGGCTGGTGGGGCCAACCTGGGAATGCACCCTGCCCCCCAGACACCAGCTTTCCCAACTGGGGCCAGGCCCTCCCCCACCTCCTCCCAGGCTGGGAGGGAAGCTCTTTTGGAAGGTGTATATACACTGAGATCACTCTTGCCGTGACTCAAAAATGTGCGAGTGGCTCGGAGCGATTCCCCTACATTGAAGCTGCTCTGGTAAGTCGAGGGAGCGTGCTCCTGGCTGAGCTACATAGGCCAAAGCCTCCTGAATGCTTGAGGGCCAAAGATCCCATGCAGATATATATATATTTCCTGCCCCCCCTTTGCAAATGAACTCTGCCTCTGGATGAATGCCAAAGCAGGCAATTGATTTCAGCCCACCTCAGGTTGAATCTAGCCCAGCCCCCGCACCCGTCTCGGAGAGGAGTCGCTGCCTGCCCTGTGTCACTCTCCCTCCCCATGGGGATACTGGTGCAGTGAGAAGTGGAGCAGAGTGGCCCCCACGCAGCTGAGTAGTAACTTACCACTGGTAAGGTGTCCCGTGGCAGCTCTGGTGCCTTCCCCACACTCCGCACCCAAAGTTGAGAGGAAGCCGCAACCCAGCTCCTCTCCAGATGAGTGCACAGCATTCAAAAGTTTGTACACAGCAAGATTTTTTTATTGTGCGCAGCTGCGTACACGCGTAGATTAGACAGAACCTTGCTCCCTGCTGCACATGCGTAGCCCCTATGCTTGATGGCAACCCCCTCTCCCAAAAGGAGTACTTCTTGGGGCAAGGGGAAGGACTTCTTGTGACAAAGGACAGGGGTTAGGGGGTGGGACTTTTGGTTCCAAGATGGTGATTGGGGGTGGGGGCACTTATCAAGTGGCAGAGCTACCCTTCTGGCCCTTGACAGCTCACCAAAAGTTGTTAGGTGATCCTACAGCCAAAACAGTTCCCCTGAGTTAGGGGAAGAAGGGGAGGCCTGGGAACTCCAGCAGCTACAGCAAAAAGCAATGGGAGGAGCCTGCAAGATACCAGTTAGACAGCCCTGATTTAGTGTACATTTCCCTACCAAACTAAAGCACCAGCCTAATATCTTACTCCTGTCTTTATCTTCTGGAGTATATTTTTATTAATACAATGTAATATTAAAATTAAATCTTAAACCACAAATTTAAAGCTATATTCCTTGATACTTCAACAGTGTAATGGGAAAGACTAAAAAAACCTTGAGAAAATTGTAGATATAAATCTCCTTAAAAGTGTCAAGCAGGCAGTAAGAGCCAGCAGATGATCATAACAAATTTCATACCTGTTGCTGTAGCACTTGTCATCCATTCTGGTAGTGGTTTCATCTCGGATTCCAAAGGCTCTGATGGAGTCTTCTTCAAGTCGTACTGTTCAGATGCTAACAACTCCATAAATTTGTCAGTAGTGATTTGAGATCTGTCCTCAGTTGTTTCTACATACGAAGGAGCAGGCAGAGAGATACCTGGTCCACCTCCTTCAAGCAGTTCTTCTTGATCATCCTCTAGACGCATGTATTGAGGAATGAGCTCCTGCTGTTCTGCACTTGACTGCTCTTGTTCTTCTGAGGTAAATTCCTGCTCTACTTCCCCAGGGGCCCATTCCTGTTCCCTGTCCCTTGGAGCTGGTTGCTCTGTGGTCAGTTCCTGCCCTGCTTCCTTTGGAACTTGCTCCCCTGAGGCCAGTTCCTGCTCCTCAATTAATTGTGCTGCCTCTGTTGGTTCATTCAGAGGCAAAGATTTCTCTGCTGTATCCACGTGATTGGTTTCTACCTGTGGTATTATTACAGGTGCATGCTCTATCATTTGCTTAACAGTGTCTGATACTTCAGTTTGATCTTCTTCACCAAGGATCTCCCCTGCCTCCTCTACATCAGCCATTTTCCTAAAATAAAAGTTTCCACTAGCTTTAACAGCCATCTTGCACAAATCAGAATTTCTCCCCAGTAGTTAAGACCTTATCGGGCCACCTTACCCAGAGAAGGCAGTCTTTCACTGTTTCCTACTCTGTTACTTAACCTATATTTTGGAGATTCCACCACCTCTCTGGGTAACCTGTTCCAGTGCTTCATCACCCTCCTAGTGAGAAAGTTTTTCCTAATATCCAACTTAAACTTCTCTTGCTGCAACTTAAAACCATTGCTCCTTGTTCTGTCACCACTGAGAACAGTCTAGCTCAGGGGCAGGCAATTATTTCAGGCAGAGGGGCACATACTTAGTTTTGGCAAGCTATTGAGGGCCACATGACAGGCAGTCAGGGACAGATGAATATCATTTTCTAAATTTTTTAGGGGCTCCTCGGGCCAGATGGAATGGCCTGGTGGGCCGCATACGGCCCATGGGCTGCATTTTGCCCACCCTTGGTCTAGCTTCATCCTCTTTCAAACCTCCGTTTAGGTTATTGAAAGCTATTATTAAATCTCTTCAGCTTTCTCTTCTCCAAACTAAATAAGCCCATTTCCCTCAGCCTCTCCTCATGTCCCACAGCCCTCAAACCATTTGTGTTGCCCTCTGCCGGACTTTCTCCAACTTGTCCGCACCCTTTCTGTAGTGGGAGACCCAAACCTGGACACAGTACCAGATATGGCTTCACCAGTACAGATCAGAAAGGAACAATCACTTCCCTGAATCTGCTGGCAATGCCCCTACTAACACAGTAGTTTCCACTCCGAATAGTTTGCACTCAGTGAGACTTGCTTATACAGGTAAGGCACAAGGGGATCTATTTTCCAGAACCTGCCACGGGAATATTCTGTGGTACCTCAGAGGCAGGGCAGAGCACAGCACAATTGCTCTTCCCCTTACAGGCTCTCCACCTCCTGCCCTACCGCTGCCAACCACAAGATGCAGCTTGGGTGGTTCCTTGGTCCAGAGCATGATACCCAGCTCCAGTGCCATGGTCTCTTGACGCCAGATTGCTGCAGATGGCTCACGGAGCAGGGCACCTGTACACGCGCTGCCTAGGTTCCGCAACTGAGCAAGCGCGCCTGGGCCACGGCCCATTCCCAGACTCCGGAGGAGAGCCGAAGCTACCACTACACCTCCAGCACCAGCAGGCACCACCGCAACCTTCGCCTTCGCCGCGCGCCACGAGGGGAAGGCGCCGCACTGCGCCTGCGCGCTCCCACCGACACCCGACTGCACTGCGCCTGCGCGCGGAAATCCACTCCGCACACTGCACGCCCCAGCCCCGCGGCTCGTGCCTTGCCGGTTGCTATGAAAGCAGATTCCATGGCTGCCCCACACCGCATGCGTCGCCCCTCGCCTCCGTGAGCCGGGCACTACCTCAGCGGCCGAGATCCAGCGAGGTCCTAGCGCGCCGCCGCCTCTTCCTGCTCGCGCCTTGTGGCGTCCACCTGGTGATACTGTCGCTATGGCAACCCCAGACTTCGCGAGATCCCGCGCGATCTGGGGGAGCATGCGCGGAGCGGCCCGGGACATAGGTTCTGCTTCCGGCAGGCGAGGCGGGCTGAGCTGCAGTTATGCGCCCCGCCCTCTCCCTCCACGCCCCAGCGCATGCGCTTCCACCTGGGCGTTTGGCAAAAGGCTCGCGGCGGTGCCCGCTCAGAAAGGGAAGCGCGTGCACAACGGTCCGCAGCTGCAGCTCGGGGCAGCGCTGCGCTCCGGCACTGCCTGGGGATGCTTTGCAACGTAAATTATTTCCACAGTTACCAAATGAAGAATTTACACGACTTAAAATACACCCATTTCTCAACGTGGTAGAAACTTTTATCCCGATACTGTAACAGAAGTGCTCAGCTGCAGCCTGTGGCTCTTAAAGAGATGACTCCGCACACAGACAGACCCACTAGCACTCAGTGCAGGGCTCTCCAATTTTCGCATGGACAGCAGCTGCAGAACCCCCAGCGGCGCTGCATGGGCCACACAGCACCCATGGGGAGTCCGACTTCATTGCGTAATAGATATAATGTATGACTGAGGCCACTGGCAACGCGTAGGGGGTGCATTGGATGCATGTTCACCCTGAGTGTGGCAGTGCACCCCCTGCAAAAAGGCAGCACTGACACTGCTGGTGGCACCTGCAGGTGGTCACCACTTGCCAACCCCCCCCCCTTGTCACTGGCATCTGTGGGCAGTCCACGATAGCTGCTAGCCACTGCTGACGGTGTCTGCAGGTGGTTGACCGCTAGCCAGCACTCGCCACCCCCCACCCACCCAACAGTACTTGGGTACAGCTGCCTGTGGGAGCTCCCTGCTGGCTGCCACCACTGCCTGAGGGAGCTTGCTGTGGCCCCGCAGCCTCTGGGGTCACGCAGTGTTCATGACTGAGGCCTTTGTTCTAACAACAGGCCTGCTGCATGCGCAAAAACTCCACTAGTCCCACGACAGTCCTGGAAGCAGCCCCGAGAATCCGGCTCTCCATGCTGGCTTCCTAATGATGTGCAAGATGGCGTGCTAGGATGGGGAAGCCACAAGGGACTGGATCCTAGTTGTGGCAGCACAGCCCTGGCACCTTCCCTGCCATCTGCCCCAGGGACTTGCGCACCCACTGCTGAATTCAATGAGCCGGGCTGGGGCTCTGCAGACCCTGGTGCATTTCCTTGCAGCCCACCTGGCTGCCCACCACAGCCAGTCTGTGCTCCAAGCAGCCCCCTGCTGCCTGCCACAGAGCCCAGGCTGCTCGCAGCAGGCAGTGGGAAGGCTGCAAGCAACTGCACTAGGGTCCACGGAGCTCCAGCGTGAAACATTGCTGGCAGCGGGTGCACCTTGAAGTGGATGGCAGGGATCAGGTCTCTCACAGCTCCCCCACCATCTGCCCTGAGGTGTGGATGAAAAGCAAAATGCCTTTGTGGGCCATGCTCTGACACCAATTCCGGGGTTGCCTACCCCCATAAATAAATCAGTTCTGTCACAAGGAACTCAGCAAGGCCGCAAAAGAACAGATAGTTTTAACACTACAATTTCCTGTGTGAAATCTCTGTAGTGCGGCTCTGTCAGCGCCACCTGTGAGCTGCCCTGCGGCTGCTTCACATTGTCACTGCTGCTGTGCTGGGCAGCCCAGATGCGGCGATGGCATTCGTACTTCAGCCTATCGTGGCGTGGGCTCCAGGCAGCCACACCAAAAGCTGTGCTGTGGCCGCAAGGGGAAGAGGCCACTTTCCCCCGTGCTGAGCAGCAGTTTCCGCCTAGCTGCTGCTGCCACTGCTCAGCCCCACAGCAAACCTGGAGCTGGTGTTGGGGCTCAGGTACAGCAGCAGCAGCACAGGACAAACTGCTGCTCAGTGCCGGGGAAAAGGACCCCGCCCCCCCTAGCACTGCCAGCGCTTCCTGGTGCAGTCATTTGGAGCCCACATGGGGCTGCCCTGTATCTGCTCTGCGCTGCCCTGTGGGGCAGCCCAAAAGCAGCGGTGACACGGTGTAGACATGGTGGAAATGTAGGATGGCCCAAAGTGGGCTCCAAGTGGCTGCACCACTTGGCACTGGCAGCAGGAGGGACCACTTCCCCTCCCATGCTGAGCAGCAGTTTGTTCTGTGCTGCCATTGCTCAGCCCAGATAGGTAAGCACAGGGCACACAGGTTTGGGATTGTATGTGCTGGTCTCCACCTGTACCGTGGGGCTGGGGGGAACTGGGAGCAAGTGGGAGCACAAGGTTTGTGCCAGTGCCCTGGGGCTAGCACCAGCGGGGCCCAGAGTAGGACAGTAGGAGCCTGGGGTCCCAGCCAACAGGGGCTCTATGGAGCCGAGCCAGCCACTCTTTCCCCTGCTGGTGCAGCCCAGTCTGGCTCCATAGACCCCTGCGAGCCCGCACCCCTGCCAGCCTGCTCTGGGCCCCACCGGCGCTGGCCCCACTTTCCCGCATGCCCACTCATTTCCACTCCCCCCCTCCTTTTTCCACTTCCCTGCCTGCCACTCCTGAACCACGTGGCTCCCAGCTGCATGGTCACAACAGCAGGATTCAGCAGGAGCCAGCCCGGCCCTGAGGACTGAGGACATGGCTGACTGGTGCCTTGACTCAGTGATCAGAGGGAGGTCCCCCAGCAGCTGATCCCACTGGGGGGAGTCCCCTGGTGGCCGATCCTACTCAACCAAAAGCAGCTGTGCTGTTTCTGGAAATCCCGTGGCCACTTGCAGAAGTGGCGCAGCCACTTGTACTGCCAGCCCCACTCCCCAGCCATCGCTTGCAGAGGGAGCACTGGTGCTCCCGCTGGCCCCCCTGCCTGCCAGCTGAACAGGGAGCACAGCTTGACAGGGTGCACCAGCAGTTTCAGGGGGTGCACGTGCACCCCCTACACATCATCCCTGACTGGCACAATTGCCAGTGGTCATTCCCTGCCTCCCCATCCCCCCCACCTTCTTACTGAATTTCCTGCTCCAGCGGGAATAAACAGCCCCATGGTCCCAGGCCAGAAGCCTCTGCTAGGTAGAATCTTCTGACTGTGGGGGGCAGGCCTTACTGTTGCAGGGTCCTGCCATGGCTTCCCCTGGGTCCTACTGCTGCTGGCTCCTGCCATCTTTGACAGGCAGCCAGGGGCAGATGAATATTAATTTTCTAAATTTTTTAGGGGCCCCATGGGCTGGATAGAATGGCCTGGCAGGCTGAATCTGGCCTGTGGTCTATATTTTGCCCACCCCTGGACTAGATCTCTGGAGGCCCCTTCCAGCCCTACTTCTCTATGAGTTCTGTAGTGTCGAGTTTTAAGCATCTCATGGCTGCAAGTTCCTTTGGACAAAGAGGTGGAGGCTTTCAAAGCTTTGGCTGGGATAATGTAGTTGGGGATGGTCCTGTTTTGAGCAGGGGGTTGGACCAGATGACTTCCAGAGGTCCCTTCCAACCACTTCTATGATTCTATATATTTTTTTGGTTTTCCCCCAAACATTCTCTGTGAAATAATATGAATATAAATAAAAAACAGCCCTTCTTGGCTTACACCAATTTCTTCTTCTCCCTCATCCCCTAAGATCTCCTGCTGTGGAGGAGAAACTGTCATATTCAGAATATAGCCAGCTAAACAGATAAGTAGGGTAGGATGCTGGTAGCAATGACTGCCTCCCTAACTGCTGTTACATGGCGATCAGCAGGTTGTTGGTTCTAACAAGCTCTAAGTGCTTCCATTAAGCTACATCCTACACATACTATTTTGCACTTACATAATGACTTTCATTAGAGAATATCAAAGTGCTTTAAAAAGGCAAGATTTCTTAACTTCAGCATTTGCACTGATTTACCATGAAGTACTACAGAAGGAAATCAAAATCTCTTTTTCTTTCCTCACATTCCTAGTATGGTTAAGGCAGAGAGGGAGGTGGAATCAAGCATATTTATTCCACCAATCAATCTCACTGAACTAAGCCTTGCTAGAATATCTGCCTTGGAATGAATCACTTATAAATCAAATTCAACAATAAATAATTCATCTGTACAAATATGTATGCTGTTTTTTGCTTCATTGATTTGCTCTACATACATATGTAGGGAGCTTGTGTGTAAAAGTAATGCCTTTTCTCTGGAAGGACTGTTTTTGTTAACCAGCAAAAAGCATTAGGTAAAAATGGACAATATTTTAAGTAGGGCACATTAAGACATCAGGCTTCTCAAAACTCATCTATTCTTTCTTACTACTTCATTGTCATATATGCGACTCAGGTGTAGCTCTTTGCACTCATGCACCAGAGGGGAAGCTTGGCATGATGGAGCCAGGTCCCTTTCCCTCGCTAAAACGAGTACTTCCAGTGGCAAAGGTTGGCGGGAGAGATGAGTAGGAGAGGACAAGGGATGGCAGGGATAGGACATCTGGTCCCAAGATGACAAACGTTGGTGGGGGGCAGCTGTCAGGGGGCAGGGCTACCCGTGCTGCCCTTGACAGCTCACAAGTCATTAAGCAGTCCTCCAGCTGAAATCATTGCCCACTCCTGTTATAGGCAGTAGAATATTACAAGTACTGCTTGATTTTCTTTAGCAGCATATGGTAGGACCAGACTATCCAAATATTTATGTTGTTGCTGTAACAGTTATGTTTTGGTTAGAGATCAGAAAGAACTGGAAGTTACTACAGGATTTTGTAACTGAATTATAAAAGCGAAGTTCTCTTGAAGGCAAATTTAAAAGAGCTATTGCACTTGATATAATAATTATGATAGTTTGCATCTCATATCAGTTCACTACTGGCTCTCTACAACAGTAGTTCTCAGCCTTGTTAGACTTGATACACCCCTCCAAAAATGCCAGCTCTTGGTTTTTGGTTATTCTTGCCTATGGAGAAATAATAGAGCAATACTGCCATTGTAAAGAACTCAAAGACCACAACAGGTCACAGACTGATTTTGACATTATGGATTCTTATTCAAAATCTCTGGGCTTATCTTGTGAATCATATGTAGATACTCACACACTTGATAGTGCTGGTATTGAACAACACATTGTTGCACACTGAGAATCCCTGATGTAAAACTATTCTTTCACCTGTTCACCTGTGTTCAGCTTGTAATACCTTAGCATTTGTCATCTGACACAACTGCATTTATATAACTGTAGTCCTCATGTAAAATCCCATCTAGTGGCTTTATCTTGGGAAACAATCAACCTTACTAATCTTAAAGAACTATTTAAAACATTCTTATTGTGGATCAGCAGTAGTATTGCAGGAAGATAAATCCAACTAGACAACATACTGAAAATTGGATGTGCTCTCATTACTAAGACAAAGAGACAACCAAGCCTACCTCACTTAAAAATAATCAAAGAACTCAACTATCCAAAATCTAGCCAGCAGTCAAATAACTAAGTTCTATTTTTAAAACATTGACTTGTCAACTTTTACAGTGCAGTTGTCTATCCAATTGATTCAGAGGCTAGGTACAGACATTCAAAAAGCCTGAGGCGAATTCTAACTTATGCAGGTTTCTCTAAGCAGACTACATTAGTTCAGAACCAGACAGAATGCAAGTTCACCCTTTCATGGAGGGTAGGGGCCACAAAGGCTGCCTGCACTGACCAAGGAAGTGTGGCAGAACCTGCCAGGAGCACACTACCTCCCTGCCCCCACTGCAGGTGTCAGCTGCAGGCAGCCACCAGAGGGAGGCTTACTTGCCCCCCAGCTTGTGATGGCATAGGAGTCCCTGGGCTTTGTTTGGCATGAGGGCACAGGGGTCCACCCAAGGCAGAAGGAGGCAAAAGCAGGGACTTGGGAGCTGCTGAGGGGAGGCAGTGCCAGCGGTGCAACCTGTCAGCTTAGCAGGGCACAGAAAACTTAAAAATTTGAAGTATTATTATGTATAAATACAATAGTGAGATCTTAAGTTACATGTAAGATGTTATACAGCACAACAAAGTCATAGGCAGGGATCCTGGTTTTCTCTGTTAAAAAATCCAAAATTCTCCAATTAAAACACCCAAAATCCAAGTTTTTCTGCGATTAAAATGAAACACCACTATATATATCTATTTTATGTTCAGGCAACCCCTGCTTAGCATTCTTAATTGATTCCTGAAAAACCAAGTGTTAAGTGAAATGAGCATTAAGCGAAACCGAAAGTATCTGACGACCCAAGATGGCGACTGCAATCATTTCTAATGACCCAAGATGGTGACCGTAAGTGTTACAACAAACTCACTGAGTGCTAAGTGAAATATAGGTATCAATTTAAAATGAGTGTTATAGCAAAACAGCGTTAAGGAGGGGTTGCCTGTATACAGGTATCAGTTGAACACACTGTTTTATGAATATATTTACCATTTTAAAGCAATTTGGAAGCCTACCAGTGCTTCAATCATTATAATACAATACATTCTAAATACTTAAATATTTTAGCATTTAATTTTGGTTTTTTATCATGGAAAACTCAGAACTCCCCATATCCACTTCACTCACCAGGATGTAGGTCGAGTTCCAGCTGTCCCTACTGCTTTGTGGTGTTAAGCTGCCTTGATATGCGAGTGCCCTGCTCCTGCCGTTGCCCCTTACTCCCAACCCACAGCCCCCCCCACCCCCAGCTCTGTCAGTCCCCGTCACTCCCAACCCACATTCCCCTGTGCCCCCCAGTCCTGCTGGCGCCCCTTCCCACCCCTCCAGACCCTAGCCCCTTAGTGTGGGGAAGGCTGTGGGTGTGGACATCAACGATGCCATAGGCGATGCATGGGGAGGGGAGGGGTACATGTGCCCTCCCAGATCCCTACACCCACAGGAGGACATGAAGCTGCCGCCTCGCTGGACCAGCACCTAGCAGCTGCCACTTCCATGGCCCAGTGGGCGGGACCCAGTACAGAAGGGAGTACTGCACTGCCATGACTGCTGAGGTGAGGTGCCTCTACCAGCCTGGCAGCAGCAGAGGGAACACAACTCCATGCTGTCAGAAGCCCTGCACCAGCTGTGCTGACACTGCTGCCAAGGTGAGCCACTGTGGTGGTGTGGGGCTGTGCTCCCTGGCTGCTCCCAGGCAAGCAAGTTATGCCTCACCTTGATAGTCATGGGGGTGTGGTGTTTCCGGTAGTAGCAGCACTGAGCCTCCCTACTCCTGTGTTGGGTCCTGCCTGCTGGGCCGTGGAGGCAGCCCCTGCTCAGTGCTGGTCTAGCCAGGCTACAGCCCCATGCACTAATGTGGGTGCAGAAATCTGTGGGG
>NW_017728931.1:104967540-104977704 GCF_001723895.1 Crocodylus porosus
GGCCGCATCTGGCCCGCGGGCTGCATTTTGCCCACCCCAGGCTAGAGGGTTACACCTCCAGCTTTTGGCTGAGCAGTGAACTCTGCCTCTCCTACATGCAGCTGGGAGAGCACCAGCCCTGAGCAGCTATTCCAACATGGAAATCAGCTTCCTCATTTAAAACCTCAATTCCAGTTTTCAGGAAACTGTACGTGGTATAGGCAAGTAAATGTGGTACACTTCAGTTACACTACACATGCCAAACAACATGAACCGGGTCTCCTATTGCCTAATAAAAGATATCAGATTCACACAAAGACCCTTGTCTGCCTATGTCCTTAGACCAACACGGCTACAACCTACACCCCTATTAAAGAATGTCACATTTTCCTTTGACTTGAACTTTCCCAAATACATGCCATAATGTCACTAAACCCAAACTGGCTAACTTCAACTTCAGAAGACAAAAGGGGAGTTCTGTAATATTTTGTTGCTAAACTTACAACCAATTAACTTTTAAGATGATATATCAAGTTGCAATCTTGGATTTTTTTTGTGTTTTCCTTTAATTAGCTCATTTATTCTGTACGAACAGCAAATAGTAACTACTGCTTGCTCTTGAAAGAGATCCACCATTTCTCTTGATATGTTTTTCCAGTGGTTCAAAACACATAACCAGCTTCTTAAGACCACCTTTGCAGTAAGCAGTAATTATATGTACTCATGTTATACATATAGAAATATTTATGATTTAAGGTATATCTGTGTATGCATGGCATTTTTCCAATAATTAAATCAGTATTTTGTCTGCCTCCCCCACATTGACATGTTACTGCTACACATTATGGCCCTTTAATGCCTGTGAGAATTTACTCTTCCAGTTAAGAGCAAAGATACAATTTGCATGTTGCCTTTAAAATGTGTGCTATTTTACCTGCAAAATGACTTCTTCTATCTGCCCACTGTTTATTTTGTTTTCCAGTTTTTCTATATCAGGTTCCTGTGAAGTTAAATAAATGCTCAGTGTCACTTTAAAATATGAAAAATAGATCTTACCTCAAAAGAAAGGATTTTAAATAGAAGATTAAACACTACTTAATTCTTTTCTAAATGTAACCACACAACTACACTGCATGGGAACTCAACTGCTGTACTATTCTTTTCTTTCATAAGAATGTCTTGTGGCCTCAATTAATATATTAAGAAAAATACACTACTGTCCTCCAAATGTTGTTCTAGACAAAGCTAATATCATACTCCTGTATCACACAAAAGCAGTCAATGCTTTCTGCAGAAATAAGATAAGGCATTCTTCCAACAATTACTTTAAAACAGAAGTACAATGATACAAAAATCAGTGGAAAAAGAAATGATTGTTTCAAGAACTGCTGAGTGGCAAAATTAGGCTAAAATTATGCATTATAGTAAGGCATAAAACAACAGTAAGGGTATATTCACATTTGGTAAAAATATATTGGAAATCTATTGGCTTCCTGTAAATCTTGAAAAAAGCACCATTTCAAGTTTCTTTAAAACTACTGATTTGCTAAAAGTAGAGACAATTTTTCCTTTAAACATGCCACAAAACATATGAAGAGTTAATACCATAATCAAAAAAGACATGAGACACTGATTTTCTATCTAAATATCTAAAAGACATGATATAACTGTCTATGTTGCATGAAGATAATCTGAGATTTTTAAAATTGTCAATTTCACTGCAACGTTTTTGTCTATAAAAAAGTTATGAGCAGTTCTGTACTTACTGCTTTTACCATATTAAATCGTTCATTTATAATTGCTTCTGTGTATTTTCGATATGCTGCATCTTTGGGGAAATTCTGCAGAACAGCAATAATTTTTGTATAGAGTATCCTCAGATGCTGAAATGATACCAAGGCATGATTAAAATGTACATTTAGTAAATCTGCCCTTCCCAGCAAAGGTTTAGGGCAACTTACAAAAGAGAACAAAATAACTTATAAAACAAGTGAACAGAAGAACCAAACAGAAATACTACCATATTTACAAGAATATACAATGACCCTGAATATAACAAGACTCCCAATAATTAGATTCTATACATGGACAATGTATACAATTGTTATGATTTTCTAGGTATAGAATCTAATTTTTGGACGTCTTCTTTGAATTTGTCCCCTCCTACAGCTACAATAAGGAAAATAAATCTGGGGAGGTCAGGTAGCCCCTTTCCCTTTGCCTCCTCCAACATCCTTCCCTGTAGCCCCTCCTTCCTTACGGCAGTCCCTGCTCTCCTTGAGCACATAGAAGACGCAAATTTGAAAACACTGGCTTGGAAATAAACGTGCCTATAGTAATTTGTATATGCGAAAATGAGCATGGGTAGCCATAGATTTAGATCATCCGGAATTCATACATTTTACCTTTTTTGAAACTGCTGTAAGTTTTAGCACAGGTAAGCTACAAAAATGCTGTTAAAAAGCATGTTTATATTCACTTACATATAGTACAAACTATGCACGATAGTGATCCAAAGCCAAAAGGCTCATGATTAACATTTAGTTCACTTGGCCGGACCCCAGCAGAGTCAACAGCATTTCAAGCCATGGTAACCCTATATCTTAGCACAGGGGCTTTCAGCCTTTTGGGATCAGTGTACCCTGGGGGGGGGAGAACACAAAGTGGCAACAGCCACCCCGTGCAAGTTTTCCCTGCCCCCAGCATCCGGCCAGGCAGCCAGCACCTACACAGCAGCCCCTGTGCAGCAACACAGGATGGTGCATGGCAGTACTCTGTCCCCAGCTGCCTGCACGTACCCCCTAGAGCCTTCTCAAGTACCCATAGGGGTACACATACCTCTGGTTGACAACCCCTGGCTTAGCATGTGTGTGCACTGTAGATACACCCCGCCATTCCCCCGCACCGAAAAAAAAGGATCCATGTGCTAATTAGCCCTCCACACATGACTTGGACAAGGTGTTCCTGTCACAACTTCTGGGATCCTCCAAAAATGTATGTGCAGATGAAACACACAGCAACATGGTCTGGCTCTACCTCATGAAGGGCAGGGCAACACTAACCATGTGTTAGTGAAAAAATCCCTGGTCTTACATTTAAACACATAAGGTGTTTGCAAAATCCTAGTCTATTAGTCCAAAGTAAAATATGCAGCATAAAAGTTCCTAATTCAAATTTATAGTGCCTACACCAATAATGTAAGTAAGGGCTCTGAACCTCAGTCCATCTACGACTTGCTTAAAAAAAAAAAAGGAAATATTTGAAGAACCACAATGTGGAATAATCTGTCAAATAACACTATAAATAGTAAGTTATTAACGCGGCAGGACATTGACAATGTCCTGCTTTACCTTTGGCAGGTTAAAGGGTACCCTTGATGTTTTGGACATTATGCCTGGCGGTTGTGTGTGAAAAATATTCCCAAATTTTTTAAGACCAAGTTAGCTTATTACTTGTTTAGGATGGCTTAAATCAGGGATTGGCAACCGCTAGCACACGTGCCAGACACTGGCACACAAAACCATTTTGCTCGGCTAGAGATGTGAAGGCCTGGGAAAAAAAACAGAAAAAAAAAATTCAAGAAAAAAATGATTTTTCCCCCTGCTCCCTTCCTCCCTTGACTTTTTTGGGGATTTTTTCAAAAAAGTGAAAAAAATTAATATTTTTGGAAAAATAAAAAAACCCCTCTTATGAAATTTTCTTTTAGAATGATTAATAAAATGTTTAAGACAAGGTTACATTTGTATCCTTTACCCCCCCAAAATGTTTTCTAATAGCTATGTAAAAGGAAGACTTACATAAGACTATCTACAGCATAAGATCATTACAATTCCTGTACACTGAGGACAAGCAGTACAGTACAACTCAAATGCAAGAGCAGGATGCATTTCTGTCCCCAAGGGGCATTGGCATTTTCACAAGAGAAGGAAGAAGGATTCAGTGCCTTCTTTGCTTGTGGACTTACTCTTTTGTTGACTTTTGATCTAGAGATTGGTAGATCTGCTCCTGTCCTCCTGACTAGGCCTCAGAGGACTAAGAGTAGATACTGGCAGCAGCATCCATTCATTCCTTTAAATTAGAAACAAGGAGCTTATTGCCCTGCTTGCTCAAAAGCCTCAGGAGAGGAGACAGAGGAAGTCTAAAGGTTTTGGAGTCAGAAGGAACCTGCTTCCTCCTGGCCCTGTGACCTTGAGATCCACAAAAGTACAGAAGCAGCACAAAGAAGCTGAAAGTAAGTATACTTCTTTATTGAAAGGTAAGAGTTTAAATTTCTCTGAACTCAATATATTCAACTATATTTTAGCTGCATTCATATATTTTCATAACCTATGTAATTCAGTTGAATTCCTATTAATTTGATATTTTGTGACAAACCACCCAACCTTAGTAGTGAGGTGAGGCCTGCAAGGCAGGGAACTTTTTCACAGTTAATGCTAAGGAGGCCTCTGCTCCATCCATTACTAAATTTGTCCATACTGTAGCTAGCTACTAAATTACATTTTTCTTTTTTCTCCCTCAGCAAAATGGTGCAGCCAACTTCTAGCATATGGAAGCATTCCTTGACCAAGGCATGCACTTCAGGGAGAAGCAAGAAAGAGCTACTTACATCTATGAAGGATTTTTTAATGTCTGCAGGACACTTCTTAAATACAAGGATGTGATTTGCAAATACTGTCAAATGAAATATGCATTTCCAAATGCCACTAGGATGACCAAACACATCTGTATATTTAAGAAGTGTCCTGCAGACATTAAAAAATTCTTCATAGACGCAAGTAAGGAGGAGGTAGATTATGACGATGAAAGTGCAAGTAGCTCTTTCCAACATTCTCGATCCAAAAGTCCTTCTACTGCTGCTGCTTCTCATAAGCAGGTCATGAGCAACTACAGGGCTCTGGGGTCTGGGCTCAAGGAGTTGGGGGCCCAGGTAGTCTTTTTTTCTGTACTCCCCGTTTCAGGCCACGGTCCCAGAAGGGAAGGCTGCATCAAGGAAGTGAACCGGCAACTCTAACACTGGTGCCACCGAGAAGGCTTTGGATTCCTTGACCACGGCAAGCACTTCCCTGTTTGCAGCCAGGATGGCCAATCTTCTGGACAGAGTTTTAAACTAAGATTGCTGGGGAACACGGATACACAAATTCAAACATGTCTACAGACCAACATACAAGTCAGTCCTGTAGATAGGGACAGTGGGAGAGCCACTTTTGCAGGAGATGAGGGAATAGTTCTCTATCAGCAGAACAGGAAAATGAGGGCCTCAGCAGGAGGACTCAGATGCCTATATACTAACACCAGAAACACAGGGAACAAGCAGGAGGAGCTAGCCCTCCTATTCTCCAGTGTGCATTATGATCTAGCAGGGATAATGGAGACTTGGTGGGACTCCTCATGATTGGAGTGTAGCTATAGAGGGCTACTACACCTGGCATAGAAGGGACCAGGTGGGGAAGAAAGGTGGAGGTGTTGCTCTCTATGTCAAAGAGCAGTATATTTCCTTGGAGGCTATCAGCTCCAAAAATTGACAGCTTGAAACCCTCTGGGTCAAGGTGCTTGGGGGAGATGACACATGGCAAGGGAGTCCTAACTGTAGGTATATACTACAGACCACCAAACCAGAGGGTGGAACTCAATCTGGAGTTCACCCAAGAACTGACTGAGGCTTCACATGCACGTGACATGGTCATCTTGGACTATTTTAATTATCCAGACATCTCCTGGGTGGAGCACTCAGCCAAACTGGATTGGTCACGTGCACCCTGCTCCCTCCGCTCCTGCTCCCCAACTGCCGGTGGAATTTTAAAACTTTTAAAGCCCGCAGTTTGAAATTCCCGCGATTTTCCTTCAGCCAATCATGCCTTCCGGCTAGCCCAGAAGTGCGTGCAAGCGGCTCTACCAACCCCCCAGCTAGGTTCCCAGGGTGGAGGCCAAGGGACTATCCGGGACTGCCCCCCCGCTTTGGGGAAAGGCCCCCGCTAGTTCCTCCCGGCTAGATTCCCCCCCTGGCCACCTGTCTGCCTGCCCACACAGTCCTGGGCAGCGCAACCCCAGCCCCTACCCCACCATCCACCTGGAGGTATCCATTCACCCACCACCAGTAACTAGGATCAGACCCCACACAGCTTCTCCCCCACTCCCAGCCCTGGCACTCAAAGGCATGGGCTGAGGTTGGGGTGTTTTAGGCACTCCAGCCAAAAACGTTGCTGACCCCTGGTTTAGATAGTGATGATCCTGCCTTTAGCAGTGGACTGGACAAAATGACCTCCTTTGTTCCCTTCTCCAGCCCCATTTTTCCATAATTCAATGACTACTTGATGTTATCTGGTATTTAATATCAGGAACAGACTGTCATGTGTTCTATAAGGGTGGATGGGACCATTAGATCTTCTAATTTAACCTCCTATATATCAGAGGATTAAGATTTCACCTACTTGTCCCTGTGTTAAGTCCACTAACTTGTTTTATTTGGCTAAAAGTTTCTCAGAAAGATATCCAGTCTTGTTTTGAAAGCATCAAGCTATCCACTCCTTCTCTTGGTAAATCTCTTGTTCATATTCTTAATTACTTTTCTCACATATAATGTAAATATAACCTCAGAGACTAACTGGCACAAACTTCAAAAGTCAAGGAACCAAGTGTCTGGCTATAGTTCTGCTCTCCTCATTAGAAAAGATTCTCATTATTAGAGGCAGACTTAAGCATAACTATATTGAAATTCACTAACATAAAAGGTTGTAGATTTTGACTAATACCTTTATTGCTGACTTTTTTAAAATTAGGTTTAAGGAAAATGTACAGAAACAAGTGAAGTTTAATTGAGTAGTGGAAGAAAACAGTTATTTTTAAATGAAAATCTTAAGTGGGCAACTGAAGAGAACAACCAGAGGTAGAAGCAAAATAATGCAGTCTGAGAAAATGAAGGATGTAGCAAGCAGTAATGGCATCCAGGTGGGGTATGGCCAAGCACTTAGCTGCAGTGCTAATTAGTTTATGGAAGAGCCTCAAACTGTTGAAAACTTACAGGTATTGTGACAGCCCTGTAGACTACAACCTTTAATCTATAACCAAATTAGTGTTATAATGACCAGAACTCTCCCCAACCAATAAATACTACATTTTTCCAAATTCAAGATTACTTCAATGTAAGACAAACCCCGGATAATTAGATTTAAATTCATCCCTCTTTACCTTTGTAGCAGGGAAAACAGCAGCAGAGGTGGTGGAGGCCTGCCCCCCAGCTATCACCCAGCCACTGCCTGCCCCTGTTCTAATGCCTGCCCCCTACTGCCTCTCCCCCACACCACTTACCCCTGTGCTCCCATCCTTCCCCAGGTCTGCCTGCATGCAGTACATGCCAAACCAGCTCTGCACGTCAGATTTAGCATGTGAGGCCATGGTCACCACATGCTGCATGTGACACATGGGCTTGATCCTAGCCCACAAACCCCATCTTTGACAGCTCTGATCTAAACTGTATTTCCATAACTTATTAATAAGAATGTGAAGTCTCACTGTCATGTCAAATATTAGAGCTTTACTAGTATTAAAATGCCACTATATATTTATTGTTTAAGCTTGGAAAATTAAAGTGCTGGGAGAATGTGTGTAATAAGAGACTACAGCTAAATATTATGTTATGTTCCATTCTTTCACTCATTTTAGGACTCTGCAGGGAGAAAAATCTTACCGCTATCAGCAGTCCTCAACTTATGACTGTTCGAGTCAGGACAAACATCACTTATGACCTTTGTAAATTACAACACTGTTTTGAGGTTCTGATGGGGTTTCAACTTTATGACACTGGACACAACTGCCTCCAGCTGGTAAGTCTGTTGTGGCAGGGCTGGGGGGGAGGCAGGGGGCTGTTTGTCAGGAGTGAGGGGTATCAAGGTGGGACACTACATGCTGGGAATGAGGGGCAGCATGGCTGGGAAGGGGAGCAGTACTGTGGGTAGGGAGTGAAGGGCAGGGACGGGGCAGTGGCAGGAGCAGGATGTCATTGCTTCCCCTGCAATCGTGTACCCTCTTTCCCCCTCAGCTATTCTCTTTTCTGAAACTAGAAGCCCAGCCGCCCCACGAGGCAGAGGGGCTGCGCCACGACCCCTCCCAGCCCGCTCATTTGCGCGCAGACCGCCCCTACCTCGTGCGGGGTGCTGTCCACGGCGAGTCCGACGAGCCCGGTGGACTGCAGGGATCAAAGAGAGACGGTCACGCTCCGCCACTCACCCCGGCCCGGCCCCGCCACTCACCCGGGGGCTCCGCAGAGCTGGGGCCCGGGGGTCAGCGGCGCCCGGAGCCGGGGGCGAGGCCAGAGGCGGCGCAGCGCGGGGGGGAGGGGCGCGGGGCACAAAGGACACGCGAGGGCCGGGACGGAAGGGGTAACGTCAGGCTCCCCGCGAGACGGGAGTGGGGTGTGGGGAGCGCCCTAGGCTTTCACCTTCTTCAGCAGCCCAGCCATGGCGGCGCCCCCCCTACTCCCTGGGCAACGGTAACGACTCCTCGAGTGCTGGAAGAGAGGCAATGCGCATGCGCCGCGCCTGTCTGATACGCTTCGACGAGGGCGCAGCAGAGGACACCCGAGTGCGCCTGCGCGCGCGGCGCCTCTGGCCTAGACCTAGAACTAGGCCAGAAGGCGGTCGCTGTCCCTATGCGCAGGCGTAGGGTCCTGGAGGGGCGCATGCGCCATAAAGCTGGGAGAAGCGCACGCGCAACGTGTGCAGCTGTTAGTAGCGGTGGATTTTGGTGGTGTGTAATTGCTGTTGGTCTTTCCTGCTGCAGCTGGGCCTCGGGTTCTCCCTGGAGTGCGATCGGGTTCAAATCTTGCGGTTGGTCCCCAAATCACCAAGTCAAACAAAGATTTTCTCTCCGCTGAAGGTTACGTCCAGGCTCTCGGGGCACTTGTGACAGGGGTTTAATTTCCAAGGTTTTTTCGATGCTTCCTGAAAATTGAAGTGGTGTCATCCTTTTATTCTTTTTTTTTTTTTTCGGTTGGAGCTGGAGCCTACCGTGGTTTGGGGGCCAGCTGCTGGCATGCCAAGTGGCTCCTGAGCTGTGGAGTGACAGGGGTTTAATCTCCAAGCTCCTGGCCCTTCCCTCTGTGGTGGTGTTGTTCTCCCTGCCCCAGGGCTGCACAGGCAGTTGCTAGTGGGCCAGGTGCTGCCCCAACTGAGGGCCAGCACCCAGCCAATCCCACTGTTCCCCGAGCTGGGGCAGCACACACACTAGCAGCCTGCTCAGGAGGTGTTGCTGCCACAGAGGGGAGGCCCAGGGCCCCCAGCAGCTCAGGGGCCACTTGGCCTGCTGGCAGTTTACCTTCCCTCAGCTGCAGGAGAGGTGGGCAGGCTTCCCATGTCCCCCCCCCCCACCTGGCAAAAAAGAGGATTGGGACCCCACTGCTTCTGTTTAGTTTGCAACCATGGCAAGCCATTTAAAGCCCCCAAAAGTCTTACATGTGTAGCTTGTGACACCATTAAGTCACATGTGATATTTTCATCACATGTACATGTGAATAGTGTCATGGCTACAGGTGCCATTCTTTTCGGCTTTTTTTCATCTGGTTAGGCTGTTTGGTGTTACCTCTTGGCCTCTCAGGCAGACTTCCTGGGCACACTCCTCAAAAGCTGCTTTTTGCAAAAGTGCAGTGTCCGTGGACCACGTAACCATGTCTCTGGGATAACCCCTTTCTTCCTTCCCTCACCCAAAACCATGCAAGAATGTTGAAGAAATAGGTTGATCTCTGCTACTGTTATTGCCTTGTCACCACTCCCTTTTTCCCTCATCTCTGCCACTTGCTCTTTAGTTACCAAGCACCCCAAGCATAGGTACCACAGCCTCCAAAACACACATACTGTCACCTGAGTCAGTGTTTAACCTGTTTGTATATGTGAATTATTTCATGTCATTATCATTTTGGATGTGTATGTGCCTGAGTTGGTAGTGTGTGTGCATGCGCGCCTGGTGGGGGTGTATGCACCTAGAGTGTGTGTGTGTGTGCCTAATTGATTTTTAAGTGCGTATATGTGCAATTGTACACCATGACCGCCTGTCTAACTGTGATATTGAGATCCTGAGCACTGGCCTGACCCCACAGGGCAACAGTAGGTGTAGGCAGGAGTTCAACACAGGCTGCCCCAGGTAGTAGCGGGCAAGACTCAGCCCCATGTGGAATGCAGCTGTGGGCCAGATGGG
>NW_017728931.1:104977969-104990769 GCF_001723895.1 Crocodylus porosus
TCAATAGTATATGATAGATATTATATGATTTGTTTTTATTTGTAATTTGTTAAAATTATATCTTCCAAAAGATTCTGTGTGTGTAGCCCCTTACAGCTCACCAAAACTTTTATTTGGCCTGCCAACCAAAATAATTGCCAAGTCCTGCTTTAAGGTACATAGGCTCTTAATTCTGCACCTGACTTGAGCAAATCAGCTTCTTTCTGCTTTCCATGTGCACTCCCATTGTTACTGGGACAGGGGAATCCTTCCTTGCAAATTTCTAGGCCCCTATGTCAGGTGGATAGGAATCAGTCTTGTCAAGTGAGACTGAGAAGTATCTCACAGCTGGTGATCTGCATCTTTCTTACTAATGCATCTGGGCAAAACCAGATAACAAGCCACTGCCTTTAGTCATATCATATTATTCCCTATTTAAATGCCAAAGATGTTTAATAGCCTGTTTATCCAACTCAGTCATGCAGGTGTTGTTCCACTGCTTCCTGTGCACATGTCTGTAGTATAGTAAAAGTTGTAAGGCATTAAGATACAGACGGTACATAGAATTTATAAGTAGTACACGAATGCCCCAAATTGTCACATCCTTTAATAACAGAAAAAATATGTATTTACAATCTAAAGCTACAATGGGACCATAAATATGTGGAAAGTATAGTCAGTAAAGTATGTACAATAATTATCTGCTAAGAAAGCATTAAAAACAGCTTATTTATTGTGGAAACAACAGAGAATAACTTGTACAGTACCACATAGGCTATCTCAATCATTTTCAGTGCACAATAAATTGATAGCACAACAAAGAGGCCAGAACATAGCTTTCTTGCTTTGTTCAGCTGTTCGTCATACTGAATGGCTTTTTTGGAACATCACCATACTTGTCAAATCACTTTGGCAAAGGTATATTTCTATGAGCAAAATTAATTGTTCTTATTGCAGTAGAGTCCAGGAAGCCCCAGTTAGATTCAGGACCTCATGAAGACAAGGATAATGAAGTTATTGCAAGGATATCCTAGCTCACAGAGTTTACAGTCTAATAAAATTCATTTGATCTTTTAAAATGAGGCGCAGAAATTTTCAGAGCCCTAGTTTATAATCTAGGATGAGCTACTTAATCAGTTTTGGAAAATCACTTGAATTTGCTTGTGGCTCAGTCACTTGAGCAGAGTTAAAAGAACAGATAACTAGATACTGCATCAATTACATAAGTTTGTGGGTGAATATACATATACTAAGAGAAGGAAAATCCAGTTTCCTATGCACCTTGTGGCAATGGTTTAACTTGCTAGGCACTAATGTTTCTGTTAGTATTACTCACAGATTCTTAGACTTGTCACCCTAGCTATGATTTTATGTCTCCAGCTTATATGTCATTTTGAAGTCATTAAATCTTGTTAGACAAAGGCTAGGATTGGCTGTCACTGAATCTATAAAACTCAGCATCACATTCATCTCAGAGAAATATTTAATATTTGAAGATACAATGTGACAAGATACACTGCTAGTTTTGAAGAGTAAACTTGATTTTATTTCTTTTTATTTCTATTTATACCTGTGCCTGTGTCACCAAATGTTGTTAATACAATTAGTGAGACTAGGTTGGCAAATAATTTGTTTTTTTAATATAAGCTGTGTGAACCAATCAGTGCACAGCTAATCTTATTATACCAGCCAGACCTCATGTTACTTTTGATGGGATTCTAGAGGAGTCATGTGTAATACTTTCCTGTGGTCTGGAGTCTGCTTATGTTACAGTTGTACAAGGTCAGACCTTAATTTAACTACCAACTGCCTACTTAATTTTAGAAATATCACAGGACACATCGGCTTGCAGGGCACTATTCCTATCTGTTCGAAATGCAGGCCCCAGACTAACAATGACAAGATGAAGGGTTGAAAAGGTGAGAATATGATATACTTTATGTGTAGTTAGCCAATCAGACTAACAGTAAGTAGTTTAAAACTACAAATAATGTGTAATACAGTGAATTTAGATTTAGCCTGCCATTAATTACTGGTACTGTATTGCTGTGGATAATCTCTTCAGGCTTGCGTGCCTAAAGGCCTTTCAGTTATAAAGAACAAAGCTATGATTTCTTATTTTATTTAAAAAAATGTGAAATCAGATTAACATGTTACACTTACATAACGTTAAACATCTATCTGATAAGCTTAATAGTAACAAATCCTTGACACATTTGTTTCTAAGGAAAGATTCAGTTTCCATGGTTTTTTAGGTATCTCAGATCTTTAGGAATGCGACAGTATCTTAAAGAAAGGTTATTTTTTAGGAAAATATGAACTTTTAAAAGTGAAAAAGTTAATAATAATTAGTTGTTTATTGAAAAAAAATCTTTTCTGGAAAACATTGATCTAAAGCAATTATTTTCCTTGAAAATATTCTTGGTAATACAAAGGCTAATATGTTTCTGCTTGAATAATAGTATTTTTTAGAAAAATCAACTTCTGTACTATCTGGTAATGAATTCGATCTGAAAACATTTTCCATGGGAGACTGGAAGACAGTTTTGCCGCTGAACTTCTGCCTCACTGCTACTTCACATGTGAGGTATATCAGAAAAAAATAATGCTTCTACGTTGGGAGTAACCAAAGTACTAGGTTCTTTGCCATATTCCATTGTGACTTCATGGAACATTCAGACTTCATATGAACATTTATCACTTTGGCATACCACATGATCAACAGTGATGTAGCAAATTGGGCTCCCAGAGCATTTATAAACTTCCAGTAACATGTCCAGCGCTTGCACTCTGATGAGTTATTTGCTTTGTCATACTTGTTCTATAATGTCTCTGGGTCCCTTATTCATTTTTTCCAAATTATTATACATTATTATTTCATACAGGATGACTGCTAATATTTGAAAATGATAATTACAAAAATAATACGTATTTACTCCATATAGGCTGATCCTTTGCTTCTGAAGGTTTCTGTAGTGTCTGTGACAAAGTGAATTCTGGGGAATAAAAGCAGAGAAGTCATTTTTTCCAAACACATATGGGCACTGTAAGACCAGAAAGAAGAAAATTATTTGATACAATGATTTATCCGTTGGGCTCCTGGAGCTGAGGTCATGAAACTTTTCTCTTTTTTTAGTGAATGGAATGTATTATGGTATGCTTATTAAATTACTGTTCATTTTACATTACTTAACGATATGGATCCTGCACAGTACTGAGTCATTTTTCTTTGGACTCAGTAGAAGCTGAGGATACTCATTATGTTGTAGGACTGAGACCTACATTAACATATTAAGTGCATAAGATGTATCAAAACAGTAATAGGCCCTGTTTCATTCAAGACCTTGCAGTGCAAGGGCCTGATTTAAAAAACATTTATGTTACTGCAATTCTTTCCATTAACTTCAATGGGTTTAGATTCAGACCCTAAGGCAGTGGTCTTCAACATTTTTGGATTCAAGGCACTCCTTCTTAGATACAAAGCACCCATCAGAAAATGCTCATTCTTAGTTTTTATTACCTTTTTTTTAACTGCAGAAAAATAAGCTGTTCTTTTGCTTTAAAGAACCAAGAAAAACCACAACCAGCCATAATGTTTTTAACACTCCAGATTACTGTTGAAATCTCTTGAGTTATCTTGTAAAACATGTTTACAGACCTAGCAGTGTTAATGTGTGACACTCCATCGTACCCTTGAAAGGAACTCAAAGTGCCAAAGTTGCCCCAGTTAAGAATCACTGCTGTAGGGTATAATCAAGTACAATGTGACAGACTACAATATAATAAACAACAAACATATGTCCTTATTAGTAATGAGACTTTAACTTCTTATGAGGCTTTCCGTGGGCATGGGAGTCCATTACATGCAGATCCGATAAAGCTAAATGTGACAGGGGCAATTGGCTGGAAGAGCCCCAAACAGTAAATGAGGATCCCATAGGGCAGGGATCATGTATAAAAGAAAAAAAAACCAAGAATAACCCAAGAGGAACACTTACCTGCAGCAGGATCTGCGGTGCAGCTGGAGTGAGGGAGGAAACCCACACGGGTCATAAGCCGCGCCTTTATCCAGCTGAAACCGGCCGGTGGCATCATCAGCAATCACTGGCAAGCAGAGATAAAAAGGATCACCAGAGAAGATGGGGACAGAGGAAGAGAGTCAGTGAAGACTCTCAAGGCAGGTGGCAGGAGGAACATTCAAGGGGAGAGAGAGCTGGCAGGGGTTTTGTATACCCACGGAGATGAGCATGTCGAGGAGGCAGAGAAGCCAGAGGAGGCTCTCTGCATAGGCACAGGCTGGAGCATCGGAGGGATGAGAGAGCCAGAGAAGGCTCTCCATCCTGGCAGAAACAAAAGAGGCTGCTGAGCAGGACGGCAGAAGGCTGGGCACCGGCTCACAGTATAAGAAGTGGCCAGCCACTTGAGAGGATACCACAGGATGAAGGAAGCGGAATGTCTCCAACAATGTCTGAGGAGAGCAACATCACAAACCGAGTTCGGTGGGGTGAGGGGAGAAACGACCTGGGACGAGGGGCTGCAGCCAACCCTGGCCAGACCCCAGTGGGATACTAGGGGCTAAGAGATGCCCTGTTATCCTAGTAGTAGGGCTGGGGAGGAAACCAGATGGGTTCTTCCCAATTTATAGTTTGTTTTGGTTCCTTTTTTTCCCCCCTTTTGGAGGCGTTGAGAGGTAGGACAAGACGATGCAGACAGGACAGTTCTGTGCTGTCTTTCCTTTTTTTTTCTTTCTTTTCCAATTGTTGGTTGAATTTAGAGTCCCAGTCTGAGACTGCTTTGGGCAGGAGGAGGCCTACCTAAGATCAGAAAGCTAATTAATTGAGTTATCCCAGGAGGAAGTGCTTAGGGCATAATAAGGCTCCAGGGATCGTTGAGCTCAAGGAACACAACATCATCAGGAGAATGGCCAAGAAGATCTAGTGACCTGCTGAAAGGTTGGTGGGAGGTTGGGGTATAGGGGAGGTGGAGCCCCACGGATGGCTGCCTGGCAGACTCCCCGCTGCAAAGGAGCCCTGGGTGATTTGCCCCCCCACTGGAATAACATTCAAAGTCGTGGCAGGAGAGTCTGGGGGAAGCCACCAGGGTGATAAACACCTACCTCTAGGCTTACAGAAAACCACGGGACCTCCGTTGCCAGCTGTCCGGACCAAGGCTGCGTGCGACCGACTGTTCGAGGCCAGGCAGCATGATGGACAGCATGCAATTGGCCAGGTGCAAGGTTTGTCAGCAGCCCATGGAACCGCACGTGTGACCAACCATGGGAAAATAGCACATGGTAGTGGTGGCAGTGGTGGTGGCAGCCATGTGCAAGCTCCCACCCCCCCATGTCTGTCTGGCTGAGCTGTGCCTGTGCCTTTGCCCCCCATCCCTGCTCCTGGGAGGCAGCATCACAGGGTGGTGGATGGTGGCGCTGCGTCCCTGCCCACCTGTGCATACTCCCTTGGACCCTTTCAGGTACCCCTAACCTAGAGGGATATTCAGATAGAATCCTAGAAAATTAGGGTTTGAAGAGACCTCAGGAGGTCATCTAGTCCTGTGGTTCTTGACCTTTTCTGTATCAGGACCCATTTGTAAACATTAGGGACCTGCTGAATTAACGGCAGCTCCTTTAATCTTGCATGTTCCCTGACTTGCACTTTGCCCCCCACTGCTCACTGCTGATTAGCGGGGAAGCTAAAACCACAGTTTTAAACAAGGTGCCATTTTTGCCTCCCTGCCAGTCAGCAGCAAACAGCAAGGCTGTCCCGGGCCCCTCAGCCAATCAGTGACAAAAATGGTACTATATTTAAAACCATGGTTTTCACCTCCACATTGATCAGGAACAAGCCGCAAGCAGGACCCCTCCACCAATCAATGTGCAGGGGGGGAGGGGAGGGGTTCAGGTGAACCTGCAAAATTAAAGGAGCCACAGCACACCCCGCTTCTGCCATGAATTTGGTAGGTTCCTAGTAAACATCAATAGCCAGTCCTGAACCAGTGCTCCTCACTCCCAACCCACTGCCCCCAGCCCCCAGGCTTCAGCTCTACAGTGTGGTGGGACAAGGGGTGAGTGTATGGGGCGGGGGAAGGTGTGTGTAGGGCATGGGGGTCCCAAGCAGCCCCTTGCAGACTGGAAATCTAACAGCCTGCAAGGGAAAAGCCAGGGTTTCCCACATTTTTCTCTTTTTAAGGAGAATCCATTTTTAAAGTTTGTTGTTCCATTTTTAAAGTGTGTTCACAACCCTTTCATATATCCTTGCAACCCACTTTTGGGTCACAACCCACAGGTTGAGAAATGCTGATTCTAGTCTAACCCCCTACTCAAAGAGGACCATCCCCAGCTTGATCATCCCAGCCAAAACTTTGTTGAGCTGGGCCTTAAATCCTCCTCTCTAATTCCAGTGCTTCACCACCCTCCTAGTGAGAAAGTTTTTCCTAACATCCAACTTAAACTTCCCTTGCTGCAACTTGAGACCATTGCTCCTTGTTCTGTCATCTGATACCACTGAGAGCAGCCCAGCTCCATTCTCTTTGGCCTCACCCTTCATGTGGTTAAAGGCTTCTATCAACACCCCCCCCCCGTCTTCTTTTCTGCAGACTAAGTAAGCCCAGTTCCCTCAGCCTGTCCTCATAAGTCATGTGCCCCAGTTCCCTAACCATTTGCATTGCCCTCCATTGGACTCTCCAACTTGTCCACATCCATTCTGTAGGGGGAGGTTCCAGATATAGCCTCACCAGTGCTGAATAGAAGGAAATAATCACTTCCTTCGATCTGCTGGCACTGCTCCTATTAATACCGCCCAGTATGCTGTTAGCCTTCTTGGCAACAAGGCACACTCATATTCAGCTTATTGTCCACTGTAATCCCCAGGTCCTTTTCTGCAAAACTGCTGCCCAGTCAGCTAGCCCCCAGCCTGTACTGGTGCATGGGATTGCACTTGTCCTTGAATCCTAAGTGCAGGACTTTGAACTTGTCCTTGCTGAAGCTCATGAGGTTTCCTTTGGCCCAATCCTCCAATCTGTCCAACACTCTGAATCCTAGCCCTACGCTTCTGTGTATCTACTACTCCCCCCAGCATGGCGTCATATGCAGCCTTGCTGAGGGTGTGCTCTATCTCATCTTCCAGGTCATTATTCAAGATATTGAACAAAACTGACCTCAGAACTGAGCCCTGGGACACTCCACTTGATACCAAATGCCATCTAGACATCAAGCCATTGATCACTATCTGTCGAACCCAATAATCCATTCAGCTGTTGAACCCAATTATCCCAGAGGACTGGAAGAAGGCCAGTGTTGTGCACATCTTCAAGAAGGGGAAGCATGAAGACCCAGGAAACTACAGTCCAATTAGCTTAACTTCTATTCCAGAAAAAATCCTAGAAACATTCATCAAAAGAGGCTATATGTAACAAACTTGCAGTAGACATGATACAGCATGACAGCCAGCATGGCTTCATTGTGGGCAGGTCTTGTCTGACCAACCTCACTTCTTTCTATGATCAGGTGACTCATCACCTGGATGAGAAAAAAGTGGTTGACATCATATGCCTCAACTTCCAGAAAGCCTTTGACCTGGTATCCCACGAGGTACTGATCAGAAAACTGGAAAATATTGGGCTCAGCTGCAGGACCATCAAGGGGGTGTGAAACTGGTTGCAGGGTAGGATGCAGAGTCCAGATGAATGGATCAGCGTTGTCCTGGAGAGGTGTGGGCAGTGGCATATCCTAGGGGTCAGTACTTGGCCCAGTGGTATTCAATATCTTCATCGACGACCTGGATGAGGGGGTAAAAAGCCCATTGGCCAAGTTCGAGGGCAACACCAAGTTATGAGGTTGTGCGGACACACCCGCAGACGTAGGCAGGCTGGCATGTTGGGCAGAACAGAACCGGATGAGGTTCAATGTAGAGAAATGCGAAGTGCTGCATCTGGGGTCCCTCCCACCCCTATGATTTTATGAGCTTTCTATCGACCTTACAATCCATTCATCTAACCCATACTTCCTTAGTTTGCTTGCAAGAATGCTGTGGGTTTATTTAGTCTAGAGGAGACTGAGAGGGGATTTAATAGCAGCCTTCAACTACCTGAAGTGGGGGGTGACTGTTCTCAGTCATGGCAGATGACAGAACAAGGAGCAATGGTCTCAAGTTGCAGTAAGGGAAGTTTAGGTTTGATATTAGGAAGAATGTTCTCACTAGAAGGGTAGTAAAACACTGGCACAGGTTACCCAGAGGGGTGGTGGAATCTGTGTCCTTAGAGGTTTTTAAGACCCAGCTAGACAAACCTTTGGCTGAGATGATCTAGTTGGGGCTAGTTCTGCTTTGAGCAGGGAGCTGGACTAGATGACCTCCTGTGGTCCCTTCCAACCCTAATTTTCTATGATTCTATACATGACACCTACCAATGGACACTATTCTGAGCATGAGGTAAGGTGTAAAGAAAGGTAGCATTTTACATTATAACCTAGTCTTTACACATATAACCTTTGATGACTCTAGTGGAAATTTTAAGTGATTAATACTATTACTTTTCTCACTGTTATGACTATGGACACACAGGGACAAATTAATCATGTGGCTTTACTGTAAATTTTCAATGAGTGCTTATTCTAAAAACTTCTCACCTTTTACTGTGAGTGCATGGAAGAGGTCATAGAGTTAGGCTTTGCCCCCCCACCATTTGCAAAGTAGAGCTGTCCTATACAAAACAATGTACACTTGTTTGTTCCTTCATATGGTTTACGCCATTTAAATGAGGGGGGAAAATTTTAAGACGTAATTGAAGTCATAGACATAGTTGTGAAGATAACAAGAAAAATAAACATGGGGGGTGGGAAATCAACCCAGAAGCACTCCTGTTTGCTAAACAAATGCACAGCCAACAATAATGAGATGAAGGGCATAGGTTCAGCCTTCACTCTTGAATTTCCTTTCTTGTATTGGTTTCAGTCAGGCTGCCAGCTCTCGGCTCTATTGGACTTCCTGATATGATTTTATCTGTTATACATTTGTCTTGAGATACTCTTGTACATTTGGTATACTTATGGGTATTTACTTTAAGAAGAGCTTTAGGAGAATTTTTGGAAAACAGGCTACTTTGCAGGATTAAAAAAGAAATCTTCTGTTTTGGATTAGTCTCCTGGAAAGTTCAACTTTAGATTTTTACTTTGCTTAAAAAAAGCCTGGAGAACAATGTGAAAATAGATGTCTAAGTCTTTATTTTGTGTTACTTTGAACAGCAAAGATTTTGCAAGCTTTTTGATTGTGAAGAGATTCAAAACCACCTTAGAATTCTTCTTTTTTAATAATGTGGAGTTATATTGTTTTTAATCCTTCCAGGAATGTCAGTTAAGATCTGGAGTCTTTATAACCATTCTTGTTTGTCCAGAGAGTTTTACCAAAGTTAGGACTTCAAAATTTAGCTTCTGTGGAACAAAACTGTTACATACAATATATTTTGCTCATGCTTAAGCCTCTGCAGTAAAGTAAAAGACTGTGGAGCATATGTCTGCACTCTGCTGAGCAGGTCATTGGATAATTAGTCAGTGTGTGAAATCTTTTTTTGGATAGTTATGTAGAGACACAAAAGGAGGGAGTAGAGAATCTAATGGACTAGCACAGTCTATTATGAACTACATAAAGCCCTATTCTGCTGAGCCAAAAAAAAAGATTTACATCCCTGAAAGCTATTTTTTATTTTTAGAAGTTATTGTGCTCAGAGTTGGCAGTCAAAGCAAAAGATGTGTATGTTTACCTTTAATGGCCATAGGGCTGTGCTGATGTTTCCATTTACCTTCAGAGACCCAACCTTAGGAGTGACACGTGTGGGCCAAGAGCCTCCCATGTGAACACTGGGAGAGGCATGGATTCATATAGGCCAATAGCATTGCCAAAGCTTGGAATGTGAATCCTGTAGAGAGTTTTTAAATTTCTGAGTCATTCTGATCCTAAGTCATTATTGATCTGGTTGGGCTTCATAGGCTCTAACACAATATGCCATATGATACAGCATTTACTTCAGTAGTTGAATATGATATTTTGAATAACTAATTTGACACCAAACTGCAAAACATCTTTTTCACAAAAATCTGGTTAGCATTTCATATGCAGAGAGTTATTTCATATAGTGACCCGTGAATCATTCTGACAAAATTCCAGTAGCAGTAATAATGTCGGCTGGATGCCCACATTGACCATTTTGTGAGAGTTAATTAACAATACTTGTTTAATATGATTTATTAATAGTTGTACAACACCAATAAAATAAAGTATGTGCTTATTTTGGGAGTCTTACTTTAAAACTCATCTTTTTAGAGTTTCCTAACATGTCATATCTTTTCTCTTGTCTGTCCGATGTAAAAGTTAAGAGCTAAATACTGGTTTTCTTTACATGCTTAAATGGCACAAGTATCACTTTTGCTGCATAACTTTTGCTTTTAGTACTTATGCAGAATAGAATTACCCTGTGCTCACACCTGCAGGAAGAAACATGGAGGAAGGGGAGAGCCCTCCTATCTTTTATCCCAATAGTTGAAATTATTAGGGCACTCTTCCTTCAAATGGGAGACCTGACCTAGAGAGTGTTTAAACCTGCATTCCCTGTTTCCCAGCAAAATGCTTTAATCACCAGACTTGAAACTAGGCATTGCTCAGACCCCTCTTCTATCCTGTTCTTGAAGCTGATGCATCAGACCTTGCATTACCTTGCATTTAATATTAAACAGGATAAAATAGATGAATACTGGAAGTTTCTGCTCCATTGGGAACAAAAAGTCCAGGCTGGAACGTACCCCTCCCCTTCCACTATTATCTAACCCAACATCCATCTTACTGACTGCTTTTGGCTTTTTTTTCCCCTTGCCCCATATCTCTTCCTCTCTGGCTTGAGTGGTCCAGATGAAGGAGAAGACAGGATTGAGTAATACTAAATTGTGGCCTGGTGATTAAACTACTTTGCTGGAAAACAAGGGATGAAGATTCAGACATTTTATGTGGGGTAGAGGGAAGGCTGGCATATAGGTTTTCTGTTCCCAGGGCAACCGCCATAACCAGAAGGCTCCTGAGCTAAAATGTAGGAAGGATTATCATTGTGTTGTTGTCCTCCCCACACAACCCTGCTTGTGTTTCTCCTCTGATTAAAATGTCATGATTTTCCCAGCCTTACACACACCTGGGCAGTCCCATCTTGATACATACCTACCTAGCTAGATCACAGTGGGCCAGTTTGCACACCTGGAACTGAATCACTTACTGCACAGAAGGGCTGAAAACTGCCATTGTATGGCTGTGTACAAGACATTTATGTGCATAAAGTGAAATAGGATCCAGCTCTAAATCTGCACTGAGATGCTGCTGTAACATCTAGGGATTTTGGGAGGTATATTTTGTCAATTAAGGCTCAACAAAGCCTATGCATCACTCATTTAGTTTCAGTGGCACTCAACCTTCCAGCCCTGCAGGCAGGATGAGTGGGATGGGGTCAGTCCATGGGCCAGATCCGACAGGTAGGATCAGTCTGTTGGCCAGATCCAGTGTGGTTTGACTCATGGGGTTGGTCTGTAGGTGCAATGTGGTGTACCAGCACAACCCCACGTGCCAGATCTGGGCACAATCTGCTGGCCTGGTTCCATGCGCCAGTTCCAGCCAAAGAGCAACCCTATGCGCTGCTGTGATCCAACACAGGGCCATGTCATCCAGCCCATATAGGTCCAGAAATTTGGCAGCAGGGAAGTGATGCCATTAATGCTGTCACCACTCCCTCACTGCCAAATTTCCTTACACCATGGGAAGCCCTAAGAGATGGATAATATGCCCCCATTGGATATATTCAGCCTGTAGGCCAGAGATTCAGCACCACCGAGTTAGTCTATAAGGTGCATCTCTAACTTGGCTTCTGCCTGACTTCAGACTAACATGGATAACTACTTCTCTCTAACAGGTATATTGTTTTGTAAAGTTATTAACATTTAAGTTATAAAATATCTCATTTTTAAACTTTGCAAAACTCCGGAAGAGGGTATTTCTTACTTTAGCTTCACACAAGGGCTAAGTACAGATAGTCAAAAAGCCTGAGGCTGAATCAGTTCAGTCTTTATGGGTTAGTCTAAGCTGTGTAGATTGAACTGATAAGCAAGTAAACAGACATTCACTTTTGGTGCCTGCAGTGGCCTAGGCCAGAAGACAGGGAGCACTAGAACATACCTTCCTGCTCAGCTGGAGCAGACAGCTTGGGCCAAGCATAGCTCACCCATCCTAAGAGGCATAGGTGACAAAAGGGGGGGCAGGAGGGCATGTGCCCCCCTAACATCCCTGCTTTGATGCTGGCGGCGATGTTGGCAGAAACTTGCCAGCTTTGTCCCCACCACTGCCTGCATAGCTCACTAGCTCCACCAATGCCACCAGCAGCTTCTGTGGGTGCCCCCCCCCAGACTCAGGAGGCATCAGTCACACATGCTGAGAGGTGTTGTGGGGGAGGTGCAAAGCATCCTGGGATGCTGGGGGACTGTAATTTAACTTGACTGTGGAAGGGATCTGGGACAAAAGTTCAAAAAAATGATTTAACCTGAATCAGTTAAGCCTGATACATCCATCCAGGTTTATCTTAAACCAGTTTCAGTTATTCTGAAGGTGGTTTATATGCATTGAACTTCTGGGCTAGGTACAGACAATCATAAAGCCTGAAGCTGAATGGATTCAGTCTTTGTAGGTTAGTCTAAACTCCACAGATTATAGTTTCATAGTTTCTAGGGTCAGAAGGGACCTGAGCAGATCATCTAGTCCGACCCCCTGCCATGGCAGGAAAGAATGCTGGGGTCAAATGAC
>NW_017728931.1:104991689-104997659 GCF_001723895.1 Crocodylus porosus
CCCCTCCTGGATGTGTGCCAGCATAATTTTCTCAAACAGCTTGCCTAGGATCGAGGTGAGACTAACCAGCCTATAGTTTCCTGGGTCCTCCTTCCTGCCTTTTTTGAAGATGGGGACCATGTTGGCCCTCTTCCAGTCCTCTGGTACCTCACCAGAGGAACAGAAGTGAACAGACATTTACCTTTGATTCAGGAAACACAGCCACATGCTTGCAGTGTTGGGGGGCACAGCTCTCTGGCTGTGTGTTCACTTTCTCTTCCTGCTGGTCCTGACATCTCTGGGATTTGCAGCCCAGAATTACAGCATCAGGACTTGGCTGGATTGCTCATCACTTCCTCTTCCTGCTTCCAGATGCCTCTGGGATTTATAATCCGTATTTCCAGTGAGCAGTAAGTTTGAGCAGGGGAAGGGGTGTTTAGCCCCACCTCCCTGGGCCCAGACCCCAGCTCAGGTTTGCCTAGGGGGGTAGTCCTCCCTGCAGACTGGACTGCATCCCTTGCTGGGCTTCTCCCACCCCTTCTTGTCAGCCTTCCCTCATTGCTCTAGCTAGGGAGTGGAAGGCTCTGGAGTGGACAGCCCATCCCAGTCCAGGGCTGGAAAGCATCCTGGGGGACTCTGATTTAACTTAAATGAGGAAGGAGTGTGGGACAGAAGTTCCACAAACCAGTTTGACTCAAATCAGTTAAGTCTGATACTACATTCAACCATGTTTATCTTATCAGCCATTTTAAAACTGGTTTATGTGCACTTAGCTTCTGTTCTGTTACAGGTTTAAACCAGTTTCTGATGACATAAATGGGTGTATGTATAACTTCTGTTCCTAGCCCTGTTGTGTTAAAGATTTGAACCCGTTTCGGATCACGGTTTCTATTCCTAGCCCAGGGGACAATTTTTCAGTTGTTATTTACTAGCAGGTTTATTGTTTGATGTCACATCATTAGCAAAATACATGCTGAGATACAATCAGAATTAGGGCTGATGAACTGAGCCAGCTGAATTTAAACTGGTGACTATAGTTAAAAGGTGTTGTGTTGTATATTACTAATCCTATGAGCTGCCTAACCCCCACTCTTGTTTCTGTTTTTTTGGAAATATTCACTAAGAGTTTGATGTGGAAAGATATTGAACATCAAATTGACCTGTCTAGAAAAGTTACATGAATTTGTAGTACAATTCTGGACTGAAAAAATAATGCAGGGATTTATAATCTCATTTCACAGACCATGGAGAAAATGTTGGTTGACAGTTCTAAAAATAAACTAAGATTTGAATGAGTTTTTTTGCGTATCTCATGTCCGTCAAAGACGGAAACATTCTCATGATGTGCAGAACAATAGGGCTTGTGTAGTCCCAGAAGAATGTACTTTGAAGCTGTGTCTACATGTGCTTAACTGCAGAGTAAACTAATTAGCTGAAGAGTAAAGTGTCACTGTCTACACATCTGGGCTAGGGACAGACATTAAAAAATCCTGATCCTGAATTTATTCAATCTTTTCAGGTTAGTCTAACCTGGCTAGGCTAAATCAGTTTTGTAACCAGACAGACACCCCAGAAATGCAGGCACATGCCTGCAGTGGCTTGGGCTAGAAGCCAGAGAGTGCTAGAGCAGCCCTCCCTTCCTTCCTCAGCATGAAGCTGAGGAGGGCATGGCCAGGCTTGGCAGGATGCTGTGATTAGCCCAGCAGGGAAGTGATAACAGTGTTTATCTCCCAATTAAGAAAACAACAGAGGAACATTACCAGCTACTTGTTGGTTCTGCCTGTTGATTCAGCTCCACTGTAGCCAGCATGTGGTCTGCTCGCTAATACACAGACACCTCTCAGCAAGGCAGAGGAGAGAGGGGAATTCCTGCTTAGCAGAGAACAGTGAAGGGAGGGGGGAAGAAGCCTGCAGTCTCCAGCTCCAGCCAAGGAGCAGAGAGGAGGGGCCAGCCCTGAGAGCATGTTGGGATGCTGGGGGTGTCTGGTTTATCTTAAATCAGCAAGGGGTCTGGGACAGACATTGCATAAACCAGTTTGAGCCAAATTGGTTAAGTCTGATACTACATTTAACCAGGTTTATCTCAAACCGGTTTCAGCCATTCTCAAATTCATTTATGTGCACTGAACATCTATTCTGTTACAGGTTTAAACCAGTTTCTGATTACTTAAACTGGTTTATATGTAATGTCTGTTCCCAGCTGTGATGGTATTAGGCTACAGTAAACTAATTAATGCTGATGTGAGATAGTAATTTACTGTGATTAAATGCAGGTATAGACAGTGACTGCAGGCATAAATTGAGCCTGGTCAACCCAGCCAGCCAAGGGCCAGACTCCTGCTTGCCACCTAGCCACACAATTATGCACTTTCAGCAACCTTGTGCCCCACCCAGCCCTTCTGCTGCCAAACACCATCACCCAGAGCCCGGGGCTGAGCAGCCCTGATGTAAACTGCTTTGCCATTGCTCAGATTGCTGCTATCCCTGACACATGTAGACACTGCACCCAGGTGTAGTTTTGCTTCAGCTCAGACTGCTCCAGAGGTTATTGCTTCACATTAGATGCACATGTAGACACACCCTGCTACATACAAAGATTAAACTAGCCAGTGCTTATATTTTGTCAGTGATATTATATAAATCAATATGACATTTTCTAAACTCTAAATCTTACTGTGTGTTCTTGGTTAGAACTGCTCCAATTATTTGTTCAGAGTTATTGAAGTGAAGATTGTTCCTTTTGTTTTTGTGAATTATTAATAATTTGGTCATTATTTTTACAAATTTGTTTTTTGTAATTGCTCATGAATACTTTGTGAATGCAAATTTTGGATTATGAATTTTTAATGAAAAAGGTGCTTTGAGTGCTTGCTATTCATTATTTATGCAGTATAACCAGTCAAATACATCACACATTCCTCGGTTGGATGACTTAAGCTTTATAAATAGGAAGAGTCTCTTTTATTGTTCACAAATTATCAGTGAATATTTGTAATAGAACAATCTATTGCGTGGATAAAAGAGCTTTTTAAAATAAAATGAGCTTTTCCAAATTCATGCATTTCTCCCAGCTTAGATACTTCTGGGAGTATTTTCTTTTCTGTCAATATTTTTGCAAGTAAAATTTTTCTCCTTGAAATACCATGAATTAGCAGAAAACAGTGTGAATGACCAGACTTTATTCCCTAGTATATTTATAAATATTTTTCTACTTTGTTACATCTGATCATAGGGCAATATAGAATAGTACCTTGTTCCACAATCAGTTATTCAGATACAACTACTCCCAATGTAAATAATATTCACCATGAAAGTAGGTAGCAGAGCTCTAAAGGTATATTGATATGCTTCTTCCTGACAACAGCTCGATATTCCATAAAAGATAATGGAGGGAAATGAAGATTTTGATGAAGACTATCTCACTGCTTATGCAGTTCAACTAAGCATTCAAGAATCAGCTGAAGTCAGTCAACCGGAATCTACCAATTATCAGGAAAGGTACTGTAAACTTATGGACATGTAATGAGATTATGGAAAGTTCTTTAAGATATTGAACCATTGAAATCACAAGAGTTCTTTATGTTACCTTAACCAGTTAAAATTTATTTGGCTACTATTTATATTAGCTAATTTGTCAGTCAGGCACTGTATAATGAAAGAATGAAATACAGCACAATTGTTTTATCTCCAGGACCTGGCAAACATTCTTTAGTGCCCCCAGCATAAAATTAGTACCCTGATCTGTTATAATCTCTTGAGGGATACCTACCCTAGATATCCACTTTAGGAGCTCTTCTGCAGTGCAAGAGCCAGGGTAGAGTATCAGGGTACCAGGTAGCATAATCAATTATAACAAGTATATATTGATGCCCCATGCTCCTATTAGGTAGCGACTCCACAATATCCATGGCAATTCTTGCAAAAGAGGTGGCCATAATGGGCATCGGCTGCAGTGGAGCCCTGGGCAGTCTGACTTCACAGACCAGTTAACATTCAGCACAAGAGGCACACAGACTTGCAATAATCTCATGCACACTCAGCCAAAAAAAAACACTGCACTATCCAGGCCATGGTCTTATTGCAGCCCAGATGGCCATCCATAGGTGCTGCATGTACTAACCACCACAGGGTCTTAGGGAACAGCATGAGCACCATCAACTCTGTGAACTCTTCTCCCTCCATCCGTCCCTGCTTGACACAATATAAACTGTTTCTTACCTTATATTGGGATCTCATCCACTCAGTTCTGGACACACCTCTCTTTCAATCCATGCTACTTCACTCTCATGAATTTTTTTTAAATCCTCCTCATCCCCTTGCGCATCTCTGAATTGGGCTCCACTGATCCCTTCTTCCAAATCTATCCCTTCCCCCTCCACTCCTCCACAGCTGAGGGGTCAGCTCCTTCATTCCCCAACCATACATTTCTGGGATGTAGCCCTCCTCCCCACCTACCTTTTCTCCTCTAGTCTGACCTGCTCAAGGATATCATAAAACGAAGGCCAGTCACGTCCTACACTCATGTCACAAGTTAATCATGGTGACATCTTACTTCCATCTTGCCTTGATATCCTAGGACTTTCAGAGGAATAATACCTCTCTCATATTGAACATATTCACTGAGCATGGAAGCCATTTTTACTGGCTCCATTGGCTTGACTAACTGTCAGGAAACCAAATCTGCCTGCACCATTGTTTGTGCACAACTGGTGCCTAGCATGGCTCTAACCAGTTTCCCGTTGATCAGAGCCATCATGACAGGTTGGTTCCACACCACGGTCTCTTCATTACACCCACATCTGCAGTCCCTCACTTCCACTCCCTCTTTAGGTCTTTCTCTGGGAACTCGGGGAAGCCCTCCATGTCTCCACTGTTCATTCATGTTAAAGGGGGCACTCTAGCAATGTGGCCCATTTTGCTGCAGCTAAAGCAAATGATCTCCTGGGGCCCCTGCTGACTTGACTCATGTCTCCTCTCCTCTGCCAATGTTGGGGCCTGCCCTCTTTCCAATCTGCTCCTTGACATGGCCACTCCCCAATGTGGCAAAAGCCTCCGCCAGCTTCAAAGCCTCTTCCAAATTCCATGGTAAATGTCTCCTTAGCCACCAGTACTGGGTGTTTTATTCAAGGTCACATAAAACTGTTTCCTTCAGAATTTGTTCTGCTAACTCCTCTTAGTCATAACCTGAAAGTTTTACCCATTTATTCATCAAATCCTGCAGTAGTTGCACTAGGACTTGGGGCCTCTTTCGCTCTTGACTCTTCCTTGTGTGAAACAGCCACCAATAGTGTTCAGGTGTTATCTCCAGCTGGTACAGGATTTCTGCCTTCACCTTCTTGTGATCACAAGCTCCATCACATGCTAGGGCTTGATATACAGCTTGGGTCTTCCCAATAACTAAGGCCCCGAGCTGGCTAGCCCAGTGTGCACTTTCTAATTCATCTTGTAAGGCTGTTCACTAAAAAGCTTTTATATAGGCTTTAGGATCATCATCCTTTCTCATTGTCAGCATTTTGAAGAATGACAGCTTATGTTGCATCTATTCTTGTTGGTGAGCCCCCTGTGTTGCTTCCAACTCCTTACTAATGGTGTGGAGTGTTTGGCTTAGCAAATCTGGTTGTGACATCATGGCTTGTTATGCCTCTATCCTGCCTTCCAGCCAGGTTTTATTCTCCACTCCCAGCCAATGCACCAGGTTGTGAGCAGTGTTGACAATACACCCTGTGCTATTATATGCGTGCACTAGGATGGCGACTCTTTGGACCAGACAGCTTGGCTCTCAGTGTGCTGTTCTCACAAACTTTTTCCCTCTCTTTACCTGCCATGCCATGATTAATGATGGTGGGATTCCTGGTCATCAGTTGTAATTCACGCAGGCCACATGTGAGGTTGATATATGGGGCTCGGCCTGTCATAGATTCATAGATTCATAGATGCTAGGGTCGGAAGGGACCTCAATAGATCATCGAGTCCGACCCCCTGCATAAGCAG
>NW_017728931.1:104998369-105034479 GCF_001723895.1 Crocodylus porosus
CCAGCCAATTCTCCACCCACCGGACTGTGCAGTCATCCAAGTCACAGCCCCTTAACTTGTTCACCAGTATGGGGTGGGATACCCTATCAAAGGCCTTCCTGAAGTCCTTCCTGGTCCTGGTCCTCACACCACTTCCACATACCAACCAAAAATTGTACTGGTGTCTAATTTCTAGCCCCCTGGCTGTGTAGTCTCTAGGTTAGCTTGCCAGATGCTACCAACACAGGTTCGAACAAAGATGATGTCAGTCTGGGGTGAGATCCTATTGGCCTGTGCTCCCATCAAAGTGATGGCTTATAAATAAATAACAATCAATATAAAATAAAAGAGAATCCTGGCATTCATTCATCCTCCAAGAACATCTATTCATGCCCAGATTCATTGCTCATTAAGTAAATCAGTTATCCCAATTAATGTCCCCAGCAGCTTATTCAATCAATCAATCAGTCAATCAGTACAATTAATTACTTTGTTCATTAAATAAATCAAACAGTTCAATTAATTTGACCAGCATCTTATTAAATCAACCAATCTATCCAATTTTTTTGGAAGTTCATTAGATAGATCAAGCAGTCTCATTAATTTCACTAGCAGCTTCTTAAATAATTCAGGTAGTCCAGTTAATGTCATTGGCCATACATGGGGTAATTCAGTTAACTTCACCGGTTCTTCTTTAGATCGATCCAATTACATCAATCGCTTCAATACTCCTCATTCATTCAAAGCCACCTTTATTCCCAGGTGAGAACACACAGGGTCTGGCAGGCACTGTTCCCCCATCCAATCCCAACGCTAAGACTTCCCTTTCTATACCTGGCTCCACGAGGGATTCACAAGTCTCTCTCCCTGCTGCTTTTCTGGGGACCCAGGCACCTGGTATCAGGTGTTCCTCCAAGCTCCTGAACTGCAGCGGTTCCCTTCTCACTACTCTTGCCTGTGTCCACTGGGCTCTTATCACAGCATGGCTCCGTGTAACCCCTCCATGCTGCTTCCTTCTGCTCCTTCACCCCTGCTGAATGTTTGGGCATACTGCTGGCTCTTGGGTGTCCTAAACTGAGGAGCGAGCAGGAACTCAGAAAGAGGGGCTCCTGTTTTCCTTGCTGCTCAGCCACTGCCACTGTCCCTGTGGGAGTGTCTGGGACTCTCAAGCCTTTACCAGGCTTCTGCGTTTCCCTCAGGTGCTGGTGGGGAGACTTCTAGGGGTCCTGCTTCTACAGTGCCCCAATCAGAATACATCCCAGACTGGTCAGGGTGGGTGCCATATGCAGCACAATTGTAAACTAGTCAGGGTGGGTGTTGTGTATAGCATGGGTCCTGGAGTGGGTACCACATACAGCAGAGTCCTGGACTGGCCAGAGAAGGCACCACATACAACGCATCCCAGGCCCTGCACACAGTAGATCAACTCAGAGCCCAGGGTAGCACCAGAGGTTGGATGGAGCTCTGCTGGCTCTGCAGGAATATGGCAACCAAAATGTAAATGTCTTTTTCATTCCAGTGCTAGAAAAATAATCTACTTTCTGAAGAAAATAACACTTGCTTTTTTTGTACTCTGTGTTCTCTGACTGAAACAATATTCGAAAGGCTTTCTGTGGAAAATTCTGACCAGTATGGAGAAAATATGGTGGCACTCTCCAAACTGATTAGTAAGAAGCAGGATGGGTTTTTTTTGGTGATATCTGTTATCGGACCAACTGCATAGTCCACTTGGTGACTGTAATCTTTAGGAACCTAAGTCCCATTGACTTTCAAGAATATTTTGGCTCCTATGTTCCTGAAGAAATATCTACAGTGCACAATACAACACTATTTAAAGATATCAAGCTTGCTTTAAAAAAGTGAGCTTAGATATGGAAATAGTGTGGGCACGGTATGGAGTGCTGTGTGAACTATTTTATCTGATTTCTTATCTGATTCCATCAGCTCGTAAGTACTGAACAGTCATTTTTGTACTGTATTGCAGTATGCAGTGCTGTTATTTATGGAAGATCAGATAGATGATCACTAGTCAGTTGTAGACCAGGGCTGTCAAATTCACACCAGGAACTATGCTGGATCCAGACCACAGAGCTCCTTCCAAGCTGGAACTGCAGGTCCAGCAGCTGTAATAGGGGCAGGGCCAACAGTGGCTATGGCAGATTCAGTGGCAGAAGTCCAGTGGCTGGGGGAGTGGCAGTGGAACCAAGCAGTGGTGCTGATGGAGCCAAGCAGCCATGGGTGAAGTGGCCACAGAGCAAGTGGGGCAGTGTTAATTTCATGGGGCCTCGTCTGTACCCAGATCTGGAGTAGGTCATACCCTTAGCCTCACTCCCAACTTATGGTAGCCCACTAGTAGACCAGTGGGTCAGACAGAAGGGTTCCATGGGCTGGATCCAGCCCACAAGCTCTATTTTTGACAGTACTGAATTAGCCAGTTGACAACCTGCTGAATTCTCTCCTTTTCTCATGTGACTTGTTAAATGTCTAAGAGACTGTTCAGACAACCCAAATGGACACAATTAGTACAACACAAATAATTTAGCACTTGACAGAAGGAAGGGAGTGTAAAAGAATATAAGGCATACCTTTCTTCCCAGGCTTCCTCCCTTATTTTACTTCCGGTATTCCTAAGCACAAGTACCAAACCCAAAGTCTGTTTGCAGCAAGACTGTTTGAAGTGATGCTAATGTGCAGTAGATTAATTCTATTGTGCATTAGCGCATAAGCAATGGCTTTCACCATGACATGCTAATGTGTAGTAGAATTAGTCTACTGTGCATTTAGCATCTTGTGTAGATGCATCCTCTGGGAGAAAAATAACCTGATTAAATCACTCCTGGGAAAGTTTCTCCAAACAGACCAAATGCCTGTATACTTACCTTTCTGAGAGAAGCCACAACACAGCCCTCTGGCATTTCAGTGTGCTTTGCTCCCACTTTCCTCCTCCTCCCCACAGAAGGAAGTCTGTCACTTGGGCAGCTCTCTACTACTCCAGTCAAGTGGGAGCAGAACATTAAAAGGTATGTGCTAGTGCTATTGTGCAGTAGCGCTGTTTACTATGCATTGTGTTAGTACCTGTTATTACAGGTACTAAATTTAATGCACAGTAACTGCGGCACATTAATAAGCATGTAGATGTGCTCAATGTGGCAATTTTTGGTCTGGCGGGACAATCTTGAATGTCTGTACCCTGGTGGTTTCTACTGGGAAAGCATACATGTCTGTACATGCTCAGATGAGGTCTACAGGCGAGACCCACTAAGATTTTCAATTTCTTTCTAATTTTCCTGAGTTCTGAAACAAGGTACCGGGCTAATCACAATTTGTAGCTGGTGTGTTTTAAGTACACTTGGCATAATCCATGAGCTGGGGGGGAAAGTGATTAAAATACTAAAAACGTGCTTTAACATGATCTTAAAGCTTCTGTATTTGTTTACATTTTCTATCTTCTGTTCTTCCTTTAACAGATTTATACCAGCCAGTGAGCAAAATAAGAAGCTGGTAGCTGCCATAAGACAAGGTACAAATATTAGAATAAAAGATTTACCATAGAAAGGTCTGAGCTGGTCATACTTTTAAAATCCTTTTTTAATTTATTTTTTAGGCCAAGTATTTGAGCTTCAAGATTGTGTGAAACATAAGTATGCTTTGGATGAAGCTGATGAAAGAGGGTGGTTTCCACTTCATGAAGCTGCTGCTCAGCCAGTTCAACAAGTACTTGAAATCATTCTGGATGGTAAGGGAGGTCAAAATATCACATAGGACTACTAGATGGGAAAGATGTGATCAGAGAGAAAACAAGCGAAAAACCCAAATTAACAAAAGAATAGACTCAGCTGCTGCAAAAATATGGGCAAAGCACCCACCGAAGCATCTTGGCCATGTCATTCAAACACCCTGACCAGATTCTTAGCTCCTGTAACTTGGCACAGTTTGATTTACTTCAATGAACCTGTGCCTGCACAGTACTTGGTCATTTTTAACGGCTTAACTCAGAAATCTACACTTATTCAGAAAATGAGAGCACTAGGCCAACACTAGTCATTTCAGTACTTAGTCATTAGAAGCAGAACTCTTAAGTAAGTAGTTTAAATAGTTGCAAAGTTATTTTCATGAAAGTGGTTACCAAAGTGGCATTTGTATTGTGTGTTTTGTGTCCTAATTCCTGTCATTTTAATTGTATATTTTCATCTTATTCATTTTAGCATCTTATAAAACGATGTGGGAATACAAAACATGTGATGGAGAAACACCGCTAACTTTGGCAGCAAAAGCTGGTCTTGTGAAAAATGTAAGAACATTGCTGGAAAAGGGTGTTTGGCCCAATACCACAAACAATAAAGGAGAAACTCCTCTTCTCATTGGTAATTTTTTCCATTCCATGAATCAAGCTAATATGGTTTGCAGAGTTTTCAGTATTCTGAACTGTTGTGTCCATTTTCTACAGACCCAAAAGCTGACCATTACAAAGGGATTTGGGGCCCATCCCTGCAAATCCTTATTCATGTGAGTAATCCTTACTCACTTGAGTATTCCCATTGGCTAAAATGATTCAACTATTGCTCAGCTTTTAGAGTGAAAATGAAACATGAATTATGCTTCCACCAAATAACCAACATTTTGCTTAAGTTTTTAGGGTAAACTTTCCAAGTCCACTGATTCCTCTGGGTCTGATCCTGAATTATTTAAATCAGTGGGAGTTTTGCTATTGATTTAAGTGAGCACAAGAACAGACTATACTGGAAATTCGAAGGGCTTGATGCAGAAGTGATCATGTTATATTTCTTCCCATGTTAATTAATTTGTAGGTTATTAACAATACATGTATAAGGACAAATAATAAGAGACATATTCTTAAGTCTAAAAGCAGATCATGGGCTAAAATATACAAGGAATATAAAGCAGGAATTGAACTTACAGAAACTAAATGGAAAGGATAACACTTTATAAGTTGAGGAATAATACTTAAAAAATAACTTTTATTAAGCAATGAAGCCCTGTTTTTTTACAGAAATTTTAACATCTTTTTTCATGAAGAGAAAAAACTTACTCTCTTCAAAGCATCTTAGTGTTTACTGAAGAGTTACATTTACTGACATAAAGATTATGCTGAGTATTTTAAACATATTCTTATAAAATATAATGATGAGAAAGACATGTTATATTTCATTACATTTCACAGCTCGAGAGGCAATAGTTGCATCTCTACTTCAGGTATTTTCTGTTCTTTGTTTTAAATGAGTTAAAAAAGTATTAGCCTTTCTATTCTTTCAGCTTTCCAATGCAGGGGAAAATTAGGTAAAGACTGTACACTTGGAATAAATTGAAGTACACACATCCTAGTTTTCCCCTTTGTCTCTTTTTTTTTTTTTTTTTTTTTTAAGCAAATATCTACTTGTCAGTTCAAGTTCCAGGTCTAAAATCCAACTTTTGAGTCACAATGACCGAAGACTCACAGGCTGACTTCCAGTTCCATGCTCAATTTGGAAGCAATCACTCTTAGTAAAAAATGCCTAGAATATGCTTTCTGGGTTGCCTTGAAGATTTATTGAAAACATCTCTTAAATCCTGATCCATTTAGCAGAAGATTCTTACATTACATGAACTGGTACTAGTAAGGACTTGTGGGAACTATCATGCTGCATAATGGAATAGGGGAGCTCTACCAATTTTTATGTGAAGCCAGAAATCATGCTTCTTGTTTTACTGAATAATATTCAAACTACCAGTAACCGGAATCCTTTTCTTTCATGCTGCATCTGATAAAACAGTTGGGATTTGTTTCTTTATTATGAACAGTGCATATTAAGTGGGTTGCAAGCTACCTGGATGTGTACGATTTTCATTTTACTGTACAGAACAAAATTACATGCTGAATTAAATAGAAGTTAACAGGTGGAAGTTGAGATGAGCTCCCACCTCTCTCAGATCTTCACTGTCTGTACAACCCAGCCCTATTCTGTAATGAGCCATTCCTTTGCAGAGCAATTTTGAGCATGCATCTGCCAACTCCTAAGGCGGGATGAGCCAGCAAGAAAGCAGAATTGTGTCACTATTCACTGTTACAATGATTTACCAAAATTTCATTTTGTGTCAAGGCTATTTAGAATATGCTTAAACATATATTAAAGACTTGACCCTAAGGTTACTGAAGTTTGTGGAGGGCTCCTATTAACTTAAATGGGCTTCAACTAAGGCTCCAAGGTTCAGGTTTTTAAAGTTTTTAAAGCTGCAAGTAGTTCGCAGCAGGATTTTTTCAAAAGAATACAGTTCCCATTAATTTTATTCATAGCTCTTGTCCACATCTTTAGGCACCTAAATATCTTTATTAATTTGATCCCATGCAACTTCTCAAAGCATAAGTAATGAGCACTTGTTTAGGACTGTATCTTTTTTTTTTAATTAGAGCCTGGACAAATTTTAATGAAATCCTGTGCATTTTCATAGATTTCATAGACATTAGGGGCTGGAAGGGACCTCGTGAGATCGAGTCCGGCCCCCCCAAAAGACATCAATTTATGCTTGGGAGTTGCCTGTAGGAGTATATATAGTTTCATAGTTGTTAGGGTCGGAAGGGACCTCAACAGATCATCAAGTCCGACCCCCTGCCTTGGGCAGGAAAGAGTGCTGAGATCATATAACCCCAGCCAGGTGCTTGTCCAGTCTCCTCTTAAAGACCTCTGAGATAGGGACGAGCACCACCTCCCTTGGAAGCCCATTCCAGACTCTGGCAACCCTTACCATAAAGGAGTTCTTCCTGATATATTGTTGAGTTTTTATTACGTTTACAGGTTGATTTTTTTCCAGATGAGTTGGGTTTTTTCACTTTCAGAATAATCTGTGGAAAATTACTTGCAATTAAATTACTAATAAATCAAGTTGAAGCCAGGGTTTTGTTTTAGAAAGTTTAAAAATCATATTAGTTTTAACAGGCTTTATCATACATTATTAATTTAGTGGTACCAGCTTCCAGTTCTGTTGAAAGTGAAAATGTTAGTATTAAGAAAATCAATCTGTAAAATTAATACAATTTCCATACTACGTAATAGGATAAAATGATCAGACTTATTACAATATTAAGTTTAATGAGCATTAACTTTTGTCAGTTCCATGCAGCAGGAATATCAGTGAAGGAATTATGTATTAAAATATTAAAACTTTATCTACAAAGGATCTGTAAATGTAGAACACTGGAGATAATATACTGACAACCCTTGCTCTCTTAGGACTACCAGGAAGAAAGAATTATTAGTAACACCAAAGAAAAAATATTTTCCCCCCACAACTATCCCCTAGATATTTTCATTTATAATTTCCTGAAAGGTGGGTTTTTTTTAGTTGTTTAGCTTTCTATAAAGTTGTTGTCATTAGGAACTGAGGAAAAGACTCAGACCAAGTTTCAATGGAATCAGAGTAGAATCACTAAAGAAATTCAGAGTTGCTTTTAATTTAATTACTTTTCCCCTTAACTCTACAAAAAGAACAGTCAGTTAAAGAGTTCTTTAGTTGGGTACAAGGGTAAAGGCTGATATATCTCCAGGGGAATAAATTCTGCCCTCAGTTGTGTATAATGAAACTCTATTTAACAATGAGTAGTTAAAATAGTTAAAAACCAATAATAGAATTATCCAAAACCAATGACCTGTTAAAAACAAGTAATCAAAAATGTTATGTGATGGATTAACTTGTATGCACATTAGATATGTAACTCTCTACCAGTTTGTTTTAATATTAGCTGTTTCAATCTTCAAGTTTCCTAGAGCATTGAGAAGGGTCAGAAAATACAGGATCAATCCATGTCATTAAGTTTAATCAAATTCTGCATTGAAATCAGCATTGTATCACTGTAGGTAAAAGAAAAAGTATGAAGCTAGTGCAGAAATGTAAAATAAGGCACCAAAACCATAAAATCATAGAATTGGAGGGCCTTGCAATGGTCAGTCTAGTCTAGCCACCTAAACAAATGTCGGATGCATTATTCCTAGACCATTACATACAAATGATTATCCAACCTTTTCTGGCAGACTTCCAGTGAATACATATAGAGCCATATGGAAGACAAAAGTATAAATGTTAATGTCAGATATTCACCTGTTACAATTTGACCATTTGATTTGGTTAGCAAAATGTGCATGTATAGGAAATTCTCCTGCAGCGAGTTGAGTGCTCTTGGGCCATGCAGTTACCCAGGAAAATGTGACACTTGGAACCTCCAAAAGGCAGAATTTGACCTTTAAGCATGGTTATTGTCAGTTGTAACTTACCTAGTGGTAACCTGTGAATTGTACTTTAAGCATTAGAAGCTGACAAAATGTGTTGGATACAGTTAGAAAAACGAGGGGACATTGTAAATGTTTGCAACACCATTAATAGGAAAGGGTTATGTTCTAACATTCAACTGTGACATAAATTACAATTGATGTTATCCATACTGGACAGAAATATGGGTCTACATACTGAGTTGTGAATTTATATAATATTGTTCCCTGGAGACAACTATAGCAGGGTGCAAGGCCCCGAGACAAATCAGCCTGCGTAGGGCCCGAATACGGTGGCAGGGGTGGAGGGGCGGGGTGGGGGTGGTGAACGGCCAGATATGAAGCTGATCCAGCTCTGCAGGGTCCCCCAAAGCATGGAGCCGTTGTCCCAATTTGCCCCCCCCGGGGACGGCTCTGTTGTTCTCACTGGGAGCCTGCTCTTGCAAGCCTTCCATGTGTAAAATGCCTGTAGGAATCATTGGGAGGTTGCAACATGAAGGACAAAGACAGAGAATGTGTCCTACTTAGGAAAGGTGCAAGGAAAGCAGTGCTGTAATCAAAGTAGTTAACTGATAAAGCCATTCTTCCGCTCCACCCCTTTTTTTTAACTTGTGTTGCTATATTTCTGTTTCTGTTTCCTCAAAACACAAGTTGGATTGGTTTCACATACCCATCAAATGCTACATGAATGCCATAACATTTTATCACGGAATCTTAGGGTAGGGCTGGAAGGGACTTGCAAAGATCGTCTAATGCAACTCCCAGCCTGCAGCAGCAGTATCCCCATCCAAAATACCTATACCAATTCATAATCTAAACTCTTCATAAAACTACCACCAACCCTGACGCTACACAAGACATAATCCCCTAACCTGCCACAGGTAAAGCAGGGGAACTGTGGCAGCCAATGTCCTGCTTCTGTAAAAGATTGTTAAGAAAGACTCAAGAAATCCCAGGAATAGGGCCATGCTTCTCACTGTGGAAGAAGGCACAAATCCCCACAGTCTGTACCAATCTGACCAAGGGGTAAAATTCCTTCCTAAGCCTAAATATGGTGATTGGTCTGACCCTGAGCAGAGGTGCAAGACCCCCTAGCCAGGAACCATCAGCTTTAAGTCCCAGCAGGAGCACTGGCACACCCCAGTTAAAATCCCCATCCTTGGCTACAGCCAACACTCAGTGCCTCTGAGGTAGGCATAAAAACACCCTGACACGTAGCAGAAACTAGGGGTGATTGGTGGGGTACATCCTTTACAGTGATTCCCTGACAGCTTACACCTACAGTATAACATTGACTCCACCTTTACTTACTGGTGAATTTGGTTCACAGATCTCTAAGGCAAAAGTCTGAATCATGTTGATCTCCTTAACTATTTCAAAATGCTAAAACTGACAAGTATTCTAAGTCTGACAAACTGTACCTTGCAACATTTGCAATAACATATTTAATAGTGTCTTTGCTTTTCTTCTTCTTTTTTGTTCTTTCAGCTGTAAGAAGGGGATCTTTTGAAATGGTATCCACCTTGATTAAACACAACTGCAGTATCCACCAGCCATGTGCAAAACGCTGGTCAGCAATGCATGAAGCTGCAAAACAAGGCCGCAAAGATATTGTTTCTCTTCTTTTGAAAAATGGTGGAAATGTGAACCTGAAAGATGGATATGGGGTAACACCATTGGGAGTTGCTGCTGAATATGGTCACTGTGATGTGCTAGAGCATCTTATTCACAGAGGTAGGTAGGAAAGAGAAAAATCTGTTCCTGAGCTGTATAAGCATTATCTGGTTACTGTGGTATACCTCAGAGGTTTTCAACCTTTTCGGGTCAGTGTACCCCCGGCAGCTGGGGCAGGGGGGAGTCCCCCAGCATCCAATCAGTGAGCAGAGGGATGGGGAGGAGAAGGGGGAAGTGCCAGTGGTACAGCATAAGTGCCAATGGCACCCACTGCTAAGCCATTTATGCATACCCCTGGATGAAAACCCCTGGTATACCTGATCATGTTAGAGAGCGCCAAGTTTCTTTGAAAGAAAAGAAAAGAAAGAAAATTACGGATCCTGGTGGACACTTAGAGCAACCTTTTTCCCATTAATTTAGAAAATCTATTTATTTTTGCTTGTTTAGGATTCTGATATGACTTTTTTCCTTTAACCAAAAAACAAAACAAAATACTCATTCATTTGTCATGTATTGTACAGCACAAAATATCTAATTAGAGACGTGCCTGGGCACCTCTGCACCCTAAACAGGAGCCATACATGGAGCTGTGTCAGTGGCTGCTCAGTTGGCAATGGTGGTGGCAGTGGCTAGGCCAGCAGTGCAGCCACTGCCATTTTTTGGCATCCTTTTGCAACTTGATGCCTGGGACTAGTGCATGCCTCATCCCTGCTTTGCTACACTGTTGCATCTAATAAATGGAATGATGATATTTTACAGCCTATTTCATGGGTAGAAACATATCCTTCACACAGCAGAAGGCAAGGAATCTAAGGTTTTAATAGGTAGATGGCATTAATTTCTAGACTTAATAGTCTGATTGCAAGAATTTGCTTTTTCCTTGGGTGGTACTGCTTTCTATAGCTGCATTCTTGTTCTTTTTCCATAGTATATGAAAGCTTGAGTCCAAATGGCCTGTTATTTATCACTTGCATTATTATGATGGTAGTATTTCTTATTGCCCTGTTGTGCAGTCCAGTGCTAATAATCCAGAAAGTGGCTTCCATCCAGTCTTTAATGTTCCGTATATTTACAATGGGCCTTTATTTACACTAGTTTCTGCAAGATGCTTTATGACCAGAATGTATCTCCTTATAGCATATTAATATCTAGCTGAATTAAGAAATTACACAGAGCTTTACATTTTAAGAACAGTATACCAACATAGTCTTAATTAGTCCACAGTACGTTAAATCCCACCTCCTCTTTCTTTTGATAGCTTCAGTAACCTGAATTAGATTGTGCTATATTGTTCCTCCCAAAGACCTCCATGAAATATATCCTGCTTGGTAGGCACCACAGTTTTGAGATTATTCTCCTAAACCATAAGACTGATTATTGGAATAATACTTAAGATTTATGGTACTTTACAACAGTAGAGCATTGTAGAAACATTTAAGTAATCCTTATTTGAGATCTTCGAGGTAGGTAATATTACTACAGTACCCATATTTTACAGTTGGAGTGACTGAGATGCAGAAAGACAAAGAGAGACAGAGACAACATAGATTAGAACTCAGGAGCTGTTTGCCTGCACTTGCAAGCTGGATTAGTTAAACCACATTGATCCACAAAAGCAGATCAGCTGTGCTGGGATGCACAACCGATCAGCTTCACTTGGCAAAACAGAGAGTGGGGCCCTGCTGCTTCTGGGAACATCTGAGGCCCAATCCTGTGGGACAAGTCTCAGGGCTCCCCTCTGCAAATGGGGGACTCCTGGGTTTCCCTGCTAGCAGAGGCATGCATGGGGAATGCTTGGGCACTCCTCTGCTAGCAAAGACACCCAGGGCTTTCCCATTTGTGGAGCTGTACCCTAAGTTTTTATGATGGCACAAAGGCAACATCTTTTTATTATTCAGCTTCATAAAATAGGTTCAGCCCACAGTTTTGACCAGCAGGAATTAGAGAGTTTTGTGATGACTCAGCCATACAAACCATTATGCCTTTGCTGTTCTAAACAACAGCATTTTAACTGTTGAAGCATCACACTTTATCTTTGACTCCTTCTGCAAAGTGCCTTTTGGAACCCTATAGCAGCTTCTTTTAATACTTAAGACCAAGGCTAGGGGCAGACATTACACACAAACTGGTTTAAAATGATCAGAAACTGGTTTAAACCTGTAACACAACAGACATGAAGTGCACATAAGCCAGTTTCAAAATGGCCAAAACTAGGTTGAGATATACCTGGTTGAATGTAGTATAAGATTTAACTGATTGAGCTCAACCTGGTTTATGCAAAGTCTGTCCCAGACCCCTTCCTGGTTTAACTTAAACCAGAGCCCCCCAGCATCCTGGCATGCTCTCTGGGCTGGGCTCTCTGCTCCAGTGGATCAAGGCTGGTCCTGCTCCTCTGCTCCCCAACCAAGTAGGGACAGGTAGGACAGGAGGTCTGGCCAGAGAGAGGTTTAATTCCCCACCTCCCTGTTCCACCTGCAAGGACCTGAGCCACGTCTGCTGGGCACTCCCCACTCTCTGCCACAGCAGTGAGCTGGCATGGTCCCTGAGGCAGAGGGAGCAGGGAAGGGGATTATTCCTCCCTTTACCCCCACTGCCCTTGGAGGACCACAGTTACGTCTGCCCACCCCGACCGCTGCCACCGCTCGCTCCCTGCTTGGGGCAAGTGGCAGAATAAGCCCTCTCCACTGGATGCTGGAGGGAGGGGGAGTAACCCCTATCCCTGTTCACCCCACCTAAGGGACCTTGCCAGCTGGTGACTGGTCACACCTCTGCCCAGCCACTTCAGCAGTGAGGAGGCAGGGCCCTTGATGGGGAGGGAGGAGGGAGTGTCAGAAGCATGGATGCAGCTTTCAGTTGCCTATCCCTGGCATAGCTCCCCATAGGCTAAAAGCTGCACTCGCATTGCAAGAGGGAGCAGGGAGCAGAGTGGTTTAACTAATCCAGCTTGCAAGTGCAGGGAGAAGTAGTAGCAATGCAGTCACAACTGCCTGGCTCCAGTTTGGGCATGGGGAAAGCTCCTCTGTGCCACCAAAGCCACCTGGTCTGTGTCAGACTGGAACCAGGTTGTTCTGGCCTGCAGCTTGTAAAGGTTTCTGGCTACTGCTCAAGGCAGTCTGGTTTGTATACTTTCATTTCAATGGATGTTGACAGGGATGCTCTCATGGCTGGTTCTCAGTTTTAGGCTGAGGTTTGCATGCTATGGACAAGTATGAGAGTAGCTTTTATGTAGTTTAATGTAGCTTTTATTCAGTACTGTGAACTCTGCTTTGAAATAATCTTTGGTAGAGGTCTGTGTAGCACCCTCATAACAGGCATTATATGAACTTATAGACAGACATGGTCCCTCAACTGATGGTTTCCAAGGTAATTACAGGAACAACCAGTAAGCAAAATACCAAAGGCACGTGTTTTTTAAATTGCATTTAATCTGTCATTACCTTTCTACCTTTGTGAGTGATCAAATACTTCAGCCAGTTCATATTACCCTTGTTAGTCACTGTCTTCCTCAAATATTCTCCCATGTTTTCAAACAATTAGCAATGCCTGAGCTGCTTTTGTAAAAGACAGGAATACATATTCACTTAGATATGGTTTTCCCTGGTGTATCAAGTTGCTTCCTGTTGGTCTGGTGCATCAATCTTTTTGACATCTTTCAAACCTTTGTAAGCATCCACACTCTGAATACCATAGCACCAAGATGTTTAGGAACATCCTCAGCACTTCTTTCTGCATTAAGCAAAGCATTAACTGGCTGATGAGTTTGTTCTACAAGCAAGAGACTCTGATATAAAATAGGTTAAGAGTTTTCAAGAACATGCTAGCCCATACATATTTGAGACTAGAAAGAACATGTAGTAGATGTAGAATGAGAAGTATCAGAATTAGGTTACGTGGTCCAGAAAAATTACTTAGTACATAAGCTGAACTAGTGATTCAATAAACAGTCTGATGCTGGATAAACAATAAGGGAACACTGTCTACTATGCCCATATATACATACACAAATACATACATAGGTATATACACACGCTATTTAATGCTATCAGGGCTCATTAGGAGATACTGTGGCAGTGATTCTGTGTTACAAAATAGTTTACATATAACTGCCACATCTTGTGCTTTTAACCCAGATTACATTATATTAATAGCCATAAAGATAGAAAATATGACCTTAACCTTTTTGTTTATAGAGCCAAAGCACTTCTGGGTTTATCTCAATCCACACAAAGTTATTAAAATCTAAATTTAGCTTTGGAACCTAGGTTTGCTTGTAAAAAATGCATGTCTCCAGCTAGCATTCTGTAACCTGTCTCTGCATCTCAGAACACACTTTTCCTTCCCAGATTAGATTTCTTGGGAATGTACTTAAATAAAGTTAGCACAGTATAACAGCAGCTTAACTAAGAGGGGGTGAGCATGGCACCATCCCTGGAATCCAACTTAGATGGGGCCCTGGAATCATGGCTCCCTTGGGGAGTCTGTCATGGTAGTGACAGCCCCATGTCATGGAATTAACACCCAGGTGTTAGGACATCACAGGATTAGTAGCAGCCAGGGGCAGGCAGACAGCAATGGGGCAGCAGCACCCATGGTCTTTGAGCCCTCAGGGCGAGCAGCACTAGCCACCCTCTCTCCTCCTTCCTCTCCACTCCTGCTTTCTGGCACCTGGCACTCCTCCACCCAAGGTGCATAGGGTGGGAGGAGAGGTTGCCCAGGGTGCAAAATTCGTTAGTTATACCTCTGCAGTTTAACAATATGGCAGAATTAAAAAAGGTGAAAATGCACAGGTCTGAGATTTGACCTGCTTTGAAAGGATGGCCAAATTCAATGAGTCCTAAATTAAACATTTCAATCCTAAATGCATCTCACTCAAGATCAGTGGTGACACATAGGGGGTGCACAGGGGGTGCACAGGGGTGCATGTGCATACCCTGAGAGCACTAGTGCACCCCCGACAGGCCACGCTCCCTGCTTAGGCGATGGGCAGGGAGGCAGGCGGGACCACCCGTGCCCTCCCTGCGAGTACCAGCTAGGGAGTGGGAGTATCGGGTAAAGCGCTGTGGCCACTCCCAGGAGCACTGTGACCACTTCCTGGTCGGCTGTGGGGGAACCCCCCTCTGGTCAGCAAGATTGGCTGTGGAGAGATGCCTACCTGGTCGCTGGGGGTTCACGTTCTCCCCCTGACTAAGGTGGCACCTGTCGCCCATGTTTGAGATGGAAACATCTTGTTTTGGAAATATACACATCTGTGTCTGTGATCGATGATTTTGGCCTTGAAATTCTAAACTTGCCACAGTAAATTTCAGTTCTCTTTTTAGAGACATAATTCTTATATCTGAAAATGAACAGAAAAGATATCAAAGTGTTTTCTTTAAGGGAAAATGTCTCCACTTTGGGCTCAATGTTTTCTTCATATCCTTCCTCCAGGTGGTGATGTACATGCCGTAGCAGATGATGGTGCATCAATAATGTTTGAAGCAGCTGGTGGAGGCAATCCAGATTGTATAGCTCTTCTTTTGGAATATGGAGGAAGTGGTAATGTGCCCAACAGAGCAGGACAACTCCCCATACATAAAGCAGCATATGAAGGACATTATTTGTGAGTATAATCATTGGCTTCAAAGACTTCCCTAAGACATACTGTGCATGCCTGCATCATCTACAAGCTACACAAGGGAACGCCAAAGTGAAGTACTGTAAACTAACCTCACACACATAGACCTGGCAACTTACATAATTGCATGTGCACCAATAAGCACAACCAAAACTGAGAGTACCCTGTACTACTCTAACATGGCTGCATTGCATTCATGTCTGGGTTTTAGCACATACAGAGCTGACATCCTTTACTTTACAACTCGAAAGTCAGCATGTATATGCCCACTGTGACTATTATTAAATTAAAACATGAATTAATTCCATTCAAATTCAAAGAATCAATTACAAAGTCCAAGTGAAAAAGCATTTATATTTGACAAGTACATAACTAACTTAGTTGTAATTAGTGCTCCAAGACAACATCATATGCACACAATATGTAATCTGTGGGTAAAATTAAAGCATTATTAGCATTTTTATCCTGCTTTGAGCAAGAGGTTGCATTGGATGATTTCCTGATGTCCCTTCCAGCCCTATTGTTTGATTATTCTATATACAATAAAAATTTTAAAAAGCCCCCCAGCACTAAATGAAAGTCACTGGGACACAATGCAGATTTACCTTCTGTATAACTTCATTTAAACCAATGGAGCCTCACTGAGTATAACTGGGTACAGATGCTTGCCTGCTAGGATTGTTTTGGTGTAAACAAAGGCAAAATCTTGCTCTTCTTGCAATGTCTCTATCAGGTAGAAAGCTGGCCATCCAGTTTTGATCTTTGTTTTGAGATCAGGGAGGGGCTGGTATCTGTTTAGCTTTTGCACAAATAAAAATGTTCTTCACTATTTTCTTAGGGCACTGAAATATCTCATTCCAGTTACATCCAAGACAGCAATCCAGAAAAGTGGGTTAAGCCCCGTTCATTCAGCAGCTGAGGGCCAGAATGTTCAGTGTCTAGAACTCCTCATTGAAAATGATTTTGATGTCAATGCACTCCTGGCTGAACACATTTCAGAAAGCTACGATGATGAAAGAAAAACAGCGCTCTATTTTGCTGTTTCTAACAATGATGTTCTCTGCACAGAAATGCTACTCCAAGCTGGTGCAGACCCAAATAAGGACCCTCTAAACTGTCTTCTTGTGGCAGTGAGAGCTGGTAACCATGAAATTGTGAGGTTACTTCTATCCCACAGAGCAAATGTCAATTGCTACTTCATGCTCATTAATGATACCCATTTCCCCAGTGCTATACAATACGCTTTGAATGATGAGGTAATGCTAAGACTGTTGCTCAATCATGGATATAAGGTGGAGATGTGTTTTGATTGTATGCATGGGGACATCTTCGGAAATTCTTTTGTGTGGTCAACTCCAGAGGAAGAGGTGCTACCAGGATGGACACCTTGTATAATAAAGGATAATCCAGTAAGTATATTCTCCACTTTGTAATCTTCATTTCTGTCATGTAATTAGCTTGCTTTAAGATTTTCCAGTTTTTATGCAGAACTAAAATTAAGGTACCACCATACTTCCCTTTTTAACCCTCCTTTACAAAGCAGCCTTTTCTCAGTTTCAATTCTGATATATGTACAGTAGTTTTGAGTATTGACTATTGATTCGAGCATCAGACTGGAAGACATACATATGGGTTCTGCACTCAAATCATTTAATGATTTGCTGTCTGTTTTTGGAAAAATATTTAGTGTTTGCCTGATCCTGCAAACCTGTAACCATGTGAGTGATCCTATATACATGAATGGAATACTGTACTTACAAAAATATACCTGCATAATTGTTTGTGGGATTGAGACGTTAGGTCAACATTTTTTAAGTGCCCGGTAATGTTGGATGCCAATTTAAGACACCCTGCAACCTCCTTTTCAGAGATACTGAAAACCCACAATTCCAGCTGGAGTCAATAACAGTAGAATGCCTACTAGCAACAGGCATTATTTATCACACAGAGTGCACAAGATATTGCCAACTTATTTTTGGTAACATGAGTATGACAAAGGCACTGGAAGTGTTTTCTGATCAGCCTTCCTTTCAGGAGTGTCAGATATTTTGGTAGGCTATTTTAGGACCCAACCCATGATCTTAGAAGGCCATACTCAGAAGATATTTGGAACTGAAATATAATTAAGGAAGTCTGAAAGCATTGAGACCATTGGTTGAACAATAATGCTGAATATTTTATTGTTGCTGCACAGGTAATGATCTTTTTTGCACTGGATGTATAATTCTAGGCCTAAAGAGAAATCAATATGGATTAAGATTATTGGAAATTATTTAAATTACTAAAATTTTCATTATTTTAATAATGAGTTATTAACATTATTAAAATATTTTCCATGATTAGTGGCTTTACATCTCTGTACAAACAAATGAAGAAATCATAGAATCCAGATATGGATAGAAGGGCCCTTTAAATGACTTCTTGATGTTTTAGACTTGGATTGTTGCAGTATATTTTCTAACATTATCAGTTTTAAATCTTGTTTAACTTGCATGAAATCTTTAAAATTGCATTACTGGGATGTCCTTATATGGGATTTAAAAATAATATAATTTGTTTTTCCTTTCAGTTTTGTGACTTTATTGGAGTTCCTTGGCTGAAGCATTTAGTGGGAAAAGTGGTTCGTGTTTTAGTAGATTATATGGACTACGTTCCTCTGTGCCCGAAACTTAAGTTTGTCCTAGAATCACAGAAAGAATGGCTAGAGATACATCAGATATTGGGTAAAAATCCAACATTTGTTTAATAATTGCACTAGTTGTTTGAGATTTTAAAAATCATCCCCTTACCAGATGGACATTTATCCTAATGTTTTTGTTTGTTTGAATTTACCTACTAGTCCAAGGACCCAGCCTTTTTCCTTTGCTCAGATAGGAGCAGACCTTCTGCAACTGTCAGTTGTCCTAGTCCTGCTGATTTAAATGGAATATGACAGTTTTCTCTACCTGAGGAGGAGTAGCTTGCACTACGGGAAGCCTTTTACTGTATTTCCATGTGATGATCTGAAGTACTTCTCCAAGCAAGCGGCAGTGACAGAGTCTCACTCTTCATTAACATGTTTTTCTAACTCTGACAAGTTGAACCTGTACTAAGGCTCACATTTTCATCATCCACTCCCTCCTTCATCTTTAATAGCTCTTTATGGAGCAACATACAAGTGTGCTTAAAATCTTGGAACATTCCAGATGTTAGATGATGGCATTTCCTATGCTATGCAGTAATTACTAGGGGTGTGCGAAATGGGCCGTATTCAATATGGATTCAGATTCGGCCCAAATCGGGGAGTGATTTGATATGTTGATTTGGATCACCATCCCCAATTCAATTCAGCTGAATCCGAATCTGAAGATTCAATGCTGATTCAGAGAATCAGCGATTTGGTCATAGATACAGCTTTAAATGTTTTTTCTACATACCTCGAGGTAGCAGGAGTGGCTTGTGAATGCTGCGAAGCTGGGGCAGATGGAGCAACCAACAGAAGTGCAGGCCCCACCTCCCACACCCTTTCTGGCTTGGTGACCGGCCAAAGGGGGACACCGGGTGTCCCGCCAGACCCAGGGTTGCCAAGCTGGGTGAGGTGCTCCCCAGTAGACTCAGAAGTGGACCGGAAGTGCTTCCGGTCCATTTCCAGGTTTGCTGTCAAGTGCGCTGGGGAGCCCCTGTACTCCTGTGGGAAGCTCCATCTGCCCCACCACCATAGCATTCATGAGCTGCCTTGGTACCTTGAGGTATGTAGAAAAAACATTTAAAGCTGTGTCTATGTCTGACTTTCTGAATCTTTCCAAATCTCTTTGAATTGATTTGGAGGGTTCGGATTTGATTCAGAGAGATTAAGAAGTCTCACAATTCAATTTGGATTTGGAGATTCAGCCACCGAATTGGGCCAAATCACCCCCCAGTCGAATCAGGGACTAACGCTCTACACAGCCCTAGTAATTACCTATATCTGCCTTATGTAACATACATTATAGGGCAGCTGTTTTCAGCACTTGACTTGGATGCATCTCATGGTTTCTTGTCTATGCCTGTATTTTAAAGGCTTAAAAACTAGATGGGATATTCCATTATAATATAAACCTTACCCTTCACTGACCCAGAGATTCAGGAACAACAATTTAGGGAGATGCCATGAGAGCACAACTGGAAATCATGAGAAGACACTGGGATTTCATGTACATTAGGGGTGGGCAAAATGCAGCCTGGGGGCCGGATGCAGCCTGCCAAGCCATTCTATCCGGCCTGCGGGCCCCTAAAAAATTTAGAAAATTAACATTTATTTGCCCTGGGCTGCCTGTCATGTGACCCTCAATGGCTTGCTGAAACTCAGTAAGCGGCCCTCTGCCCAAAATAATTGATGTAGATGGCCCTGCTTTCAGTAGATCATTTAAGATCTGCCAAGATCTTAAAACTGAGAACTTAGATTTAGAAAGGGCTGAATTTCTTTCCATCTCTAAAGGAACTTTCCCTCCTGATAGGCAGAAACACCAAAGGTAAAATCTCTGCCACATTTAGGTCAATGACAAATGTCCTATTGACCTCAATGGGCCTAGGATTTTTCCTCTTAAGTCAATTTTTCAGTTTCCTATCTCTTATTAGGCATGTCTACATGTGCAATTAGGGTGGAGCAATACACTCCAGCATTTATTGCTCCTGGGCATGCTGTTTGCACATGATCCCGGGACCACAGAACTTTGAGCCAGGTTGGAGCAGCTCCAGCTGGCAGGGGGCCCAAGGGGCCAGCCTGCCAGCCCAGGGCTGCTCTGACTCTGCTCAGTGTGAGGGGCTAGTTTGGGCATGAAGGTACTCCAGTGCAGGGCTAGCCAGCAGGCAGCCCCCGCACTGAAGTACACCCATGCCTCAGCTAGCTCCATCAGTGTACTGCTGCAGAGGAAAAAACTCTGTAGCAGGATAGCACTTGTATTTACAAGTGCTACCCTGCTGCAAAGTTTATTAGTTTACTCCAGACGTGAGATGTTTACTGCAGAACTAATTAGTGAACTCCATAGTAACTGTCTCATATAAACATGCCTATTATGTGCTTAGTCCTACCTTTTAAAAAAATTCGATGTTCAGTCACTTAAATTAATAACACAGGTAAACAATTATTTTGGTTATGCTATTTGTCTGTGTGTCACTTAAAGCAGCTGAAATTAAATTTTGAATAGTTGCTATTAGACCTGTTGCACAGACAATGTTCAGATACCTTATTATGTTGCATACTACGTGCATTTCTTTTCCAGAAGTCAGCTGCTGGAAACTGGAGTGCACATTCTAAGAAAAAAAAAATTGTCATAAGTTTCTGGCTCTGCCTAGGGAAAGCCAAAGTAATGCTGCAGTGCTGCACCTGGGGTTCCGTAGTAGACACTTTCTCTTTCCCAGCCAGAGGGTCCTGCTACAGAAGGTGCCTCTCAGTTACTTACTGCTAGTTACCAGTATTTTCAAGAAAAGATCTTTGTTTCTGCCTTTCAAAGAACAAGATGCTTATCTTATTTGAGGGTGGGAGTTGTATGCAAGAAAATACAGTGATTTCCTGAGGCAATATGCAGCTTGCCTAAATTGATATTTATACAGCATATCATGGTAGAGCTTTTAGCCTGCCAAACATCTACAATCATTTTAAAATATATTTCTACATAGGTAGTCAAATAATAAAGTAGAATTGCTTATTTAAAACCAACTCCTATTTAATATGTTTCTGTACATTTATTAGAACATGCAGTCTACCAGATGACTAATGCAAGCTTTTATAAGCCTTCATCAAAGCAGGGTTCTCTTTCTATTAGGGAAATAAATACAAAATTCTCTTTGAATGCATGTGAAGATTAAACTGATAAAAAGCAGAAACTTCTAGTTAAACGGACATTCTATCTTTGCTTTTGTGGCTTACGCTATCAAGCAAAAAAACATTTTTTTTTTAGAGTTTGTTGCTTGGTGTTACAACTTTAAAGTTGTTTTGTTATCTAAATTGTCAGAACTTTAAGAACTTTGAAGTCTGTTATTCAGATCAGAGAAAAAGCCTTAACTATATAGGGCACGTCCACACAAGTGCGCATGTGCCTCTTGCAGAGTTTCAACCCCCTTTGAAATGTTGCAAAAGGCACGTGCAGGAACAAAAAAATGTTTCCCCCACTGCAAAATTGCAATGCGGGGGCAAAATTAGACCCCTGGGTCAAAAAATACCCCAGGGAAATAAGCAGAGCAGGGCACAGTCCGGGACCATGCCCTGAGGCAAGTGGTGGCTCAGATCTCCAGAGACACTGGTAGTCAGCCAGAGCATCTCTATGGCTGGCCCTCACCCTGGTGCTGAAGCACGATGCCGGTCTGTGTGGGGCAGGCAGCTGTGCAAGATGCAGGGACCTAGACCTGGCTTCATGCTGGGTAAGTAGGGAGTTGGGGGGCTGGAGTAGGGTGGAAGGGGACCATTTGTTCCCCATCTTCCCATTCATTCCCCTGCCCCCCACTTGCTCTCCTGCCTGGCCCCAGTCCCACCACACTCACTAGCAGTAGCAGCAGTGGTTGGGGCTACTCAGGGCTTCATGGCACAGCACCCCTGCGTGGGGGGCAGCAGGGCTTGGCCCCAACTGCCTGGCACCTCTGCTGCCAAATTGTCTGGGTACACCCAGCTCGGCAGGGCACTGCATGCTGTCTCAGAGCTCCAGCCCTCTCCGGCTGAATGGCGCTGAGCCCCAGGTGTCAGCGGCAGCACCTCTGAGCTTCCAGACAGCATGTGGTGCCCTGCTGAGCCAGGCTGCACCCGCACAATGCAGTAGCTGCAGCGCAGGTACCAGACAGCCAGGGCCAAGCCCCAATGCTCCCTGCTGCCCCATGCCACACAGGGGGCTGTGCCATGAGGCCTCCAGTGGCCCCGACCACCACTGCTGCTGCTGGTAAGCTGCGGGCAGTGCGGGCGGCTGGAACTGGGCGGGGGGGTGGTAATGTGGGGGCAGGAGCTGAGAGGGGGAGTGGTCAGGAGCATGGAGCTGACCAGGGGAATCCCTGAATCATCTCCAGCCTCCTGAATGCTCCCCCACTCATCTCCAGCCTCCTGCTCATTTCCAGCCTCTGGAGGACTGGAGACAGAGCAGGAGAACGAGCAGACGGCTGGAGACAAGCTCCTGGAGATGTGTTGAAGACTTCCCCTGCTTCTGAGGCTGGAGACGAGCAGGCGAATGAGCAGGGGGTTGGAGACAAGCAAGAGAACAAGCAGGGTCTGGAGAGAGAGGGAGTTGGGGGGTGGGGGCCGTAGCTCCTGTGGGAGGCTGGGACCCAGCAGGCAGGGAAGTCCATGTGCTGGGGTGGGGGGGAAGATCTGCCCTGTGGAGGGCAGGGGACCCACCCCTCCTAAGCAGCCCCTACACCTACAGTCCCCCTACACCTACCCACACACTGACCTGCATTCCTATACCCCCACCCACCCTAGGATGTCAACATTGCTCTAGTTAATTTTTTTTTTGTTAGTGATACATTTAGATAGAAATAAAATAACATTTCCTTATTAAAAGCAGAAAAAATAACACTTTCTTCTCATAGATTTGGTATAAATGTTATTAGAACATATATATAGAAATTCTCAATCTGACTCATGATCACCAAATTAATAACTTTGTTTTTTTCTAACTTGCTATTGTTTTAGATAATCCCCGTGCCTTGAAGCATTTGTGCCGCTTGAAAATACGTAAAGTTATGGGACTAAAGAGGTTACAGAAACTGAAATCAATGCAGAAGCTTCCTCTTCCACCAGTTCTCAAAAATTATATCCTGTATAAAGAATATGATCTATATGGAAAAGGGCTGACGTTGGATTAGTTTAAATACTAATGTTTAAAATATGTAAATTACTAATTTCCTTGTTCCTTTTTTTGTTACTGGATTAAGAATTGTTCAGTTTTCTTACGCATTTTCAAAACCTTTATGATTTGCTGTAAATAGGCCTTTAACGGAACACACATTTTGTCAAAAGACTATTATGTTAAAATTAAATCTAACTTTTTATGTTTTACTTTAACATTTTATCTTTCAATGTGATATATTCTAAGACCATGGAGGAGGAGTTGATAATCACTGTACAAAGTAGAACACTCTAGATTTGTTTTTAGGTGAGCGATATGTACATGTCACTCCAGATAAACAGTTTCTTTAATATCCAGTGATTCTCAACCAGGGTGAAATGGCATCCTGGGAGGATGCTTTGGGATCCTTTCAAAGATGCAATAGGGTGCCATGCGAAGTTAGCATGTGTGCAAACATGATTTACAAAATAAACCCAGAGATTTCACATAGAAATCCATTGTGTTAAAACTATTCTAACCTGCTATGGTCTTGCTGAGTTCTTGCAATTTTTCTGTAGTCAAAAAACAAGTGAAAACTAAGAGCTGGCATTTTCTGAGGGGTTCGTTAAGTCTAAAAAGGTTGAGAACCACTGATCTAAGCAACATTGTCTACTGATGTTTAATATGCAAAATTGTTTGAAAAATGTGAAGCAAATAAAAATACCCCTTGTTCCATTTGTATGACAACACTTGACTGCAGCCACCTTTCACATATTTAACTTGGAATCTGACATACATATTTTAAAACATGGTTTTATTGTGTAAAATGCTCCCTCAAAAAATTTCTTTTTCCAGGTCTTTAAACCACTCAGACAGCAAAGATCTTATTTATTGCTATTGCTGAGTTCAGGGGTTCCTGGGAATGACATTTGGGCATACCTGGGAAAAAGTAGTGAGAGGAAGGCTTTAAAAAGAATGTGTTTTTAAATAAAAGGAATGGGATGTGAGGAAAGAAATGTCCACTGCACCCTTATTTCATAGTTGTTAGGGGCGGGAATGAACCTTACAGATCACTGAGTCTAGCCCCCTGCACTTGGGCAGGAAAGACTGCTGGGGTCAGGTGACCCCGGCAAGGTGGTCTCAAGATGCTTTTTGAAGATCGCCAGGGTGGGTGACTGTACCACCTCTGGGGGGAGCCTGTTTCAGACCCTTGGCACTTGACTTGTAAACAAGATTTTCCTTATGTCTAGTCTGAAGAGAGCTTCAGTCAGTTTGTGCCCATGTTTCTTGTCCTCCTCTGGGGCGACTTGGTGAATAAATGCTCCCCCAAGCCCTGATGTACACTCCTGGTATACTTACTGTATTACTGTTCAACAGAATTCTGTGGGGCTTTTTGTTGCCTGGTCGGGAGGGTTAGCATGGGAAAAATCAGAAGAATATAGCTACAGGAAAAGGTTTGTTATCTGGCACCCTTGGGGAATGAAGGGTGCTGGATAACAAAATATGCCAGTTAACTGAGTGGCCCGAACAGGCGTCTTTGCCTGTTTGGGCCGCCACCTGTTCCGCTGCATCTGGGGTGTTGCTGCCTCTCCCACCACGTTGCCACCCCTCCGATGGGCCCCATAGGCCCTGAGGGACAGGGAGGGAGGAACCCGTGCAGGCTGCTTTCCCCTGGGCCGTGGGGGCTCCGCAAAACCGGAAGTGCCATGGTGGGAACTTCCAGTTTCACTTTTCCCTTACAAACCCTTACAAGTCGGCTTGCCGGTTAACAAAGCATGCCGCCTTGTAAGGTGCCAGATAACTCAGCTTTTACTGTATTTTAATCAGTGTGACTCCCCACAAAATGGATATATGCTCTAAGTGTAATAGCTATTCCAATAATAAAGGAGAGATGTGGGAAGCAAAGCCTCAACTCCTGTGCAAGAAGCAGAAAAGAACACCTCATTCTTGCTATTCTTCCTTCAAACTGCTACATCTGCTGCAAACAATCATGATTCTCCTTGAGTTAAAGTGGTAGCAGGGCTGACCCAAGGATTCTTGTTGCCCTAGGCATATATAATTTGCAAATTGTGAGGGGCAGCAAAAACAGCTGCCATTGTTGCCTCTCCCTACAATTTGCCACCCTAGGTGAGTGCTTGTACAGTTATACTGACCCTGAATGACAGGAACTTGTTTTGGCACTAGAGTTCCAGGATGTACATTGTATAACTCAAAGTTGGGAGGACCTTCTCAGATGAACTGTTTTTCCACTGGAAAAAGCCTATTCATCAAATTTGAACCTTTCCATGAAATCTGTTTAATGTTGATGAAAGTTGAACAGAAAGCAGGCAGATTTCCACCAGAAACCTGTCTTGTTTCCTCTCAGTTCACTCTTTTGGGTCCTAAAAAGCCTAAACTTGGGGTGCCAGACTTCTCACTAGCCTGATAAGAGGACTGGTGGAGAGCTGAGAGCCAGGGAACCCTAGGTCCTAAGTGCTCAGGTTGTTTGGCTTCTCTGCGTCTTTCCCAGGAAGCTAACAGGAAAGCCCTAGAAGCAAAGCTCTCAAGTTTGACCTGGCTGCCAGGATCTGCATTTCTGGAACAGGCAGACTGTCCCAGAATGGCCAACCCTAGGCCTTTTGTTTTGGAGGAGAATTTTGAAAATTTTGGATTTGTTCTAAATCATAAAACATCACAATTCTCCAAAGAGACAGTGAATCTTATTCCATGGAGCTCAAAGGACGTGGATGTAGCATTGATGCCTACACAGTCAGGTGGATTACAAATTGGCTGAGGGGTCATACTCAGAGAGTGGTGGTGGACAGGTCATATTTGACCTGGAGAGAAGTGGACAGTGGAGTCCCTCAGGGCTCGGTCCTCAGGCCCTCATTGTTCAAGTTCTTTATTAGCGACTTGGATGACGGGGTGAAGAGTAGCCTGTTTAAATTTGCAGACGACACCAAGATTTGGGGTGAGGTGGGCACACTAGAAGAGAAGGACAGATTTCTGTGGGACCTGGACAGGTTACAGGGGTGAGCAAATGAAAATAAGATGGGATTCAGTACTGAAAAGTGCAGGGTGCTGCACTTGGGCAGAAGGAACCAGCAGCATACCTACAGACTGGAGAACTCTCTTCTCGAAAGCACGGTGGCAGAAAGATCTTGGAGTCGTTATTGACTCCAAGATGAACATGGGCCGACAGTGCAAGAACACAGTCAGGAAGGCTAACCGTACCTTGTTGTGCATCCACAGATGCATCACAAGCAGGGCCAAGGAGGTGATTCTCCCTCTCTATGCAACACTGGTCAGGCCGCAGTTGGAGTACTGTGTCCAGTTCTGGGTGCCGCACTTCAGGAGGGATGTGGACAACATGGAGAGGATCCAGAGGTGGGCCACCCTCATCATCAGGGGTCAGCAGGGCAGACCCTATGAGAAGAGGCTACGGGACCTGAATCTGTTCAGCCTACGCAAGGGAAGGCTGAGAGGGGACCTGGTGGCCATCTATGAACTTACTAGGGGGGACCAGCGGGGTCTGGGAGAGACCTTGTTACCCCGAGTGGCTCCCAGAGTAACAAGGAATAATGGCCATAAGTTGCTAGAGAGTAGGGTTAAACTAGGCATCCGAAGGCACTACTTCACAGTCAGGGCCGCTAGGATCTGGAACCAACTTCCAAAGGAAGTTGTGCTGGTTCCTATCCTAGGGGTCTTTAAGAGGAGGCTTGACATTTACCTGGCTGGGGTCATTTGGGCCCAGTTTTCTCTCCTGCACAGGGGAGGGGGTTGGACTGGAAGATCTACAAGGTCCCTTCCGACCCTACATCTATGAATCTATGATGTGGTGGATTCTCCATTTCTTAGTGTCTTTAACTCAAGACTGGATACTTCCCAAATCATATGTTCATCCTAAATGCAAGTTAGATTTTAGTCACACCACAAATTATTGAGCTCAATAAAAGAAAAGCTGGCTGTAATGTAAAGGTTTGGCTTTGAACTCCGAATCTAGCAATCATGATATAAGTATATATGTGCTCATAATATATCACAACCTGGAAGAGAAACATGCTCAAATAACACCTTCTTTAGCTAGTTCCAGTTCTACTTTCATAGTTCATAGGCCAAGGTTTAAATTTAGGACTCCCTCTTCTCCTTTGGTCAGAGAAAAAAAAACACTGAGGCATCAGCATTCAGCTCCAGGGCAGTAGGATTTCCCCACATGTTCAAAAAACATGGGTTAGGCCCCCAAACTTTATGCAATTGGCTTGAAAAATATAAAATTCTAAAAAATAGTTAATTTTGTCCTATTTTTTTTGTGCTTTCAAGATGAGCTCCTTACATTTCTAAAAGGTTTTTCTGCACAGCATTGAGGATTAGACATTTTGGTTATTATTTTTAACCAAAAGCTGAAATGCTGATATAATCATGCGTCTTCAGGAGCTGAGATTAAAAAAAAAAAATCCCAGATGTCATGAGCCTTGTGATAAGAGTGCAAGAGTTGACAACCCTGTGGCAGTTGCATTGCATGGTCTGTGGTGCAGCAGTTCCTCTCGTTTATCTTGTTGTAGTTTGTTCTTCATATGATGATCACACCCGAAAGCCAAAGTTTACATGGTAACGCCACTGTTTTAGGCACCATATAAACAGTTAGTGTTAGGTTTTGAGCTTCAAAGACTGGCTTTAAGTTTACATGTAGAAATGGTCATAGACATTGGAAACAATTGTTGCCCTCTGATACTGGGCCCTCCCAAGTCCAAGAAAGCTAACACAGCTGACCCTTGCACCAAGGTAAGGGGATGAGCTTCCATTAGGTGGATGGTTCTATATGTTCATAGATGTTAGGGGCTGGAGGGACTTTGCAAGATTATTGGGTCCAGCCCCCCTGCACTAGCCAGAAATGACAACTGGCATCAGGTGACTGTCCAGTCTCCTCCTGAAGATTTCCAGGGTAGGTGATTGTACCACTTCTAGAGGGAGTTTATTCCACAGTCTGGACACCCTGGAAGTTTTTCCTAGTGCTAAGCCTGAAATGGTTGGCCATTATTCCTAGTTTTCCCCAAGGGTGCTCCAGTGGACAGTCGTTTGCCAAGCCCCTGATGTATTTTCCTGATATAGTGGTAAGCTGCTACTAAGTCCCCTCTCAGCCTTCTCTTTTTTAGGCTGAAGAGACCCAAGTTCCTCAGCCTTTCCTCGTATGGCTTGCTTTGCAAGTCTCTGATCATAAGTATGGCTCTTCTCTAGACTCTCAAGCTTTTCTACATCCCTGTTGAAGTGTGGCACCCAAAACTGGATGCAGTACTCCAGCTGCAGTCTCACCAGTGCTGAGTAAAGTGGACGAATCACTTCCCTGGTTTTGTTTGAGATGCAGCGGTTGATGCATGCCAAAGTATTGTCTGCCGTGCTGTTTACAGCATCACACTGACAGCTCCTGTTCATACCATGGTTTATTATTACCCCTAGGTCCCTTTCAGTCGTGATGCTAGTCAGTTTGGCATCACCGAGCTTGTATGTTGGAGATTGTTCATCCCCAGATGAAGCACTTTACACTTCTCAGGGTTGAACTTCACCTGATTCTGATCTGCCCAACTTACCAGCCTGTCGAGGTCCGCCTGTATCTGCAGCCTATTTTCAAGCATGACCACACTCCCCCACAACTTGGTGTCCTCTGTGAACTTAGCCAGTGAGCTCTTAACCCCCACATCCAAATCATTGATAAAGAAGTTGAGAAGCACTGGACCAAGCACAGACCCCTAAGGGACACCACTGGCCACTTTGCCAAGATGACACAGATCTGTTCAGTAGAACTTTCTGGGTCCTACCCCACAGCCGGCTTCCTACCCCGCCTCCCCAACTGTCAAACAGTTAAGTCCGTAATCCTCCAATTTTCCCACGAGAACATCATGGGATACCAGATCAAAGGCCTTTTGGAAGTTTAGGTATGCAATGTTGACCTTTTTGTTACCCAGGTGGTGAGTTGCCTGTTTGTAGAAGGAGATGAGATTGGTAAGACAAGACCTGCCCTCAGTGAAGCCATGCTGGCTGTCATTTAGAATCCTACCTTCTGCAAGCATATCACACATGTACTCCTTGATGAATTTTTCCAGGATTTTCCCTGGGATAGAAGTTAGGCTAATTGGCCTATAGTTGCCCAGGTCCTTTCTCCTCCCCTTCTTGAAGATGGGCACAACATTGGCCCTCTTCCAGTCTTCAGGCACCTCCCCCAAGCACCATGAATTTTGGAAGAGTTTCACCACAGGTCCTGCGAGGACTTTAGCCAGCTTCTTCAGCACTCTTGGATGAAATTCATTCAGTCCTGTTGAATTATAGATGTCTAATTTCTCTAACTGATCATGCATCAGCTCAACGTCAATAGTAGGAAGGCAGTTATTCTCACCATGCCCATTCTGAACCTCATCTAGTATGATTTCCCCCTTAGTCTGGTGAAATACTGAAGCAAAGTAGTTATTCGGGAGTTCAGTTTTCTCCTGAGTGTCAGTAACCAGCTGTCCTGCAATGTTAAGCAATGGCTCCATACTTCCATTTGTTTTCCTCCTGTTCCCTATATACCTAAAGGACTTCTTATTGTTCTTGATTTCTGTTGCTAGTTTATATTCATTCACTACCTTAGCCTTTCTAATCTGCTCTGTACAAGTGTGGGTCATTGTCGTATAGTCCTCCTTGGGGACTGTCCCAAGCTTCCATTGTTTGAATGCCTCTTCTTTTTCAAGAGGACCATGATATTTCTATTAAGGCAGGAGGGCTTATCAGCCCTTCCTGCTACTTTTCCTCCACATGGGAATGGAGTTCTTCCGGGCTTTGAGGATTGTGTCCTTCAGGAACGACCACTCTTCATGCACTCCTTTCACCTTCGGTCCCTAGTTCCACAGCACTTCTACTATTGCCTTGAGCCTGTTGAAATTCACTTTTTATAAGTCCAAAACTTCAACCCTGTTAATTGATTTTCCTGCCTTATGATGGATAGTGAACGTGATGGTTTTGTAGTTGCCAGTTCTCAAGAGAACTCCAGAGTGAGCTTCTCCCCCTTGTTTGCTGGTCTGTAGTCAGAGGGTTTTGAGATGTTCTTCTTTGGAGCCAATATCAGCCTCTAAGGAGGGGGTACTGCTCCCTCACATAGAGAGCTATACCTCCACCTTTCTTCCCTACTTGGTCCCTTCTATGCAGGGTGTAGCCTTGCACGATTGGAACGTAGCCCTCTATGGCTACATTCTAATCATGCAAGGAGTCCCACCAGGTCTCCATAATCCCTACTAGATTGTAATGTCTGATGAAAAGTAGAAGGGCTAGCTCCTCCTACTTGTTCCCCATGTTCCTAGCATTAGTGTACAAGCACCTGAGTCCTTCAGTTGAGACCCTCAATTTCCTTGCACACTGAGGGAGAACCGTTCCCATTCCCTCAACTCTTGTAAGAGCAGTTATCCTAGTGTCCCCAATGTTGGGGTGTTCTTGTACGCCAGTCCCCGGGCATGCTCCAATCAGTGTTTCCCCATCACGTGGCAATCTGGAAGATTGCCCATCCTGGTCAAGAACCAGGACTTATCCCCCACGTGAGGTGGATGCTGTCTCTTCTCAGGAGTCCTTTCTCCCTGACATGTGTGCTGTGGTCGAAGAAACCGAAGCCCTTTTGGTAGCACCACTGCTGGAGTTGTTGTTTCACTTCTTCAACACATCCTTCCCTCCTAGGTCCATGACCTGCAACCGGGAGCACAGAGGAAAAGGCTACCTGCACCTCTGACCCCTTAAGCCCAGCCCCCAACCCCCAACCCCCAGAGCTCCAGCACCATGTGGCTGCATCATCAGACTGCAGAGCATAGGACTGCACCAGCATGTCTGTGCACAGGCTGAGGGGCAGAGTCTGTGCGCGTCTGTTCATAGGGTGAGTTGCACACGCACACCCCACCATATACATGCACCCATACATCCCCTTGCAATGCCATACACAAACCCCAGCCACCTTCCCTCCACACATCCCCCCACAAACCCCATACTCATCCACCCACCCCTCACATATCCACACACACACCCACATGCTCCCTCACCCCACATACCTACACACCCACAGTCCTGCACAAACCCATACCCACCTCCCCAACACATAAAAGAGTAAGACTTCATTTTAAGCTGTTGTGCAATCACCTCTATTTACACTACACAAATGCACGTAAATCAGGACAAAAATATTTTTTGAAGTTAAATTAATTAATGCTCTCAATGTTTGCTTTTTAGAATATAATGTGGTATTTTTCTGGTTCTGAGATGGCCACTTGCTGAAAGGAGTACTTCTGGTGGTAAAAATCAGGGGTTAGGGGGCAGGACTTTTGGTCACAAGATAGCAACTAGGGGATGGGGCACCTGTCCGGGGGGTGGGACTACCCATGCAGCCCTCGACAGCTTGCCCAAACTCAGTAAGCAGCCCTCCACCCAAATAATTACCTTCCCCTGCCTCATGGGTCCCTGGTAGGGGGTCTGGATGGCAGATGGGTGCCTTGGTACCCTGCAGGAGGGAGTCCCCCACCATCACCATGCATCTCCTCTTGGGGGTAACAGTTCGCTGACTACCAACCTCCTCCTCCAGTGTCTCCATTGGAGCCTCCTCATGCGTGGTGAGGAGAGCATACCTGTTGTGCAATGCCAGGGGAGGGGCAGACCTAGCCCTGCATATCTTTGAGCCTGAGACAACCATCTTCCAGGTAGCTCTGGGTCAGTCTTTTTGGCCAGCCTTCTTTTTGTCCACCTTCTCTTCTTCTTCATTCTTCAGGAGAGTAGCCTGACTGTAGTAGTCCTTAATCTCCTGCTCGTGGGCCCTAATGGCACACAATCTGCCTACCTGGGCCTAGAGCTCAGTCACTTAGGACTCCAGGGAACCTCACTAAGAAGCATACACCAGATGGCAATGACCTTACTCCCATTCCCAGTTGCTGACAGCCATGCCAGGCAGCCACTGCACCCTGGTGCCAGGGGCTCTATCTGGCTGGAGGCCTCAGTGGTGCAAGGGAAGGGAGCACCAGCTGGTATCAAGGCAGGAAGCCACACAGGGTATGATACATCCCCACCATTGTATAGTATAGGCTATGCTACTACCCATGAGCTGGCCTGCAAACTGTTTCCCATTGGTGACACATAAGGGGTGCACCCAGGAGCACATGTACCCCCTCGGGTGTGGCGGTGCACCCCCTATGAAAAGGCATTGCCAACACTGTTGGCAGTGCTTGCAGGCAGTCGCCACTTGCCATACCCCTTTCCCCCCCACTCACTGCCAACAATGCTATCAGTGTCTGCGAGTGGGCAGCAATAGCTGCTGGCTGATGCTGCTGGCAGTGACTGCGGGAGCTCCCTGCTTGCTGCCGCCAGCACCGCTGTGCCCCCGCCAGCCAGCAAGGGCACACATCATTCATGCTGCTTTCCCTCTTTGCAGTTTCTGTTCGCTGGCTCTCTGGTTGCCTGGGGAAGTCTCCTTTTATACCCTTCTGGGTCTGGGACTCAGCCCCTTTGTTAGGGCTTCTGTCAGACCCCAGCAGCAATCACACAGCAGTCAACAATCCCACAACAATCAACAATCAGCAATCACACAGCTGTTAGCAATCACTCCCAGTTTCTTAAAGCACACTCCCAATTTCCCCAAATACACAGTCCATCAAACAAACACTCAATAAAACCAAAAGTACGGGCAACTGGATCACTTACCTTTCCTGGGCAGGATCTGGTGCCTGGCTTCTTTCCCTCTTCCCCCTCTTGCCTCCAGCAACTGTCTGCAAACTGCTTCCCCTGTTTGCAGTCCCTGTTCACTGGCTCCCTGGCCACAGGCCTAAAAGCAGCCAGGACCAGCCTTGAGCGCTGCAGTAGGACCCTAACAGACATTCCCTAGCATACCTTTTGTTCCTGCCAGCCATAAGAGGCTCATCTAGGAGTTGAACCCAGGACCACTCACACCCAAAGTGAGAATCATACCCCTAGCTGACAAACCACTATCCCAAGATGAATGAGCCACTAGTTGAGTGGCTAGTTGAGGCATTTCGTATTTGTGCTTCCTTGTCTAGATGATTCCCTTCTATGGGAAAACACATGTAGGAATCATGGCTGGTAGATGTGGTCACATACCAGTTCTCATTTGAGAGGACAGTTTTGACCCTTTATCAGCTAATCATTTGGAACCAGATAAAATCTAAGCTCTTAGTTTTCATGGGGCTTGATGTTTTTCAGCATTAGATGACATAAGTAAAGTTACAACTCATCATTAATGAAAATATTCTCTCATATCTCTTCACTCTTTTATCACACTTGGCTGCAGTAGTTTAGACAGGGATGATACTGTCTTGAGAGGAGGTAGATTAGATCAGAGGTCAGCAATCTATGGCCTAGATCTAGCCTGCAATGTGGAACAGGGAATAGATGTCATGAAGCTGTGCTACGGATGGCGAAGGCAGTCTGTCCTAATGGTTAGGCCACTGAGGGAAGGCAGGGGCTAGAGACTGGGCCAGAGTTCAGGAACCAAAATATCAGGTCCAGAGGGAAATCCAGGGGCAGAGTCCAAAACACCAAGCTAGGACTGGGGTTCAGGAATCAGGTGCCAAGATCCCAAGTCCAAGGTGTAATCCACAGGTCAAAGTCAGAAAACAGAGCTGAACCAAGTGACTTACCAAAACAGACCAGGATCAGAATTACTGGCTAGTCTGGGAGTCTACTCTCACAGGTAATGGTAGGCAGCACTCCCAGCAGCCAGTCAGGAAGCCAGCCAGTTAATTAGCTGGGGCAGAGCTTGTCAGCCAGAAACTAAAGGCAGACGTGACTGCTTAGGCTATTTTCCTAGGCTGGGCTGTTTGATTAGGGTCCCTGTCTACCACCTATCCCTTCTGCAGTGATCCTCTCTGCAGTGAAACCTGCTCTTTGATTGTATCTTCACTTTTTAGGGGGATGATGGGGATCAGCAGTGAGGGTAAGAGTCTGCCCCCAGGTGCAGACTTCTGGCAGGGATGTAAAAAGTTTGTTGATCCCATGGATTAGATGAGCTTCTAAAGTTCCTTTCAGCCCAGTTTTTCTATGATTCTAGCATCATACCCTTTGCTTTATATGCTTTTCCACACTTTACCACCTCTCTCTTTTCTTTTTCCATGCCATCCCTACAGATGAAACTATTTTTCTGAACTTCTCTGCCAGGCCTCCATACTCTCTTCCAAGCTCTTTGTATGGGTGTCTTTCTTCCATTAACCTTACAAATGGTTCTTCCTCACCTCAAGAAAATGGTACTGGAAACAGCGAATCAATCAAGACACATTCAGCCATAATGATTTTCTCATATTTCCCTTTCCTGTATTCTTCCATCTGCATTTAGTCTCTTACTACAGTAACTGAGACTGAAACTTTGTCATTTTAAAATGGTTGAATATGCCAAGCTTATTTTCCGTTCTGTGAACAGTAATAATGATTACTGTTCAAAGCTATTTTTTCTCTATCCCTTCACAGTAAACAGTCTTCTAAAGACTGAATATTTACCAGGACAAGTAAAAGTACCCTGAAAAGAAAAAATGAATCAAACTTAAAAAAATATTTAAAAATACATGTCAAGGGGATCCACTTTTTCTCCAGTGCCCACAAAAGTCTCACCATTGCTAATGGAAGAGGTGCATATGTATCAAGGAGAAAATGATTCTCTAGTCATCTTTTCTTTTTGTATTTTCCCTAAGGTATTATAAAAATAAAACTATATCTAAACTATTAGCACTCAAAAAGCCTGTTAAAATTGAAGTTCTTATACAAATCATTCAAATTTTGCTTTCATAATTCACATTTTCACCAAAAATCCCTGAATACTGTTCCACTCCAGAACAAATTTATTGCCTTGTTTCTATTATGAATCTCCATAGCATATTCCATACTCCAATTGGACAGACTTCTTGTTGATCCAAAGAGTACCACTTACAGAAGGAAAGCTATGAAACAGAGATAATTTTGTTCTTACATTGTGCAGCTTCTCATGTTCAGTTCCTTTTGTGTTATAGTGCTGATTTCCAAATATTATTAGCACATTTTTCTGTACATTTAAAACCCCCCCCCCAAACTACAGATGACAGTAACTTGGAACATAAGTAAAAAAAGGAAATATTAAAGTAGAAAATAAGTGATCAAGATGATTTGCTGCTACCAACATAAAAACAGAATATCATTTTGAGTGGAAATGCAAACTCTAAGCTGCCCTAAACTGCCTCTGGCTGTCCCCAGGTTCAGAAAACCTTGGCCAACTCCTCTGGGATCTTAGCAGAGAAGCTCATGTACTTTTTTAACTACAGAGTAATGTAATATTCTCATTATAATGTGCAAATTATCAGATATTTCCAAACAATCAGAGGACAATATGATGCTTCCCTTAGAAATGAGGATTCTTTTTGGTGATATCTTTTATTGGACTAACTAGATAGCTGGAAGAGATGTTAGACAAAGAAAGGCACTGTGTGCACAAAAACTTAAGTATGGAAAAGCAGCAGGCACAATTTAAGCTTATCACCTTCACCGGTATTACATACTTCACAGCACTTATTTAGAAATATCTTGTTCAAATTATACTTTTAATAATTACATTCTGTAAACCTAAAATTTTGCCTCTGATACTTTTACTAGGATTTTCCACTTCCTGTGCAAAACCTTTGCACAATATTGCTGTATAATTTCAAACAAGTGCTGCATTTTCATAGATTTCATAGATTTCATAGACATCAGGGCTGGAAGGGACCTCGGGAGATCATTGAGTCCAGCCCCCTGCCCAAACAGCAGGAAGTCAGCTGGGGTCATAGGATCCCAGCAAGATAAGCATCCAATTTACTCTTGAAGGTG
>NW_017728931.1:105034490-105042027 GCF_001723895.1 Crocodylus porosus
AGCAGTGAGTGAAATAATTTCTATATATAGTTTTTAAATTTGTCAATAATGTTAGTGAAGTATGTAGAAAATATTTATGAGAAATTAATTAAAGCAAGATTATTGATATCCTTCTATACACAGCATTTTTTCTTTCTCTGCACTGTACTCAGTAGTGCTGACGAAATGTGGTCAGCATAGATGTAAAGAGCCACTTGTTTTGACTAGAAGCCAAACAGAAATAGTATGTGCTATCAGTAACAACAGGTTCATCTCCCACAGTGTTATTATAGAACATGACTTGTTTTAGTAGCACAAGGTGATAAGGTAGCATTGGCTGTATGGAAACAGGAGAGTGGGGTGGAGGAGAAACCTTCATAAACTAAACTTATATTTGCCTACATAGAAAAGAAGCACAAAAAGCCCATTCTTTTATAACATAATGGCTTATCTGCTAGCAAATATAAACAATACTGAGAATTTGCTGTGTCCTGTGGCTTCCAACTCAAGCTTTGCTTTATAATGAAAGTTTGAAATAGGTCAACAACTTATAGGACCCTGTAAGTTGGGGACATGGGTAAGCAAAGTATTGTGGCAGTGAACTTTGTTCCTCCTTAAAAAGGCTGGAGAAATTTTGGGTCACTAAATGTTTCCACCTGTCTTCCTAGATAGGCTTTTCCTGCTAGTGTTTCCTCCCGCACACGGTCATTGTCCCCAGCCCACCCTTTCAAGACAGATTGTAACAGTCTTCTTGCTAACTCCTCCCAGAACTGGGTTGTCTTCCTAATACTCACAAATCCTTCATCTTTTTGCCAAACGAGGCAACCTAAAAAATACCAATCATACAACTGACTGGCTCTAGGCACTGCTACTTGTTGGTCTCTAGGGGCTTTGGCCTGTGGGGCTCCCCATGGACCTGTAGAGAGCCCCACAGGCCAAATGACAAGGTGTTGGGGACCGGATCTGGCCTGCAGGCTGGGAAATCCCATTCCATAAGCACCTCTGATTTATTTTATTAAATACAGCCTCCTGCAAGTACCAGCAGAGTGCCAAGTTTCCTTGATGAAAGCATGTGGGGGGTCATACTCAGTAGTTGCTCCTCAGCTCTAGAACTTCCTTCCCCTTGAGGCCTGAGCCTGGACACCTTCCAGAAGAGGTGAGACCTTCCTATTTGAGCAGGGATTTAGCAAACTAGACTAAGTTGCAATGTTGTTGCAGGGTTGTTTTACATTTTATTTTAATGTTCTACTTGCTTGTCTCTATTAACTTGGTCTCTTGTTTTGTTTGTTACTTGTTATCTTGTTTTAGAAGTTATTTTCTCTTGTTACTGTAAGCTGCTCTGAGCCTTTGTTGGGAAGGATGACATATAAATAAAATTAATATGACATATTGCATCAACTTCATTGAAAAAGCTCATCCTCAAATTCTTTGTGAGGACAACTGCTGATCTGGGTTAATATGTCTCCTATTGAAAACAGCTAATCAACATTCCTTGCAAAATGAAACCTGCAGCGAACCAAAATTATCAAGCTTGCAGACAGGTGCCTTTCAGTACGAGAGCGCTAAGTTTCAATGGGGAAACAGCTGTAATGGTAGTATTCTCCTAATTATTTTAGGGTATTAGCCCCATGATTTCTTTTGGATAAGAGCAATTTTTGGGACATTCTCAGGTTATGTTTGAGTTTTGTGCATAGATTTATAATTATAGATTAGTGTAAAGTAACATCCCTGTTAACAGTTTGCAGCTAAGACTACCTCTTACGAGTTCTAATATTATAAAAGCCTACATCTGTCTGTCTGTCCATAATGCTTTAATCTCACTCTGATTGGCTGACAGAAACAGCCAATCAGAGTGCTCCAAGCATGTGGGAGTGCCACCATGATTCCGAAGCTGTGCCGAGGACCAGGCAGATGGTGGGGGAGCCGAGGCCAGCAGCATTGGCCTTGGCTCCCCAACCCCACTTCCCGCAAGAGGCAGAACAGTGGCAGCATGGGGCGTTGGGTGACGACACTCAATCCCAGCCCCCTCCTGCCTTCGCCCCCCATCATTCTTGATGGGCACTTGGCTACTATTTAATACTGAGGTTAGTGTCAGAACTGGGACAGAGAGGTTTTTAGGGTAAGACTTCATCTCTACTCTGCCTATCATGGAGCACCAAGCGGCACTTAAGCAAAACTTGTAATTTCTCAGTTATATTCTGACATTTCTTGAATCGAGATGCGTTAGATAAGAAGGCCTTCTGGCTAATCTATTTATAGAAAAACATTTAGTTTAAACTTCAGTCTTTATAGTTCCTATTTTTATTAAATTCAACCATACTGATCTACACAGGAGACTTTTTGGTGAAAGCTGCTCTTTTGTAACGGTAAGTGTGTTGCTAAGCTATGCGCTGCATCTGGAACCTGTTTTCAAAGAGCTAGTGGTATTTAGATCAAAGTTTTTGTCTTGACCATTTTAGTGAAGAACAACTGTGAAAATCTGGAGCCAAGTGTGGATTTAGGTTCCGACCCACTGCTGAACTCTTATTTCTATTTTTCCCAGCATAGATGGAAGGGTAAGATGGGAAGATCCTTCTCTCTCATGTGACTCCATGTTTACAGTGTCACTAGGACAGATAAGCTGAATAATGGAATCATCTGGCAGAGAGAAAAATAGCTGAAAAGTTATTCCTTCATATGCCTTCAACACCTGCTTTATCCCGTTTGCTTTGCTGATACCACTGTTAAATGTAGGTGATGACGCATAGTTTTCAAGGACAGCATAGCGTGCAAAATTTTTAACAGTTGTGTTTGTCTCTAGGGTAAAGCTGATACAGCTTGTCCCATCAGATTGTTTCACAGCCAGGTTAGGAGTTAGGCAGGATTGATTTCTTTTTCTCTTTTCTTTTTGACCTTCTATCTTCAAATAATTTGTTTCAGCTCATAGATTCAATTTAAATTCCTTTAGAAAGTCCTGGTAAACACAATGGTACTGGTCAGATCAAAGCCATAAAAATGTGCTACCTGCATCTCCCCTACATGAGAGGGTCAATGGATTAGTCAGGCTGAACTGTATATTCCTTCTCGATTTATATAAATACCACCAAGAAAAGCTTGTAAAGGTGAAGAAAGGAGCACAAGGGACACACTGGAAGGCACAGGGGATTTGCAGTGAGGATAGAGAATACATATAGGGGTAGGGAATGGCAAAGGGACATGCAGGGGATCATGCAGTGGGAATAGGGGGTGGGGGGAAGTAGAGGGGACATGAAATGGGGAGGGGGAGGAGAGCTTTGAGTACAAAATACCCTTCCTTAGGGTTTATAGCCAGAAAGAGGTGGGGGGCATAAAGGGAACTATAGGCAAAGAAAAATCAGGGCTCAGATGATGAGGCAGTGGGAAAGTAGAGAGAAAAGGTAGAAAGGAAGAGAGGAAAGAAAATGCAAAAGTAACAGAGAGAGGGAGAAGAGGGCAGCCAGACGCTTTTTATTTGCATGTATTTATGTTGTTTTCAGTGTGTGCCATGGTAACTAAGCTATGCTCCTGAAGCCTGGGATTGCAGTTCCACTCCTTCCTGGAGTATCTGTCTGACAGGCTGTCCTCTTGCTCTGTGGCTGAAATAAATAGCCAACCATTACACATACATCAAGAAAGGAATGGATGGCAATTGGGCATCTGTCCAATGTTTTGCCCACGCTGACCATAGTGGAAATGGGACTTGGATCAGCCTTCTGAACTGGGATGCATTTCACCCCTAAAGTATTGTACACATGGTTTCAAATGATTGCGCCAAAGTGCCAAAGTTTGAGCAGAAACTCCTACAAAATTTCTCAGACTTATTACTTGACATGTTTGACTTGGGATGAAATGGAGGAAATGTATATTCAGAAGGGTTCTCTCTTCCAAAAAAATGAGAAAATAGTTTCTGAGAAAGGAAGGAGATTGCATTGCTAAACTCTAGCTGCCTATGCATAGCTTAACCCCCTCTCCTCCCCATACAACTACTATTATGGAGGCATGAATGGAAAGGTGTTTGCTATAGAAAACCTCTCACACTGAAATAAATTAGCATGCGAAATATCTGCATTCAGGAGCAATTCCTACATTTATAAAAATGGCTTTTTTTCTATAGGAGTTATTGCTAAGAAACCAGTCGTACTTTCACCTGGGGGGAAACAAATATTGATATTATTCTTAAGATAGTATTGAGTAAAGCAGTCAAACTCATACCATGAGTAGCAAAATATATGGTAGGTTCAAACCAGACAACTGTTGATAATACTCTTAAAATCCAGCCCTAATGCATTCAGTAAATATTATGCCTTACATTATACATCATGTGGTGGCACCATGTATTAAGGTTGCCTGACACTTATAAACCCCTGGTTGGTTTTAACTTTGCCAAACTTTTAAGATGGAAATGTTCCAAGAACAACATCAGCCCCAGATTATACTTTGTAATTTCAAACAAAATGATTCAGCTGTTTTTGAGAATGAGGGTTAGAAAAACAGACATACATTGTTTCCACCATGCTAAACCATTCTAGTATCCTTTCATTTGAAATGCTCTGGTTTCCTCATGCTTTAAATCAGAAACTTCATATTCAGTGGTACCAGGTTAGGGACCTGCTTTATCCTTTCCAAAAGTATGTCAGTCCAAATGGGCATCTATACATGTGCTCTGGGGTGGGGGGCTCTTTAATTAGGGAGGCTCTGAGAGCCACTCAAATTAAAGCACCCACAGCATCATGTGTATTCAGCATCCCACACTTCAAAATGTTGGTGGGGGTGCTTTAACTAAAGCTCATTTGATGAGATTTAGTTAAAGCACCCCCATCACCATCTTGAAATGTAGGGATGCTGAATACATATGATGTGGTGGCTGCTGGAGCACATTAATTAGCACGCCTTAGCAGACTCGTGGGAGACTCAATTAAGTCGAGTATGCGCTGACATGTGCTCGTTACTACGCATTGGACCAGAGGTCCATCACATGTACAGGTAACCAATTTGGCCATGTTATATAAGCTTTTGAAAAGTTACAATTTACAGAGTTTCAGTAGAGACATTGGTTTTAGCAGCTAAATTCCCTAAGGGAATTCACACCAAGCATGTTGTATCCTGGCATTTAGCTGGATTTTCTCTGCAATTGCAGTTGCAGTTTGGGGCAGCTTTTTAAAGGATTGGACCCCTAAATTAGCTCAGCCTAATTTACCAGCTCCTCTGGTACCTCAACCCTTTCACACAGGATAAAAGTTAGCACCACACTAATACAATTATACTGCTTCTGATATGTGAGCTAGGATATTTAAAGCTAGTTTGGATATCTCTACAGAACCCCACATTACTCTGTACAGACATACCCTGAGCATAAATGATGCCATATGATAACATTTAAAGGGTGGAAGGTTGTGAGCTTTTCTAAAAAGCTAGGATATTACACAGAGTTTCTGGGAGATGCCAGGCAAGTTACTTAATTTAAGTTTTTCACTGGCATCACCAATTCTGGGCTCGTTTTCTCCACTCAGCCTGATAAATCAGTGGTCTGATGGCAAAAATACTGAGTGTTCAAATCTACAACTGATGTCACTAGAAACCATGCTCTGAACATCTGGAATACTATGATTAAATGTACTGAGAAATCAGGTCCCAGGTGCAACCATTTCAGCATCCAAAATTAGCCAATATTTCTTATCTTAATGTCTCTGTGCCTTATTCTCCATCTGTGAAATAGAAATAATGTAGCACCCCCACCTAACAGGTATTGCAAAAATAAATTCATTAACAGTGGTGAGGTGATCAGCTACTGCATGATAAGCATCATAGAAAAGCCCAGGAGGAAATGAATAATTTTGTCCAAAGCAATAGGGGCCTGGGGCCACACACTGAAGGATAAAGACAAAAGAAAATATTAACCTGCTCCTCATTAAGTCCACGCTGTGCACGGAATGAAACAGAAGTCCCATAGAAAAACTATTATGAAATTACATGGCTAGTCACACACCATAATACACATCAACAGATGGGCAAATTCAGTATTTTTTAAGTTTTGAATGTATGACTTTATAAACCTTTGTAAACTTTTTAATGACATTTGTGTGTGCGTGTGACATTTGGGAATCTGTCTTCTCCATCTCTAGCCTGAATGGGCTAAAAAGTTATTGTAATGTATTGAAAAAGATATCTCTGGTTCGTGACTGCATATCAGCCAGAGGCTACATGGAGAGAGGAAATACAAAGCTAGGGAGAGAATGGAGAAATTCTTCTCTGACTTTTTTTGTTGTTGTTCTGTTTTCTTTTAATGGCAGCTGTTTGAAGTGCCTCAGGATTTGCAAAGTTAGAATTAGTCACAGGCAGGGCAGATCTAGAGGGTGTGCAGTGGTGTAGCTGTACCTCCTCCCCACTTTTTTGACCATGCAGTATTAATGGCAGTATTCACTTCTTGGGAAAACTGGCCAATTGTGGCCTTGGGTCCACCATGATCCTCTGGCTGGGAAATTGCCTCCATGGTCAGTCCCAAAGGGTGGTAATTGATGGAAGTCAATCGTCATGGTGCCCTGTGACCAGTGGGTTCCCCCAAGGCTCTGTCCTTGGACCCATATTGTTTAACATCTTCATTAATAATGTGGACATTGGAGTCAGAAGCGGACTGGCCAAGTTCACTGATGACACCAAACCTGGGGGCAAAGCATCCACACCTGAAGGCAGGAGGGCGATTCAGGCTGACCTGTACAGGCTCAGCAAATGGGCAGACAAGAACCTGATGTTGTTTAACACTGAAAAATGCAAGGTTCTCCACCTTGGGGAAAAAAACCTGCAGCATCCTTATAGACTCAGCTGGCTAGCACTATGGAAGAAAGTGCCTTCAAGTCTCAGGCAGTCCAGGTTGGGGTCTGAGTCCTTTTATATGATCCTATGACCCCAGCTGGCTTCCTGCCCTTTGGGCGGGGGCCTGGACTCGATGATCTTCTGAGGACCCTTCCAGCCCTAATGTCTATGAAATCTATGAAATATCAGTCTCGCCAAACACAGAACCAAAAATGGTCTAACAAAAAAAACAAGGAATCAGAGGTCTGAATTTCTGAAAGCCCTCAGCCACAAATGTCCAGATAGCTATCTTCTGGAACTACTCCCTAGTCCCGTGGGTGACATGGGCCTCTCCAGGCTGCTTCCTGTACATTTCAAGTACCAGTCTCTATGAAGGATGTCGGGGAAAACCAAAGGATCGGGCCCCAAGGTCACGGTGGGCCGGGGTGGCAATTAGATACGGACAGGTGAGATTAGCAGCGTAGAGTCTGGAGTTAGGGACTCGAAGTGGATTGAGAAAGAACAGGAGAATTTATTTGAGTTACGCTTCAGGCGTAGGCAGAAAGGTCTTCAGTTACAGTTGGAACACAAACAAACAATTAACTACAAAGGGGTCTGTTGGCCCATGAGGTTCAGTCCGAAGACTTAGTCCCAGGGCTGGTCAACAGCTCATAAATGGGGATCACAAACAACAAAAACGAACTGTAACACGGTGATGATGAACCGCGTGACGCCAGTCCACAGCAATGGACAAATCGGGTGGTCGAATGAG
>NW_017728931.1:105042271-105071153 GCF_001723895.1 Crocodylus porosus
GAGTATGTGTCTGCGGGGAAAGTAGGTCAACAATGATTGACAGCTCCGCAGGTCACCCAGGGGGCAAGGACTGGGTGAGCCTTGGAAATTTCCACTCACAGCTTCAAACCGTGCATGTCAGTTTAACCTCTTCTGTACTGGCAGCACATACTCAAAAAATTTCCATGACAAAGGAGACCAAAACTCTGAATGGTCTTCCTATGCAGTCCTACTGGAGAAGGCAACCCACCACCACACTGGTTCCCCCCACCAGGTCATCCTTCCTCATACTTGTCCCAGCCATGTCTGATTTGACTCTCTTTCACAGATGTCCTTCGTGCGGAGTCCTCATGGTCATGTTACATACTTGTCTTCTGCATCTGCTTTCTTTGGTGATCCTCCAATCAGCCCATGCTCCTCCACTACGGCCAGCTTCATATACCTCCTGGGGAGAGAGTCCTCCAGCATCTTCTCCTCGTTGATGCTACCAATTCTCAACTGTAGCCCCTCCCCACAGCTGGAAATACTTTCTTGGGCTCACCAGCTGCCAACCCAGAGGAAATAGCTATTCTGGAAGTGCTGCTCAGTGCAGGGAGAGGATACAGCTGTCAGTCAGGATGCTGTGGGCTTTTCTTCCTCCTCTGGTGTTTCTTTGCTTCCTGAGCAAGACGGTTCTCTTTGAAGTGTACTGTAGCTTGATGTATGGTACAGTGCCTTTGAGACTTGTTACCAGCCAGCATTTCCCAGTTTGTAAGGCTAATGCCATCCTTCTTAGGGTATGCTTTCAGGGTGTCCTTGTAGCATTTCCTCTGTCCTCCATAGGTCCTTTTACCATGACTGAATTAGAAGAGGATTTCTTTCAGGAGATGAGTGTCAACCATGGGTGACTGGTGCCTTTTGAGTTGGGGGTGAGGGGGCATTTGTCTCCCCAGCAGCCAGTCAGCAACCGGGGGAGGGGGGTGGCAGGAGAGCACCTTGGTTTTCCCAATATTAAGGGAGAGTCCCAGGCTATGATAGCCGCCTGGGAAAAGGTCCTGGGTGGATTGTAGATCAGTCTCAGTGTGTGCAAGGGGACACAGTTGTCAGCATACTAAAGGTTGGTCTTGGTGACTTTCATTTTTCTGCGAAGGCACCACGGGTTGAAAAGCTGACTATCCATTAGATACTCAATCCCAATTCTGGGAGGAAGGCAGTCATGGATGAGAATCAAAACCACAGAAAGATAGATGGAGAAAAGGGTTGGGGTGACGACTCATCCTTGCCTGACACCAGTATGGATGGTAAATGGGTCTGTCTCTGAGCCACTACAAAGACTGTGGTGGTCATCCTATCATGGAGTAGCCTGAGGATGCTGATTAACTTCAGTGGACAACCAAGCCTAGCCAACATCTTATATAAGGCTTCATGACTGATGGAGTTGAAGGCCTTAGTTAGGTCAATGAATGCCATAAACAGCACCGAGAGTTGCTCTCTACACTTCTCCTGGATCTGTTGGGCAAAAAAATCATATTGGTGGTACCCAGTAATAGTCTAAAGACACACTGGGATTCTGGAAGGAAATTTTCAAGAAAGGGGAGGAGGTAATTCAGAAAGATGTGAGAAAGAATCTTCCCAGCGATGGCAATGCCTCAGTAGTCCCCACACACTGACTTGTTCCCTTCTTGAAGATGGTCACAATGTTTGCGTCCTTTAAGTCAGATGGAACTTCCTCGTTAACCCATATTTTGATGAGAAGTTGGTGAAGTTTTTGTGCTAGTGGTGTTCCACCAGCTTTGAAGATCTCTGTGGGAATGCCATCTGGTCCTGGCACCTTATTGGTCTTGGTCTGAGTGATGCCACACTGGATTTCCTTGAAGGATGGGAGATCAACAAGAGATTCTATTACTGGGTGTTGAGGGATGGACTTGAGGTGGCAGATAAGACCTCAGATTCGTGGTTGAGTAGAATCTTGAAGTGGCTGAGTATGGCTTTTATTGCTTGAAAGAAACTTCTCATGTTATGTGGGTCAGTGCAACTCTGGATCTCCATGCCTTCACTTGCCACCACTAGTTCTTGATGTCCCATATCCTCCTGTGAACTACAGCTTTAAGCCAGTGATAAGTCTCTTGTTTTTGCTGGTTGGAGGGTTCATCTTACCAACTGCAGAACATGGTTCTCTTCTGATGGATAAGTGCTAGAATTTCCTCATTATTTTCATCAAACTAATCTTGGTGATGGTAAGTGGAGTATCCAATTGATTCAGCACATGCCTTGTGAATAATATTCTTAAGTTCCTCCTAATGTGCCTGGATGTTCTTGATGTCATCAGGTAGGTCAGAGAGAGTCTCAGTAATGCATTGCTGAAAAGCCTCGTATCTAGTTTGGTGTTGGAGTACCTTGATGTTAAATCTCTTCTGCATTCCTTTCAGTTGTTTACAGTACTGTGGTACAAGCTGCATGTCCCTGACTGAACTGACTAAATGGTGGTCCATTCAAAAGTTATCTGCACCTCTCAGGACTCAGGTGATATGAACATCGGTACATGGACATCAGACATGGGTTCTGACAACAATATAGTCAAGAAGGCACCAATGATTGAAGCATGGGTGCTTCCAAGTGGTTTTATATTTGTCACTCTGTCTGAAGATAGTATTTGTGATGAACAAGTCATGCTCTGCACATTTGCAGAGGAGGAAGATACCATTGGAATTGACTTTTCCCACCCCCTCTTTCCCAGTGGTGCCACTGCAGAGTTCAGAGTGTATCCCAACTCTTGTGTTGAAGTCACCCATGAGGATGAGCTTGTCTTCCTTGGCAGTGACTGTGTCAAAAGCACAGTAGAACTATTTCTTGTTGACTTCTTCATTGTCAAGTGTGGGGGTGTATGCATTGATGACCGTACCATACTGGTTGTTAATGAGCTTGAGTCTGAGAGTCATAAAGCATTCATTAATGCGCACAGGGAGTTCTGAAAGCCAACTAACAATCTTGCTCTTGATGGCAAGATGACTGCTATAGAAGTATTCTTTGTGAAAACTTGAAGGAAAAAAGTGAAATAATTAAAAAAATATTAAGATGAACACTGGTGTTTATTAACCAAATCTATATATGAAAGGCAGTTTGCTACATCTCATAGTTCATAGTTTTGTAGTTGTTAGGGTTGGAAGGGACCTGAGCAGATCATCAAGTCCAATCCCCTGCCATGGGCAGGAATGAATGCTGGGATCAAATGACCCCAGTTAGGTGATTATCTAGCCTCCTTTTGAAGACCCCCAAGGTAGGAGTGAGCACCATCTCCCTTGGAAGTTGGTTCCAGATCCTAGCTGCCCTGACTGTGAAGAAGTGCCTCCTGATGTCTAGCCTGAACCTATTCTCAGTCAACTTGTGGCCATTACTCCTAATAACTCTGGGTAGTGCTCGGGGGAACAGGGCCTCTCCCATCCCCCTAGTAAGTTTATAGAGAGCCACTAGTTCCTTTCTCAGCCTTCTCTTGTAGAGGTTGAGCAGATTCAGGTCCTGTAGCCTCTCCTTGTAGGGCCTGCCCTGCTGCCTCCTGATCATGTGAGTGGCCTTCCTCTGGACCCTCTCCATGTTTTCCACATCCCTCCTGAAGTGCAGCACCCAGAACTGGATGCAGTACTCCAACTGTGGCCTGACCAATATCACATAGAGGGGGAGGATCACCTCCTTGGACCTGCTCATGATGCATCTGTGGATGCATAACAAGGTGCGGTTAGGCTTACTGACCACATCCTCATATTGGTGGCCCATGTTCATCTTGGAATCAATAATGACTCCAAGATCCCTTTTGTGACCCAGCTGACTGTGTAGGCATCAATGCCACAGTCACCTAGTTTTTTTTAATGAGAATGGGGTGAGAGATAGTGTCAAAGGCCATCCTAAAGTCCAGAAAGACTATGTCTACTGCTACCCCCGCACCTAAGGATTTGGTGACCTGGTTGTAGAAGGCCACCAGCTTGGTCTGACAGGACCTGCCACTAATCATAAAACACAACCAGGTTGATCTGACAGGACCTGCCCCTAATGAACCCATGTTGGTTGCCCCTGAGCATAATTTCCCGTGCTGGTCCCTCGTAGATGTGCTGCTGGATAATTTTCTCAAAAAGCTTCCACAGGACCGAGGTAAGACTAACAGGCCTATAGTTACCTGGATCCTCCTTCCTCCCTTTTTTGAAAATGGGGACTGCATTGGCCCTTTTCCAGTCCTCTGGCACCACACCAGAGCACCATGAGTGCTCAGAAAGCCGTGCCAGGAACCCCACAATGACCCCTGCCAATTGCCTCGGCACCCAGGGATCTGCTGGATCTGCTGATTTAAACACGCCCAGCCCCACCAGAAGTTTTCTAACAGGTCCGCTCTGACCCTAGGTCTGGCGGTGCCTCTCCTGAGTCTGTCCAGAATCCTGGTGGGGGAGATGTCCCCGTCCCTGCTAAGAAAAATGGAGGTAAAGAATTTGTTAAAGAGGTCAGCTTTTTCATCTGATGCAACCACTAGATAGCCAAGCATGTCCTGCAGGGGTCCCATATTACACGCTGCCTTCTTTTTACTCCCCATGTATTTAAAAAAAAAAATCTCGTCACCCACTGCATTGAAGAAACAATGATCTAATAAAGGAAAATATCCTGATGAAACATCATAGAACCCATCCTAGATAGGATCCTAAAACAGTCAGAAAGTGATGGTACTGAACATGAGTGGACAAAAACACTACCTCTTACATCTCTGCTAAACATTCCACTAAAACACTAAAAAAATAAAAAGAAACACAGAGGCCCTATGAATTACCATACATTTGTTTCTGATTTATTCCAATGAAAGCAATTTTTCTATATATGGACACAGGTTATAAAGAATTGCAGCTATTCATGTTTGAGAGCAGAAACTCTGTTTGAAGCATTTAGTATCTTTCACTGTTAATAGAAAAAGAAATGCATGATTAAGTATTTGAGCAATAGCATATGGTCATGTATTTGGGGACTAGATTTCAACGCCCACATGAAAAAGAGTAGAGTTAAGGTTAAAACTTTCATTCTGTATTTTACCTAAGTGTGTAAAAGTAATCTCTCATTGATATAGTTTCTTGCATTATCAACTATGATAACATACTTTCTCTTTAGAAATAGGAGTTGAGGGTACTTATCAGTAAGAAGAGAAGGATCTGAAATGACCAACAACCAGCTTCAAAAGAGCCACTAGGGGCCTACCTCTGCTAGGTTCTATCAAAGTGAAGGGAAGCCGGATAGAATTATACTGTAAAGGACTAATTTTTACCCTAAAGCTGTGTGAAAGCCTGTTAACTTCAATGGTAGCATGTCATCATTAATTTTAAATAAATCCTATTCACTTGAAATTAATTTGTCATTTTGACTTCCTTCAGATTGTTTCTCAATAATTCAATCAATAAGTAGCTGCATTTTATCGTCACTTAGAGTCTGTGTATGCCATTGCCAGACCAGTGATTTCAGTAGACTCTGGACTGCTGACCTGCTCAGTTCATGTTGCATTACTGCAGACTCCAAAGCGCCTTGTTCTGATAATGTTAATAGCTCCTCAAAATTACCGTGAAAGTGAGGGAATTACACTAAACATCTGTTAAACTGTTTTATTCCACTCGTTCTTTGGCAACTGGGAATTAAAATATATTTTCATTATTTCCTTTCTATTGTTGCTTGAATACAAAGTGAGTATAATTATTTTTGTTATTTTATTTTCTGCCATTCCCCTCTGCTAAGTACCTAGGCTGGTACATTCTCCTGCTATCAGGCTACGCTAAATATGGTAATGGTCAGTGTGTCAATAATCCCCCCTGTTTAAGAGCCCTACAAACCCTAGTGATGTGACATTCTTTCTGTTCAGATGTCGAGCTGACGTCTGATGCTTAAAACAGAGCATGCTTTCATCCTTCCATGCATTGTCGTAACCCCTCTATGACTACTTTTAAAAGGGTGCCTCAGCTAGTCAGGGAAACAGTTGCTGACCAAACGAGATAGAGCCTATCTGATTCAGCCTTCCTGAATGCTTAATTTTTTCAACTTTATACCAGCCTGACCAAACAGGACCATGTCTACCTTTGGCTACAGAAGAGAGCTTAGTAAATATGAAGACATTGATGAAGATGAACTCCTTGCTTCTCTGACTGAGGAGGAACTGAATGAGTTAGAGAGGGAGCTGGAGGACATTGAGCCCGATCGTACTCTTCCAGTAGGGCAAAGACAGAAGAGTCTGACGGAGAAAAGTCCAACAGGAACTTTCAGCAGGGAAGCGTTGATGGCTTATTGGGAAAGAGAGACCAGAAAACTTTTCGAAAAGGAACGATTGGGTACATCTGAAAAGGTAGGCTCTTAGACGATTTACTCCTTGGAAATATTCATTCTTCACTGAGTTTCCATCCCTTACCATTTTTATTTTCTTTCAATCCACTATAACACTTTAAAGAAAAATTTTAGTGACACTATTTTACTAGAAGGCTGTGTTAGAATGCTGTAAATTGGGTAAGAGAATTTTTGCTTTCTGTTTTGCAGTGCCTTAAAAACTACTTGGAAAGAAAAATCCTGTAAAATTAATTAGCGTTAATTACTGAAATCATGATAGAAGAATGGTTGGAAATAATTCATGATAGAAGAACATTTTCATTAAATGAGGTGCAAATTAGTATGTTCTGCTAGTGCAGTCACATAGGCTTTTGGATATGTTACCATTTTATTTGAATGCTAAGACACTGTTTTTATCCTTCTTGTAAAATAGATTATCAGTAGTGGTGTCTGAGAATCAATACAATAAGGATCAGGAAGAGAATTCTGAATTTTTTGCTAGAATATAAGTTGGGCAAGAAAGTGCAGTGGAGCTCTTTGGGTCACATATGCAGCAGCTGTAAATCAGCATAGCTTTGTTTCAGTGAACAGATATACACCCAGCTGAGGATCTGTCCCCATGTCTGGTACTTTCAGTGACACATTATGTTTTCTTATCAGAACAAAGCACTGAGTCCTGGAGTAGATATCCAGTCAAACAACTTATTACTATAGTGCGTGTCATGCAACCTGTCCCAGGAACTTTATATCAATAACAGCACTAGATGCTAGTTGCTGACAGTGGTATAACTCAGTAAAAATAATTAAGAGCTCAATCCTGTTAGTTAATAAGTACATTTAATTCTCATTAATTTTGTGAGATTAAACCACCCACTACTTTAGAGAAGCTGTTCTCAAAATCAGACTCTAAATAAAAATGTTTTTTTTAAATGCCAGCTCCATAATTTTTCAAGCGCAGTGTAGAGCTTGAAATGCATGAAACCCATTGATTTTACAGCTACAGTTCTATGCTGAGCAGTGATTATAAAGAGCTTGATTCTGCTGTCATTGCTCACAGGGACAAACAGGATCCCTGATTTTAAGAGTAAAGGTCATTGGATTGAGCTCTTAGGAGTTACAGTTAGAAGTGCTAACATTCAGGGTCCACAGCAGTTTTATATCAGGAATGAATATAACCTTCTTTGCATAATTGATGTAGTGGTATCTTATAAGCAGGAAGAAATATTAGCCTTCTCATGGTCTCATATAGTACCTGCTATACTAGAATCCAGAAACAGTTTACATTAACAGGTTTGCTGGTAACAGTGAACTCCAGTGCAGTGTCTACTGTATGGGCAAACACATTAGCTCACAGCCTTAGATTTCTTGAGAGACTGACTCCTGGACAGACAGCAGGATTAGCCCTTTATGTTTTTCAACTGACTCTTCAATTGCCTTCTGAGTTGCCAAAAGAAATGGACTGGAAAAGCTTCATTTAGACCTCACGGGGCCTTGGTACACACAACAAAATTGGCCTTTAAAGTGGCTTAAATGCCCTTTTGCACCGCTTTAATGGGGTTGCTGTTTACACTGCTGGCGGCATATTGCGCATTAAATGACTTTCGGATGTAGCAAAATAAAACATGTCTGAGGTGTTTTAGTTTGCTACCTTAGTAGCCACGGAGGGAAGCACTGGGCCCCGGGCAGTTCAGGGGTTGTGCAGGCAGTCCGTGCAAGCAGGCTCCACTGAAGAAGAAAAAAACCCGTGGTGAGCCTGATTTTTATTTATTTTTTCTCCCTGGAGCTTGCCTAGCTGCCTGAGCTGCATGGGGCCCAGTGCTTCTCTCCACGGCTGTGGTCCCCCCTGGGACCACCTGGCCTGGGTGCCTGTGGGCAGGTGCCGCCTGGTGGGGCGCCACTGCTGCAGTGGATGGAAGCACTGCCCCACCCCAAATTAGGGGCTGCTCGGCTTGCTCCACCCCCACTGGAAAGGCAGGTAAAGATTGGGCCTGACCCCTGTGTACACACCACGGCGGTTTACTTTGGTTTAAAATGAAGCGGGGTTTTAAAAACTCACTGTTTCAATTTAGGGAGAATTAAACCAAAGTTAACCTCATGGCATGTACAAGTAGCCATGATGGGGTGTATTTCCATGTGTGCACATGTGTAGGGGTGTACATTCCCCATGAGACAAATAGTGGTGCCAGATATTTGTGCCACCGCTCTTTGTCTTCCAGCACACCCCCGCATACATTCTCTGGCACTTGACAAATTGCTTTGGGTGGGGTAGGGGAGGCTGGGACCAGCAACCTACCTGCGGTCCTGGGAGCCTCCTGGGGCACCAGCAGTGCACCAGTGTAAAAAAAACCCAGCCGCACTGCAAACTAGCAGCAGAACGAATGCTTTCATGTGTGCTGCATGCAGTTTGCAGCACCATAAACCACGCATGCAAGCTTGTGGGGATTTACCCATAAAGGTCTCATTTTATTACTAACTCAGATTTCTGAGTTAGTAATAACTTCCTCCACTCCCACCGCAAATGGCAATATAATGTTAGTGTTGGGTACAAGCCTAACCCTGAAAGAGATGGTAAAAAGTATACTACTCTCTCCGGTGGAGGTGAGAGCAGTACCAAATGCATCCATAAATGTGAAAATGTTGACATTCCACCATCTGGTGTTTGTTAAGTGCAATCTAGGAATTAAATCCTCACTCCACTGAAATCAGTTACAAACTCGTCTTCATTTCACTGAGGCCAAGATTTTTCCCTTCTTGTCTGTAACAATTCTGTATGGGGATGCTGCTCAAAATAAGAGAGAGAAAACTACTAAAGAATGTCAAAGAAAGCAATATACAATTCTAAACATATCACTGAAGTGAATGGTGAAATCAAGTGATGGATGGAAAATGTGAGCATTTAGTCCCTCATTTAAAAAATGAATTTAAGTAGGTTTTTTAATTTGTTTTTGTTTTGTTTTTACTGAAGTCACTGAAGAAGCACAATCAGTACATTATAAAGTCTCTCTTATAAACATGGGCTCAGAGGCCATGTTGAAGAGTGTAGTATGAATAGTTAGGTAGCTAAATGCTTGATAATAAAGAGGACATTCTGAGAAGTTGCCAGTCACATCTTTTACACTTCACTGTATGCGTAGAGAAGGCCCTGATCTAACAAATTCCACTTAGGTAGATTCCTCTGCTCACATACAGCTCCACTGAAGCCAATGGATTTTTTACAACATGAGATCTCCCACAGAGAGCTTGTTGTAGGGTCAGAGGGATGGCACCTGATCCTGTGAATTCTCTGTTAACTGCCCAGTGAAGTGTGCGCAGGGTTTGCAAGAACAAGCCTCTAGCTGTAATGTTCACACCTTTTATTTCACTGCAGTTGAGCTTCTGTAGGCATCATAGTTATCGTATTCTGTATGTGTCCTGCTGCAAAAATCAACTCAAGAGTGCAGGGTTGCATTCAACATGTCAGTTTTAGAGGGAGTCTTTTACTACTGACAAAAGTTTGTTTAGCAATATAATTAGCAAGTGGTTTAAAAGTTGGTTTTGACAGGTTTGCATTTTGGTACCACTTTTGCAAGAGTCAAAAACAGAGGCTTCGTAAGTACAGAGCATGGACTCAGTCCTTGGCTGGCATTTTAAAATGACTGACATGTTAATGGTACTAATCAGTATTTGTGAAATGTCTTTTTGGATTTCTAGACTATAGATGAGTTTATCAGATTAAAAAAAAATAATTAGGATTAGATTTTCTGATCAAAGAATTTTTGGTCAACCATATGCAAAGGACCAGCATACAGCCTTTGTGAGACATATCTCCCTCTTGCTCAAGATGGCATGTAAAAGATTTTAACAGTACCTAAGCTATGTGCTAGTCTTGCACTCAGAGAGTTACCTTTTGCAATTTGTCCATACTTTTGAATACCAAAGTGAACTGTGGGATAGTTTGGATGTGGGTTCAAATTTGGCATAATGGTAATATGTATGTTGAACATATAGATATGAAGTATTAAAATGGTGCTAAGAAGAGCATTATAGACCATGTTTTCATAAATAACCCTTAAATATGCACATTCCAAAATATGCATCCAAATTGTTGGATGTATGACTATGGCAACTCATTCTGTTTGTGCTTGAGTAGTCTTCGGCCAAGGGATTTCGCCTTGGAGAACATGGAGGAGAATTCAAAAAGAATGTTAGGTCAGATCCATTTTTTCAGTTCTCTGAAATTTCTATGCTTTTGTTGGTTCATTTTTAACTTTTAACATTATGTTCAAATAGTTTAATCATAATAAAGTTTAGAAAATCAATAAAAAGCTTAATATTAGTTCAATTGTGCTTAATACCAACATCTACATTCCTGTTCAGGATTCAAAGGAAGAAGAAGATAAATCAGAAGAAATTCAGGAAGAGTATTTCACAGAAAGTAACAGTGAAGTTTCTGAGGAGGCATACACTGAAGAGGAAGAGGAGGAAGAGGAGGAGGAGGAAGAAGAGGAAGAAGAAAGCAATGACTCAGAAGTGAAGGAAAATGCTGAAGTTTGTGAAAGGACTGTGAATTGTGAAAGTGGCAGGAGTTCTGACCACATGAAACATAAGGAATGTAACAACCATAAGGAAAATGAAGACCTTATCAATGGCCATAGTGAAAGTGACACAGAAAATACGAGATCTCAAACAGGTGCCATCCATGCTTGTGGAAATCCAACCGTCATTGAGGATGCATTGGAAAAAGTTAAGAACAATGACCCTGCCACCACCGAGGTGAACCTCAATAACATTGAAAATATCACTATACAGATGCTTACACAGTTTGCCCAAGCCCTCAGGAACAACACGCTAGTTAAGACTTTCAGTCTAGCCAATACTCATGCTGATGACAATGCTGCAATTGCGATTGCTGGCATGTTAAAAGTGAATCAGCATATAACTAGTCTGAACATAGATTCAAATTTTATCACAGGCAAAGGGATACTGGCCATTATGAGAGCTTTGCAACATAATAAGGTTTTAACAGAACTACGATTCCACAACCAAAGACATATCATGGGCAGTCAGGTCGAAATGGACATAGTTAAACTGCTGAAAGACAACACCACTGTGGTGAAGCTAGGATACCATTTTGAGCTTGCTGGACCAAGAATGAGTATGACAAGTATCCTGACTAGAAACATGGATAAACAAAGGCAAAAACGTATGCAGGAGCAAAGACAGCAAGAGTCTGGTTGTGAAGGAGCAATCAATCCAAAGACCAAAGCCTTGCAGAAAGGAACCCCTCGGTCCTCACCTTGCTCATCTCCTAAGAGCTCACCTTGGTCTTCTCCAAAACTCCCTAAGAAAGCTCAGCCAGTTAAAAGCCATCCTCCAGCTCCTGCTCCACCTCCACCGCCACCTCCTCCTCCACCTCCTCCTCCACCACCCCTACCTCCTGTCGTTTCAGAAAAGAAGACACCAACCAGGAATATAGCTGAGGTCATCAAACAGCAGGAAAACACCAAAAAAACCTTACAAAATGCAAAGAAAAAGAAAAAAGGCAAAAAAGGCAAAAAACATGAGAATAACATATTGAAAGAAATTAAAGATTCCTTAAAGTCAGTCTCAGACAAGAAAGCAGAAGAAGCATCACAGCCCTCTACCCGACCCTCTACCCCACAGAGGTCTCTTCATGATAACTTGATGGAAGCAATTCGGGGAAGCAGCCTAAAACAGTTAAGGCGGGTAAGCTGAAAACGTATTTAAATAACTACTTTTGGCTCAAATCTTGCACAATCCAAAACATGTAGCAATGATTTTTTTTCGAGATTTATTTTAGTAAAGAGAACAATAACTATACTTTTGAGTTTAATTCTACCTCAGTTTGATAAAAACTAGGCTGCTGACAGAACCAAGCTTTAACCTTAATAGACTATACTCAGAGGAGGGGTTTTAGCTGTAGAGGTGGAAATATTGGGAATCAAGCAGAAATTTTACCACCTTTGGGTTATGATGCAAGAAAAAAACCTCCTTCGGGAAAGATGTCCCCTCAGAAATACGTTGTGAAATGAGCTTTGTTTCTTGCTATGTAGAAAAACCCCCACCGCTTTAAGTAGCTTTAATCCATGGAGGAGGAGACAGGACCTTTAGTTTACTTCATTAACAGAAAGAGTGTATTTATAAATATAAATAGTGGAATTCAGATACAAAGGAGATGGGCACCTTAGAACCTTATATATAAATCATCAGACCAGATAAGGAAAGTAGCCAGAAAGATCAGACTGCTGTTGCTTTTCTAGCCTCTGTTGCAAATGTAATGAGAAAAAACACACTGCTATCTTGTAGGTGGAGATCCCAGAAGCTCTTCGATAAAAGCATGGATTATAGAAGAACCAAAGCACTACAGTGGGCAAGGGAAGGTTACTGACTTGTTGAATGGCGGTAACAGAAGTTGTCTTGTGATGTTTCCAAAGTGCACTCTTAGGTTTGAACAAAAATATAATCTTTTTACAGAGATAGACCTATTAAACACTAAAGAATGCTTTAAGAATGCATAAGCCTTTTAATCTGTAAATATGGAAATAAACATCTTTTTATATTTAATAAGTTTTCTATTGCAGAAATAGCAGTTTATTTAGATATTCTTTTCAATATCTGATTCCACATCATTGGACATGTTTTTAACACTGAGATGTAATGGCTTAGTGACCTGTGGTTTTTTTTCCTTTGGTTTTTTTTCCATTACTTTACAATAAATATTGTTTGAAGATTTTCAGCAACCGAAACAATCATAGTCCTGGGTTTCTGTGAGTTTAGAACTATCAGGAATAAAACTTCTGAGGATTGGGAAAGTCTTACTGCTCCTAGGATCTAGTGCAATGAGAAAGTATGTGATAAATACCAGGGATGTGCAAAATGGGCCGTATTCAATTTGGATTCGGATTCAGCCCAAATTGGGGACAGTGATTTGGTTCGTTGATTCGGATCACTGTCCCTGATTAGATTTGGCCAAATCCTAATCTGAAGATACAATGCTGATTCAGAGAATCAGCAAGTCAGCCACAGACACAGCTTTAAATGTTTTTTCTATGTATCTTGAGGTGCCAGGTGCAGCTCATGAATGCTGTGATGCTGGGGTGGATGGAGCATCCCACGGGAGTGTGGTCCCCCGCCCATCCCCCTCCCCCCACATGCTCAGGGTGAACCTGGAAGTGTTCCAGTCCACTGACGCCTCTCCCATGCCCCCAGCTCTGTGATCGGCTGCAGGGGACCCTGCCAGACCCAGGAGGCACTAATCACTGAGCTGGGTGTGGGCACTGGGGGTGGGGGGCCCTGCACACCACTCCTTAGCGGACCTGATGCTGAGCATGCAAGGGATCCCCCTGCGCCCCTGTGAGATGCTCCATCCACCCCACCACCTCAGCATTCATGAGCTTCCTGGTACCTTGAAGTATGTACAAAAAACATTTAAAGCTATGTCTGTCTGAATCATCAAATCTTTCCAAATCTCTCTGAATCCATTCAGATGGTTCCAATTCAATTTGGAGAGATTAAAGGGTCTCCTGATTTGATTTGCATTCAGAGATTTGGCCACCGAATCAGGCTGAATCTCCACCGAATTGAATCAGTGACCGAAGCTTCACACAGCCCTAATAAATACAGCTACAATGGTTAAGTAGGAGTTGATATAGAATTAGGCAGTGTTTTGAAAAGAAGGGAAATTGTAAAGCTAATACAAAATCCCTTAAACAACAAAAAGAGAGTCATTGAGTACACGTATGAGCTAATGCATCCAGGAGGAAATAACCCAGAGACTTAGTGGGATGGAAAAAACATTCAGGCAAAAAAATGAAGACCTTTAAGTAATGCAGACAGAAGTTCAGTTGGGTGTGAACATTCAACATGATATGGTGGCAAAAGAACCAACATGATTTTGGGATATATGCAATTGGCTATCATGTAACAGATGATGGGATGGATAGACTTTCTCAGTTCAGGGCTAGTAAGTTTCCTTCTCGTGTTAATTATGGTTCAAGTTGAAGGGAACTTAGATCAAAGATCTAAATGCTTAGTTTGTTTCAATAGTATTAGAGCTATTATACCTTTTGCACATTTTTGACAGATAGAAGCATCAGATACAAACAATTATTTATGATATTTTAACCCCAGGGTTCTCAACCCTTGCCTACAGGTCAGATGGCTCTGGTGTGTCATCATCTAGCCCACAGGGTTCCCCCTGAGTCTGTAGGGAGCTCTGCAGCCCGTTGCCCTGCTGTGCATTGTGGCGCAAAGCCTGATCTGATGTGCAGGGTCTGATTTTTCCATGGGGGACCAGGTGGAGGTAGCATGAGGCCCTAGGACCCTAAGCCCTGCCCACAGAGACCAGTAGAGTCAGCACAAAGCCAATAAACAAGGTGGCATGGGGCCCTGAAACCTAATTCCAACATGCAGGGCTGGGTGGAGGAAATGCAGGTCCTGGGGACCCCAATTCTGGCATGTGGAACCTGGTAAAGGAGGCATGGAGCCCAGAGCCTCAATCCGAGCAAATGGAGCTGGGCAGGGGTGGTGCAGGGTCCTGAGCCCCATTCCTAGCGGGCAGGGGTACTTCAGTCTGGGTCCAGGCATGTGGACCTGATCCTGGAGTCCAGTCTGGCCTGCAGACTGGCCCCACATCACTTATTTGGCCTGAAGGGCCAAAAGATTAAGCACCACTGTTTTAACCAAATATGATGAACTAAAACTGAGAAAAAAAATCCATGAAATCTAGCCATTTGAAAATATTTGTAGGATACATTCTTGAGATGTGTTTTTCGCTTACCCAAATGAGGTGTAAATGTCAAATTACCTGAGTCAGATCAAAGCAAAATGGACAGAAGATACAACAATATGTTGTAGGGAGTACACATTCACCGGCAAGGGAAATAGACAGGGTTAATGCTGGAGAGTTTTCCATTTCTAATTGCTTTGATTTTATTATTTTAAGGATACATCTGCCCAAAGCAATTTATACATGACTGATACTTCTTTCAGACTTGTTCTTTACCCCCAGTATCACAATTAATATACTGCATCTGATTAGCCATATTTTGGAAACCTCTGCAATTCCATATTCTATTGTAGCTCAGGTACAATCCATGGTCTCCCTCAGCCTTGTAGAGGTATTAACTCAGGATATTTTAAACTCAAAGTGGGGACAATGTGGCAACTCTAATACAAGAAACACCTAGGACTGCAGATTACAATCAGGATGGGGCCTCAGACCCAAGATCCTTTGCTCCAAGAATACATTGTGAAGCAGGAGACACAGCAAGATTAGGGAGCAAGTCTGGAAAGGGAAATCTAGTGTTTGCTAGGTAGAATGAAGTACAGATGTAGGATTCAGCAAGAGAGCAACATAGGTGATCTGGAAGAAGAAAAGAGAGAGAAGGAAATGTGTAAAAAAACACAGAGACATGGGGCAAAAAGAAACTATAAAAAAGAAGGCACAAGAGAAGAAAATAGTTTGGAGAAAAAATGAATGATGGAAAATTTCAACTGAAAGAATAGGATGTGTGAGCAAAGGGAATAGAAGATGAGAGAACAAGGAAGAAAAAGCAAGAAGGCATTCAGCTTTCAGGTAAGTATGTGTTTGATTTCTTCCCAGACTCAGGGTCTGTCATTTATACTAACGGATATAATGGGAAGGGGAGTGGACACAAACACTTATGCATGCAAGGAACAAATTTCTGACACTGTTGCTAACAAGTAGTTTAGTAATCCTGCCATGATATGGAGCCGTCCTGTGCTACTGGAAAACAGCATTGCAGATAAAAAAGTCAAAATCAATGATGACTTGTGGTCATTTAAGACCACTTGGCACATGTCCTGATGAAGTGTTAGCTCTGTGCCCTGGCCAGATTCTAATCTGGGTAATCACATTCTGCCTACATAAATTTCACAGCAGTTTCAGTTGGAGAAATTTCAAATCCTGCCTTCTATTTGAAGATGTGCTTGAGAGGGGCTCCTGAAAGCACCTTGTTATCATGTTGTCATTCAAGTGGAGGGAAAGAGAGGGTCATTTTTCTTCCTCTGATGGAGTTCACTCTTTCTCTAGGAGCTGCTCCCTTCTGGAGGGAAAAGCAACTGCCAAAGAGCATTTTGTTTGCCTTTAGATTAGACCAATTTGCACAGTATCACATGCACAAAAAATAATCGGAGATGTTATGTTATTTTCCAGGATTAGAAACCAGGATGAACTACACCAGGAACAGAACGTTGGCAAGATTACATATTACTGCTTAGTTTAAAGCTCATGGGAACCAAGTAGTACTAGAAGCCTCTATTTTCCCTTGGGCCCATTTCCTTCCTAGTTAACGCTCTATAATATTCCCCTGAGTCTTCAGGGTAGACAAATAATTTCCTGACTGCCTCCTGTTTGACCTATAAAGAATGTGGTCCTCGAGTCAGCTCAACTACTCTGTCCTATGCTGTACTTTCACCAGACCTGAATACAGTGCCTTAAAGTCCAGGAATGCAGCAGGTCTGTTTCTTACCTGACCACGTAAGACTCATTCCCGGACATGATGGGTTCAGACAGCAGAGCAGCTCCCCACTGTAACTGAGAACGCTTTGCAGGAAGCGTTCTGAGTTACAATGATCCCCTGAACCAAACAAAAGTTCACTGTTGATTCCTGGGGAGAAGGGAATCTAGCTGCTGGCTGGGAGCCTGCAGTTGGTTTCCCCTAGTAGCAGCCCCTCCTCTCTCCCAGCGTGTCCCTGTTTCAAAATGAAAGGGAAGGGGAGAGGAAAAGGGAGCAGAGGCAACTCATTTTAGGGGTTCCCCATCCAGCACAGCAGGGTGAAGTGGGTGTATTGGAGTTCCCACCACCTGGGGTGTGGGGCTCCAATGTACCTGCCCCACCTTCCAGCAGAGGCTGAAAAACCCCCAGACTGAACTCCCAGTGCTCCCTTTCCCCCTCCCATTCCGAAAACAGCTAGAAGCTGGGAGGCAGCACAGACAGAAGTTACAGAAGATGCTATCTATGTTTTGAAACATCTTCAGCTGACCCCTCATGCAATGAGGGTTCAGATTTTCTCCCAGCTGGCCATTTTTGAAGCAGTTTGCAGCCATGCACTTGTGTTTGGTCACAGATATAGACTGCTCTCTGTGGCCAGATTGAGGAAAAAATTGTCTCTTCTGTCTGTGCCGGCTGGTGCTATTGCACCACCTGTCTTTTCACAGCTAGCAGCAAGTAATGCAAAGCAAAAATTTACAAACCTATCCCTGCTGGAATCTGTTGGGCAGTCCAAATGACTGAGAGCTGAAGAGAAATGCTGGAAAGGTAACCAAGAGCTCCCTGCCACTCAAATAGATTTGAGAAGGACCTAGGTGAATGGCAGCGCAGGACACCTGACATAGATTGCACTCTTTTAGGAATGACCTGAATTAAGTTTCCTGGACTTGTAAAGAGCAGAATTACTGCAGTTAGCCGAGAAAAAGGAAGGCAAAAGTCAGATTCTGTCCCCTCAGTCCTACTGAGCCAGACCTTTCTCTGCACTGAACGAGGGGAATTAGGCACTACTCAGCATGACCACTCGTGTCAGGGATCCATGGTAGATCATTGGCCTGTCATGTTAGCTGGTACTTGATCAGAACACAAAGAAGTTTATTAAGTATATGAGTTTTTATTTCACATCTTTTTTTAAATTCTTCCTTTCTGTTATATGCTAATGTGTCATCTCCTCACTTAAAGGATCTGGCTAATAGCCACCCTTCCCCTCTGCATCCATGCAGGGAAGGTAGCATGCAGAGCCAGACTGGAATATGGCAGGAGTGCTTTCTGCCTCCACAACGTGCTCCTTCCTTCCACTTCACTTCTGCAGAAGTTCTTCACGTAGCTATGGAATCAGAGCTCTGGGTGGAGGCGATAGCTGTTATTAGACCGACTAGATAGCACTTTCAGGCATAGGAGAATACAAAGATTGTAAAAGTTCTTTTAGGTGGAAATGAAAATGTGTACTTCACAGGAGAGCTGAAGGGGTTGTAAGATCTCCTGGTTGGAAAAGTTCATTTTGTGCAAATTAGGCTCAGTTAAAAGTTAGAGCAATCTATTTACCTCAAAGTTGTCTGATGGTAAGCAGGATGTTGAATTATTTTTCCTTCTGGTTATGTTGTTTCATATTTCACAGGAGGGTGGGATGATGGAAAAATCTCCTGGGCAAGGAATTTCTTTTGTGCTGAGGCAGCTCTGAGCTCTGTGAACATGCAGATTTAGCTAGGAACAAAAGGCAAGAGGCAGGGTGTCAGATTTCAGGTTTAATGTGTTGAATTTTGCTTCCTTCTTGTAAAATTATGAAGTTTTTGTTTTTAAAAATGGCTAAATTCAATATCTTCCATGTTTCAGGGATACAGGCTGTAGCTGTATTGATCATGTAGCTATGCGGGTTCCTACTCCAGAAGGCCGGAGCAGTTGGGGTAGATTTAGTCCCACAGTATAAGCTACTGCGGACAGTCTGTATTAATTTACATTGCTTTTCTTTCTCACCCCTGATGTGAGTGCCTGTAGCTCAGGAAAGCGTCCAGAAGCACAGCCTTGGTAGTAGCATTGATCTTTTGGGTTAACAGAGCTGGCAAATAGCAGGATTACTGATATGAGGAGCAAGGGGGAGAGAAAAGGAATGAATGGATAGGAGTACTGGCTACCCTCATCACAAAAAAACCCTCCCCAAAAGTATAATAAGGAGATAGTGAGTGTAAGTGTAACCCTCTTGAACTGTAGGAGGGAACTTTTCAAAATGCACCCATCTTGGGAAGGCTAGGGAGATCCTTTTGACCATGCCCAGTGGAGAAATGGTGGTGGCTGCCTGCCATGATGGGTCACATCACTAAACATCCTAAAAACCAGGTTGGAGAGTGTCTAGCAGGTTGGCCTAGAGGGGAGGGCTCTGAGCACTCTCTGTGAATAGGGGCAGAGAATGGTTCAGTGAAATGACAGAGGTTGAGGGGAATGTTAATAACCTTTCTCTCAACCAGAGGTGTGTGTGTGTCCTGCTCTGAGCGCCTGCTGGGGAAAAAAGAAATATAACGCGAGAGCATTGGATCCATCCAGAGGCTCCAGAGGAGGTGGATTAAGTCTGCACTGAGAACAGCTCTCACAGGTTTGAATAGCTCCAGAAAGAGGACGGAGGTTCCCGTGTAAATGAGTTTAGGCATGAAAGTCAAGAGTAGAGCATTAGGAGTTAAAACAGAGTGGAAATGTCCAGAAGCAGGACACCTTTTATGGACTCAGAAAATGCAGAGTTCTCCGGGACAATGAAGCTAGTTTGCAGCTTATTCACCACTGAGGGGCAATGTAATATGTATAATTTGTGTTTTTTAATGTTTTATTTGTAAGGTTTTCATTTATTGGTTGTTATATGTTTGTTGTAGTAGTATTAAAACATAATTTTGGCCTTTGTATTCATTATTAGTCACTGAGTTGAATTTAGTGCTAAGTACAGCACACTAAGTGCAGTTGAGATATCGTGAACCCAGAGGGGTTGTGCACTTAATATTGCATAATCCTTACATAAACTCAAGGTTTCCATTTTCCTATTCATCTCATTTCTCGATAGATGCACTGGGTCTTATGAAATGGTAAAAGGGGCTGTTAAAGGAAAAGAACACTATTCTTTATTATCCCTCTAAAATAATCTGACCTGCAAGCTGGAGCAAGGTGTAAAGTTGTAAAAGCATCAAATAATTGGTGCTAAGATGCAAAAAGCACATGTAGGTCGCATAAGGCTAAGTACTAGACAGGACTGGCAAAGTTAAAGACAGATGCTGAGCCGAGTTTGCCATTGATGTCAATGAGAATAGTGTACATACCACTGAGGGCAGACTTTGTTGATTAACAGTCCACAGCTAATGGTTCACAGGAGGATAAATCCAGCAGTGTGACAAAGACCTTTTATGATCTGGATTGACTTGTCTCCAGCTGAGGTCTATTTGTTGTCTGTAGTCTTATGATCTATTTATATTTGCATTCATTTGATGCGATCAAATCATTACAACAGGAGCTTCCTTCTGTTGGCAAAGTTCCTGGGATTCATTCTGCATTTAAATCTCAAACCTGAGATCATATCAGTTTAGAGCCACAGAAAAAATGTGGATTGTTTCAAATCTCTTGAAGAGAAATTGAAACACGGTGTTTCAAGATAAATACTACTGGAGGCTTTGGGTGACTGCTTTGGGTGTTCAATAGAATTTGTTTTTAAGAAATGGCTCAGAAGCTGCCCTAAAAAGTCAGACCTTTTTAAGGTTTCTCAGTCCTAAACTGGAAGCTCTGAAATCACCAGTGACTTTTTAATATATTGGCTATTTGATTTTATTGTATTGATGGTCTTGCTCTTAGCAACACCTTCACAGCATTCACTCTTAGTAGTTATACCAACTATACATTAATAAATATAGTAGCCATAGTAAAACATTGGCACACATGAATGTTTTGCCTTAGAGAGAGAGAGAAAGAGAGAGAAATTTCTGATTTTAATGTAAGAGGAGGCAGAACTGGGAGCATATTTGGGACCCTATGGGATGGATAGGCCAATTCTGGCCTATCCAATTCTCTTCCGATTCTGTCTGATATTGGAAGCTAAGCAGTTTTGGGGCCAACTAGTACTTGAATGGGAAACCACTAGGGAATTTCAGATGCCATAAGCAGCCCAGGCCTTTTGCTTGGCTTAGCAGGGAACTCTTCAGTGAGCTACAATACAAGAAGTGGAAACTTAGAGAAAGAACTAGGGAGGGATAAGAGTATTGCTCGGGCATACAGGGATAAAATCCGGAAAGCCAAAGCACAATTGGAATTGCAGCAAGCAAGGGATGTGAAGTGTAACAAGAAAGGTTTCTACAAGTTATGTCACCAACAGGCGAAAGATCAGGGAAATTGTGGATCCATTACTGAAGCAGGGGGGCAACCTAGTGACAAGTGATGCGGAAATGGCTGAAGTACTCAACATCTTTTTCACCTGTCTTCACAGGCAAAGTCAGCTCTGAGACAACTGCCCCGGGCAGTACAGTTTGGGGAGGAGGTGAGCAGCCAACAGTGGTGAAAGAACAGGTTAGGGTTTATTTAAAAATGCTGGCCATGTATGAGTCCATGGGGCTAGATGTGATACATTTGAAGGTGCTGAGGGAGATGGCAGATGTGATTGCAGAGCTGCTGGCCATCATCTCTGAAAACTCATGGAGATCAGGAGAGGTCCCAGACAACTGGAAAATGGAAAATATAATGCCCATCTCTAAGAAAGGGAAGAAGGAATTATAGACTGGTTAGCTTCATCTCAATCCCTGGAAAAATCATGGAGCAGGTCCTCAAAGATTCCATTCCTACGCTCTTGGAGGAAAAGAAGGTGATTAGGAATAGCCATCATGGATTCACCAAGGGCAAGTCTGATCAACCTGATTGCTTTCTATGATGAGATGACTGGCTCTGTGGATGCGGGAAGAGCACTGGATGTGATATAACTTGATTTTAGCAAGGCTTTTGATATGGTCTCCTACCACATTCTCGCAAGCAATCTAAGGAAGTCTGGGTTGGATGAATGGACTGTACGATTCATAGAAAACTAGCTGGATTATTAGGGTCAGATGGTATTTAATCAATAGCTCAACGTCTAATTGGCAGCAAGTATCAAGTGGAGTGCCCCAGGGGTTAGTCCTGGGGCCAGTTTGGTTCAATATCTTCATCAATGACCTGGAAGATGGGATGGAGTGCACCCTCAGAAAGTTTGCAGCTGACACCATGCTAGGGGAATAGTAGATACACTGGAGGGTAGGGTTAGGATTTAAAGAGACCTGAACAATTGAAGGATCAGACCAAAACAAATCTCATGGGGCACATCCCCATGAGTGTGCATGTGCAGTTTGCAGTACCATAAACCACATGTGTCGCATGTGCATGCATTTGCTGCACTGCTAATTTGCAGTGCAGCAGGTTTTTTGTCACTGGGAGATTGCAGTGTCAAAAAAAACTCTGCAGAGAAAGCCCAGCCTCCCCTAACCCACTTAGGGGAATTTGCTGCACACTGGAGTGCATGTGTAGGGGCATGCCTGGGGACAAATAGTAATAACACAAATATGTTCCATTGCTTTTTGTCCCTGGGAAAATGCATGTTTCTCCTCATGGGGATGTGCCCATGAAATTCAATAAGGACAAGTGCAAGGTCCTGCATTTAGGACAGGGCAATCCCATACTGCAGTACAGGATGGGGACTGATTGGCTAAGCAGCAGCTCTATAGAAGAGGACTTGGGCATTACAGTGAAACATAAGCTGAATATGAGCCAACAGCATGACCTTGTTACGAAGAAGGCTAATGGCATACTGGGCTGCATTAGTAGGAGCGTTGTTAGCAGATTGAGGGAAGTAATTTTCCCTATCTATTCAGTGCTGGTGAGGGCACATCTGGAGTACTGTGTCCAGTTTTTGGGCCCCCCACTACAAAAAGAATGTGGACAAATTGGAGAGAGTCCAGTGGAGGGGAAAAACATGGTTAGGGGGCTGGGGAATATGACTTATAAGGAAAGGTTGGTGGAAGTGGGCTTATTTAGTCTGGAGAAGAGCAGATGAAGGAGGGGAAAAAATAACAGCCGTCAGCTACCTAAAGGGGGGCTCCAGAGAGCATGGAACTAGACTATTCTCATTGGTGGCAGATGACAGAACAAGGAGCAATGGTCTTAAGTTGCAGCAAGGGAAGTTAGGAAAATGTTAGGAAAAACTCTCTTATAAGGAGGGTAGTAAATCACTGGAACAGGTTAACCAGAGAGATTGTATGAGCTCCATCCTTGGAGGTTTTTAAAATCAGCCTAGACAAAGTCTTGGCTGGGAAGTTCTAGTTGGAGATGGTCCTGCTTTGAGCAGACAGTTGGACTAGATGACCTCCTGAGTCTTTTCCCATCCTAATTTTCTATGATTCTATTATTTTATGTCTCACTGAGTCAGAAAACATTAACAACGCAATTGGTTAAACTGAGAGAAGTGTGTATAGGTAAGAAGAAAGAAGAAGAGAAGTCTCTGAACGTAAATGAAAGCCTCTTTGGAAGGAAGATTGGCTGAAAAAAGCTTGTAGAAGGTCTTGAAACTCAGTGATTATCACTGAGATCACAGATGGAACTATCGGAGGGTCAAGAGAAACTACAACTACCAAACCATTTGTGTCATGTCAGAGTCTTAGATCAAAGGTTTGAGATCAGAATTATTTGGATTTCCACTAGCTTTGCAAGGACAAAGTGAAAATTTTACTAGATACTTTGCTTTCAGTAACAGTGGTCCTACTTGGTGGTGCTCTGTCCGGTGGTCTGATTCAGCAAAGTACTTTCCTGCCTGCATATTGTGTTGATCATCATTGGTGTTCTAGGACTTCATAAATAATATGGTAATTCAAATAGAAACAAAGCGTTGTGTTCTGGGTCCCATTTGATATAAAAAGATATTAGGACCTCTTGACAACGTATGGAATCCCTTAACTGAACATTTCTGTATCTTTAACTCTAGATGAACAAATCTACTATTTTTGGCCTGTGAGCTAGCAAATGAATGCAGCCAATCTGTATCAACTAGTTGGTGCTATGTGATCACAGAAGGCACATCCCAATGTGCGCAGATGTGTGGTATGTGGCGCTATATACTCGTAGGTGCTGTACATTCCCCACACTGCTACTTTGCATTGCTGCTTTGCAGTGTGGGGGGAAGAGGTGTGTCACTGCTACTTGTCCCTAGGGAAGCACACAGTTCCACTTGTCCGGATTCCCCTAAAGTGTCAACTTTTCTGCCTTGCTTCAAGGATAAGACTCCCCTAGTGAAGAGGAAAGCCTGACAAACCAATAAATAGCCAGAAATACCACACCTCACAAGGAAGAAGCCAGTCTTTCTAGCATCACAAACCTGGATTATTATACCCTTAGAATAGTGCTTCAAGAAATAAACTTGTATAATTGCAAGATGATGAAATGTCTTGATTCCCAAGTAAGCATCCATGTCTGAACTGCAATTCAGAAGTATGGTTGCTGCTTAATGTACGCACACCCATGTGAACTTTGACCTAACTAGCTCAGTCGCTGATCAAAATGTGGCTGCAGCAGCATGGAGCTCAGCACAGGTGCAGATATCCTGAATACTTACATGAGCTTTTGGGCAGATTTTGCAGCCTGCACTAAACCTTAGGTGACTGTAACTACACAATTATCCGTACCTGAGTCTGCTGGTTTCAAGTTAACTCAGATGTGTCTACACAAGTCTTCAATGCTGCCTTAGAACTGAAACCTACAGAAAGAAAATATGTTTTGCAACCTGCAGTCACTGGGATTGACTCTCCTCCCAGTTAGGATGGTGTGAATCAGGAATAACACCACTGTGCAATAAAGGAGTTAACTGGTGTAACAGAAGGACTTAAGTTTCTCTTTCTATATTATATGAATGTGATGAGATGGACTAAAAGCTGTGAAAAGCACTACCTTGGCTGAGTTTTGGACAGACTCAAAGTATTTCAGATTGAACTACAGCTGAGTTTATTTCTAGTTCTAAAAGCTGACTTATATTTATCTAAACACCAAACAAATCTAAGCTAAAAGAGGCTCTCCCCTTTCAACAGTATTAATAGAACAACCCATTATAGAACTGTGGCTGGAAGAAACATGATTCCCTTTAAAAAAAAGCAACCATTTAAAAAACTTTGAGTGGATCATTTCTAGAGGTCAGCATGGGCACCAGGCTGCCAGGATGACTGGGTTCTACTCTCTGGTGTGTCCACATGACTGTTTTCTTGGGTAAAATACTTAACTGCCTTGGTTTTCCCTTGGGGATCTCAACAGTGATTTGCCTCACAGAGATATCAAGAGGCTAAATTCAGATATGTTTCTAAAGTGCTCCAAGATCCTCAGATGGAAAGTGCTATAAGCTGCATTACTAGTAATAAGCTAATCAAGTACCCTGACTGGCTGAATATCTGAATGTGTATTTAATGGATAACAACATAGTTCCAGACCACTAGAAAACTATGATAGGAAATCATAGAGAAGTAGGGCTGGAAGGGACCTCCATAGGTCATCTAGTCCAACCACCTGCCTGAGGCAGGATCAGCCCTATCCAAACCATCCTATACAAATTGATAATCTAACCTCTTTGTAAAACTACTGTCAACCCTGACACAGCACAAGACATAACACCCTAACTTGCAGGTAAAGCAGGAGGACTGTGGCAGCCAACATCCTGCTTCTGTAAAAGGTTTTTAAAAGGTTGCTCAAAAGATTGCAGGGCCATGCCCCTTGCTGTAAGAGAAGGCAAAAATCTTCACAGTCCATCAAACTAAGCATGAGGTAAAAGTCCTTCCTGACATCAAGTTTGCTTCCATGGGATGTTACAGGCAATGACATGCCTGTAAGACTTCATGACTAAACACCCAGTTCAAAAGGGCTCACAACTATGGGAGGCCTGTGCCAACACAGGTTGAAAAATAAAAGACATACATCTTCCAGGGAAGCAAGTTTTTCCTAAACCACAGTGATATGAACCCCAGATCTTTGTAAGTGATGCAAGGAGAAAAACCTGCCAAAAGAAAATCTTGTGTTATTTCCGTGAGATTTCCAGCTAAGCACAAAATTAAGTCTGGAAAAATAAAATCTAAAGCAGCAACTTAAATCAAAAGCCTCATACTGCTTTGATGGAGAAGAGCTGAAAGTGCGCAAATATGTAGGGAGAGGAGATACTCTCATATGGCTAGCCAGGTAGAAATTGTATGTGGCCTGTGGGGATTTCTACACCAGATCACTGCCCATGGTACATCTTGCAGGGTAAACACCTGGTGTTTTACTTCAACAGGAAGGAAACACTTTACTCCCTTCCTCCAATTACACATTGTGTAGCTAGTGAACCGAACACAAGTGAACAGATCCTTCCTGACCTTTTCTTTGGTGATAAAGTTGATAACCAGAAACATGGAGAACCATAATATTATTTTTGCCATTTCTCTCAGTTGTCAGTGATCTGCAGGGAGTTTCCTAGGCACCGTAACAAAGTGTTTATCTGCTATACGCAGAGGGGCTATTTCTTTTATTGGGTCCCTGTTGGGCCTTTTATTAGAGCTCTTTAACTTATTTGCACATACGTGCATTCCCATATTGCAGAGCCTGGCATGCTCAGAATTTACTGTGCTTGTCACTGTATTTCAGTCAAGTTCACACTTCTCTTTTTCAGGCTTATCTTTGCAATACCAGTTCATGTGCATGTCTCACCATACATCTACATTTATGATCCAAACCATTCTGTATCCGCTGTAGCTGCTCTAAGAAGAGGTAATAAAATTGCACAGTAATCAAAACGAGAGCAGACCTTTTTGATATTGTAGCTGCTGCTGAGATGAATCAACAGCGTCTTTCATCAATTGATGACAATAGGGTCCTGTATGCTGAGTCCAGCATGTATAAGGAATGAAAATGAGGCATGGGACTGCTGGAATATTCTCACTGAAATCATTAAAAAGAAATCTCACTGGGCGGCCTAAAGGAAAGAGCACATGGCTGGGAGTTAGGCAGCTCTGAGTTGTAATGCTATCTTCTCAGGCCTGGAACAAGTCCCTTCAGCTTTCTGTCTGGTCCCTCACCTGGAAATGGAAATGGGGATGAGACTAATCCGTGTCTCTCATGAGGGTATTGTGAGGATTGGCAGATTACCATTTGTACAATACACAAGCCATGCTAAGTATCATTATCTTATTCAATTCAATACAGCACCATAAAAAAAGAGAGAACTTTTTTCCTTTGACAGTTAGCCAGTCACATACTCTTTGATCCCAAACAGGTAATGTATCCAACGAATAACATCAACTGGTTTGAAGCAGCCAGCCATTTCCCTTCAATCCTATAATGCATTAATGTATCATTCGCAATATGCACTTATGCCTGCTCTTTCAAGAAGGGCTCATGTAGCAAGTCACTGGAGTACAGGCTTTAGACTCAGTTATATAGATATACTATAGAATCACTAAATGCATGCAAGTTTGAAAGACTGCTTATCTTGCTCTTCCAGATCTTCCTCTATTGTCATTTTGTTGAAATCCTTCCAGTACTACATTAGCATTAATGACCACAGGGCTGGGATAGCCTGGCAATGACATTGCAAAACTAGGGGTGGCCATTTCATCAGGGAAGGGATCCTAGTTCCAGGGCAGTACTTCTGAGAGACACTCATCCATGGCACCCAGGTTAGAGTTCTCTGCTGAAATGTGAACGATCAACATTCAAGTTCTTCATTCAGACCATAGAATTAAATCTATTTTCCACATCCCACTGAGTGCCCTATCCACTGGGCAATTGGAAGTCAGCCCCCCTTCTGGCTTAATATATATTTCATTGCTTATACAAAGTGGAACAGGACTAGTGGGAAGAGTGCCCCACCCCAGGATAGTCAATACCTTGAAGGCTAGGGGTTACGCTTGGAGGGGGTGGAGACTTAGGTTCAAGTCTCTGGTCTTAGGGACTTAGGCTCCTCTGTGCTGAGTAGCCAAGGTTGTTAATTATTCTGGGGTGGAGGTGGATGGTATTTCTCATTTTTTCAGGTGAACTGTTGAAAGATCCTGATTTCTTCCTGAAGCAGAACTGGAAAATACTTGAAGCCCAAAGGGAGGTAATCCTAACACGGATCAAAGGGAGCAGGAGGGTGCAAAAGCCCCCATGGCTCACCAAAAGCATCCGGGAATGTCTCCTAGCTAAAAGGGAGGCATACACCCAATGGAAGGGAGGGGCCATCACCAGGGAGGATTATACTGAGGTTGCTCAGGGATGCAGGGGAGCAGTCAGGAAGGCCAAGGTGGAGATGGAGCTGGGACTAGCTACCTGGATCAGGGACAACAAGAAGTCCTTTTTTAAATACATAGGGAGTAAAAAGAAGGTATCGGGTAATATGGGACCCCTGCAAGACACGCTAGGAAATTTGGTTGTCACACCAGATGACAAAGCTAACTTATTTAATGACTTCTTTGCCTCCATTTTCCTGAGCAGGGACCAGATCAGCCCCCACCACTGGGCCCCCCTCAGGCCCCAGGGGAGGTGCACCTAGGCCAAGGGTCAGGGAGGATCTAGTCAGGGAACTTCTGGAGGGACTGGATGTATTCAAATCAGCTGGTCCAGACAATCTCCACCCCAGGGTGCTGGGGGAATTAGCTGCGGTCATTGTGGGACCCCTGGCATGGCTGTACGAGCACTCATGGTGCTCTGGTGTGGTGCCAGTGGACTGGAAGAGGGCCAATGTGGTTCCCATCTTCAAAAAAGGGAGGAAGGAGGACCTGGGGAACTATAGACCAGCTAGTTTTACCTCAATCCTGGCCAAGCTTTTTGAGAGAATTATTCTGGCACATGTCCACGAGGAGCCAGCAGGGGAGATTATGCTTAGGGGCAACCAACATGGGTTCATTAGAGGCAGGTCCTGTCAGACCAACCTGGTGGCCTTCTACGAACAGGTCACCAAATCCTTAGCTACAGGGGTAGCACTGGATATAGTCTTTCTGGACTTTCGGAAGGCCTTCAACATTGTCTCTCACCCCGTTCTCATTAAAAAACTGGGGGACTGTGGTGTCGATACCTACACAGTCAAATGGGTCGCCAACTGACTGGAGGGC
>NW_017728931.1:105071253-105073520 GCF_001723895.1 Crocodylus porosus
ACCCTACTAACTATGAAATTATGAAACATGCTCCAAGGATTGGGGGCAGGACTTCATTGCTGGCTCATCAACTTCAAAATGGCCATGAGTCCCTGATTTTTAAAACTACAATTTTTATTAACATGCAAAAGGTTTTAAATCTTTCCTGTATGCCAAAACTGTGACAAGACTGATATTTGGAAGAGAGACACTGATTTGAGCACAAACTTCAGACTCACTTTTTGAAACAGGAATATTAAAGCTTTTATAGAGACCATCAGAATTTAAAGGAGGCTCATCTGGTTTTGTTGAGAATAGCAATAAAGCAGCTCAGCAAGAAAAAGATTGATTAAAGGTGATGTTAAAGTGAAAATCGTGGTTAAAAATGAAAATGCAGTTGCACCTAATGATATGTTGGTGCTTGCACCCAAAACCAGAGAACCTGTACAGTTTTTGAAAGCAAATATTTTGGCTTGCATTTGGCAAAGGAACTATATTAGCACATTTGTTATTGAGCAGGGCTCCTCCCAAAATCAATTAATTCTGTTAAAAAAAAAAAAAAGCCAAATTGCATGTCCTCATGCTTTCCCTGCAAGTCAAATCCCTAGTTATGGTGAGTGGTTAATGATTTGAGAATAGTTTTGCAGTAGCAGAAGTGGAGGCATTGCACCAGGTTATAAATAACCTCTTAATTCAAGGCTCTAATTCCTACCACTGGCCCTACCACCACATTGCTTCCTGATTAAAGCTATTTAAATACTGCCAGCTTGTGATTTTTTTTTCTTATTTCCCTTCTCATTTTTCCAACTATCTCTGTCAAAAATATGGGACGAGGACACCTGACAGTGGCCACTTGATCCTTTTCCAGGTTATTTCAGGAAATTAGTGTTTTTTTGCTTTACATGAAAGCGGTTCACTTCCCTCAGTCTTCCCTTTGGGATATTTGTCCATTTATCCACCCTTTTCATATGCTCAATCTGCTACTATTAACCTCACTTTCTATACTTAAAATATCCATATCAGACTCAACATTGTCAAATGAATACTATATTTTGTCACATACTTTGCACCTTTTCCCTAAAACCAAACTGGTGGAATTTGGAGATGTGCATTGTATGTGAGAAATGGGGATCCCTATAGGTCTAGAAATGTGGTGGGGATGGGGAGGGGCAGCATTAATTGCTGCAGCTTTGGGAACCATGGCAATTAACAATGCCACCATTCCTCCCTACCAGATGTCCAGACCCATGGGGAGTTCCTGCCTCCTTTCTGCCCCAGATGACATGGCTGGGGTACAACTGGCACATGGCAATGGACCCAGCACACACTGGATCAGACCATGGCCCCACACCTACCATGCCATAATGAACTCAGCACAACCTGGCATGAAGGAACAGGCTGGTGTGTGGGGTCAGTTTGCAGGCTCTGTCCAGGGGCTGGCAGAAGCCTCATCTCCATAGCTGCTGCTCAGGTACTTAAAGACAAGATCTTTTTTCTTTAGGCTACCTCTTCAACAACAGGGGGGATGTTATACTCAGGGACAGCTTATATGTGAGAAAATAAGGTAGTAATCTTGCATGGTTTTTTTGTTTGTTTGTTTGTGTTTTTTTTACTTTTTTTTTTTTTTTTTTTTATAATTTCACTTTGCTTTCTTCCTGCCATGTGAAATGTAAATATACCACCGGGGGGGGGGAAGGCAACTCAGCATAACAAGGAAAACAGAATCAAAGCACTATTAAGCTGCTTCTTTATTCCTACTGAGTCTGTCTCATAAAGAAACAAACAAGGAAGCATCCTTTGATAAAGCTGCATGCAAGGCACCATCTCACTACCTTAGAAAGGAACCACTTCATGGTAAAAATCACAGCAGTGAGGGATATTTAGATGCATTGGATATGTTTTAGGCAGAGCATTTTGATCCTGACAGACAGAATTATTGTCACCCAAATGGAGAGGCTGCCATGTTGAATAAAAAGGGGTAAACTAGACGCTTCCACTATAAATGGAGGACCCGGGCAACTATAGGCCCGTCAGTCTTACCTCTATCCTTGGGAAGCTCTTTGAGAAGATCCTCAAGGAGCACATCTGTGATGGGTCGGCTTCAGGGATGATGCTCAAGGGCAACCAGCAGAGTTTCATTAGGGGCAGGTCATGTCAGACCAACCTGATTGGCTTTTATGATCAGGTCACAAAGGCAATGGATGCAGGTGTTGCTGTGGACGTAGTCTTTCTAGACTTCAGCAAGGCCTTTGACACCGTCTCCCACCCCATCCTCATTAAAAAACTAG
>NW_017728931.1:105074135-105090709 GCF_001723895.1 Crocodylus porosus
TCACAAGAGAAGGCTGAGGGGGGACCTGGTGACTGTCTATAAACTCACTAGGGGGGACCAGAAGGGTTTAGGGGAGACGCTGTTTCCCCTAGCGCCCCATGGCATGACAAGGAACAATGGACACAAGTTATTAGAGAGTAGATTTGGATTAGACATCTGCAAGAACTACTTCACAGTTAGGGCAGCTAGGAGCTGGAACCAACTTCCTAGGGAAGTTGTGCTGGCTCCTACCCTGGGGGTCTTTAAGAAGAGGCTTGATGACTACCTGGCTGGACTCATTTGAGTCCAGTCTTTTTCTCCCGCCCAGGAGGGGGGTCAGGCTTGAAGATCTACAAGGTCCCTTCCAACCCGACTTCTACGATTCTATGAAATATAAACACAAATATAAATAAATACTATTTGGAATAAGTCACAATAGGGGGAAAAAAAGCAATTTTTAATGCAGATCTCCTAGTTCACTTTTTTGAGAAAGCCTCTCCATTCTCTCATGTGTATTTTATTAGGAAAAAGGAAGGAAATGCTTTTTGTTATACATTCAGTAGCACCCTATATAAACACATACCATTTAAGACAGAGGAAAGGGAATGTCCTATGACACAAGTTATTTGAGGAATTTGATTTACTCATTCACTCCAAGGCTAATCGCTTGTTGTCTTCTCTAGATCTGCTGTTCATTCTGCAGCCGTTAGAAACAGTCTTAACTGATGTTATTTTTAAGTAGATTCCCTTTTGACAGCGCTTGGATACTAAACAGAGAGAGAGGCTACATGGACACCACTCCCTCCCCCACATAGACAGGCAGTTATTAATGTTCCCAGGGGCAAATGTTTTGTGGTTTGTAAGAGTTGCCAAACTGGTAACATGAACTTTCAGATCTCCTAGTATATCCTTGTCAGGACCGATGTCTGTATGGGCCTTTATTTCATTCCTATATATTTGTGTAATGGGCATTGCCTTAAATAGCACATCAAATCCCCTTCTCGCTCCTGTAATTCCAGCCTTTTTTTTGCTTTACATGTTCTGCCAAGTGCTTATGTGCAGATACCTTTTGGTTGTAAAATTGTACATTTTGTGCAGACGCACTAATGCAGTTCTATCTTTTATGCTAACTTTGCGATCTGTGAACTGACACTACTCTCTCCTGAACACATTTAAAAGGAAATGTTGACAAAATGCAGATACCACCTTACATACAGCATCTCCTTCACAGGTATGTACAGTTAAGAATCCTATACATGATGAACAAAGTAAAAAAAACCTATAGGGACGTAGCAGTCTACCTATAGGGACCTTAGCAGTCTACAAATCTCTCTACAGCAAACTTGTGGTTAAATTATCACATCCATGAAACACATTGACTTTCAGATAGAAAGATGACAGTTAATAGCCACAATAGGCCACTACTAAGCAGGATTTGTGTTGCCCAGGAATTCCTATTCCATCGAGACCTTTGTAGACACATTCAATAATTTAAGTGACCAAGCCAAAATCAACATTTAATTCTAGTTCTTTTGTTTTAACCATGAGCTAATCTGAAAGGTTCCATGGGTGGATGGCACCTGGTTAATGCAGATCACTGAGTCTGGAGACATCACTTAGATTTTGGGTTCTGACAGACTTCCCTTGATACTTTGATCTAGTCACTTAACCTCTTTATGACTCTTTCCCTATCTTGCTTCCTTAATTTTTTACAGCCCTGTTTGAGTCTTAATATATTAGTGTTAGAATGCTTAAAGGTCGAGAGATGAAAGATCTGACAAATGTGGTAAGGCCTATGAGCAATTACAATGGGTTAAAAAACTCTGGGGCTAGCATAAGGTACGCTCTTTCAGAAAGATCAACAGAAGATTATACAGGGCACAACCATTCTGCCAGTGTTGTTCACTTCAGCAGCACAAAGGACTAAAGTAATGTTTGCTTTCCTCTTCCTCCTATAAAACCACTGAAGAGATGCTACTAAATTAGAACCCAACTGCCTCAGTAATAATAAAAACAGGAGGGCAGATTTAAAGAGCTCTGTTTGCCCTTGTGTTTCTTGGAAGAACTCCCAGTCTCTAAATCAACAGTGCAGCTGTCCAGAGAAAATTATGCAGAAAGATTAATAAATTCTTAGATGGTTTTCAGCATACATGGGGAGGGTGACAGTTTAAAGTATTGCATGAATCAAACCATCACACTTGAAACAGAGACTAGCTATATTTTTACCATGCTGCTGTAATATTTAATTTAACAATGGAGGGAATAGAATAGATTGACATTAAAAACAAAAAATCTAATTTCTCCCTAACTCAAGGTGCCTTTTTTTCCTAGTGTCCCAAAGTGCTTGAAGAGCAGGCTGCAGGACATTGAGCATGACTGTCATCACACAACAAAAATATTATCATCACACACTTCAAAGCTGTTGACTGTCTTCACATAAATAAAGGCAGAACTTTAATGTGCACAGAGATGAAAACAGGATGGCCTCTTTCAAAGCAAGGCCCAGACAAGACAGTAAGATGATACCGGCAGGATCCAGCAGATATGGAGCTGCAATAAATCCAACCTATAAACAAAATGCCTTCTATACTTACAACCTTCAGAAGCCCCACGTTTTTTAAAATATCATCACTTCACTCAGTCTAGCAGACATTACCAAGTGCAGAGGTTATGTATGATGATTTAGCCTTGGTTAATGTAACAATGTTGTTTTGTCTTTGGGAAGAAAAACTTATGCCATGAACTGTTGCACCTCAACAATGAAGAGCCTGATTTATTACCTATGCCCAGGTCAGTGGTTATGTGATAAGGGAAGAGATGATACTGTTTGTATAAGCAGTTTCTGTAACAATCACAAACTTAAGATGCAGCAGCTCACCCTCATTGAGGACTGTGTCCAGTACAGGTTTAAACCTCACCTTCTGACCTGTCAATCACACCAAAGCACATTTGGTGGGCAGCAGGGTGATATGAACCGCCACAGTATCCCAAGAGTCCATTTCACTTACAAGCAACAGGATTAGCAATGCTTCTTTAAATGAGAGCCCAAAATATTGTTCACAAAGAAAGCCCATGTCCTGGCATATAGCTCACTTGGGAACACATCCTGTGGCCAACTTTCCAGGGTTGGGTTTTTTTTTTTGCTCAATCAGGCCACTGCATGAAGGGATTTTTAAGAAAATGAACATAAAATTTAACTGGGCAGAATGGCTCTGGTCAGTCCTCTAGGCTAGGTACAGAACCTACACATAACCTGGTTTAAGTGATCAGAAACTGGTTTAAACCTGTAGCAGAGCAAAAGTTCGGTGCATATAAACCAGTTTCAAAATGGCTGAAACTGGTTTAAGATAAACCTGGCTGAATGTAGTGTCAGACTTAACAGATTTCAGTCAAACCAGTTTATGGAACTTCTGTCCCAAATCCCTTCCTGGTTCAAGTTAAATCAGAGTTCCCCAGCATCCCAGCATGCTTTGCAACCCTGGACTGGGCTGTGCTGTCTGCTCCAGAGAGCAGGGCTGGCCCTGTCCCTTTGCTCCCTTGTTGGGGCAGTGAGGGCTGCCTCACTGTCCCCACTCCCCCCACCAGGCAAATTCTGGCTGGGGTCTGGGGCCAAGGAAGGGGGTTAAACTCCCCTTCCACCAGGTACAGAACTGCCTTGCTGGCTGCAACTTTCTGCTGGCTGAGACTCTGGACTACAAATCCCAGAGGCACCTGGAAGCAGAAAGAGGAAGTGATGAGTAACCCTGCAGAATCCTACTTCTGTGATTGTGGACAGCAAATCCCAGAGACCTCAGGAGCAGCAGGAAGAAACAGCGAACACACAGCCCATGCTGGGTACATGCCAGAGAACCAAGCTCTAGCACCCTCCCACCCCAGCTTCTGGCTCGAGCCACTACAGGTAGGTGGCTACATTTCCTGAATCAAAAGTGAACGTCTGTTCGTTTGCTTATTGGTTCAATCTTTGCAGCTTAGACTAACTTGCAAAGACTGAATCAATTCAGCCTTGGGGTTTTTGACTGTCTACATTAAGCCCTAATCTTTCTTTATCTAGTCTTAGAGTCTTAACTTGCTGAGCACCTAACAAATGAATCCACGCATGGCACACTATTTACACACAGATCATTTAGCTCCATGGCAAAATTGGTTCTGTTCAATAAGATCAGATTGATATGGTTTAAAATATTTAACATGCTTAGAATGGTGCCAGTGTCTTGGTCTTTAGCATATATATAGCAACACTGCCATTTAATAAAGGGAAGATTAAGCGACTTGCCTACTATGGTCACTTCAGAAATTTGTGACAAAAACTGGAGCTTCAGTTTCAAGTCCCAGGCCTGTTCTTCCAGGAGAGGCAGGGAAATCAGCACATTCAGATATACGAGCCCCTCAGTTCAACACTTAAGGTATGAAAATAAGAATAAAGGTATTCCAAAAGTATTACCAAAGGCTGTTCAGCTGGTAGCAAACTGGCCACATCCAACCGATATGGAGGTTAATGTATGGTCTGCAGGCTCCTGCCTAGCTACCACTCCCCCCTACTATTCCTGCTGCTGTGGTAACTGGGGCTTCTGGGGCATGCAGGACAGTACAGTGGGCCTGCTACAGGAGGGGGCTCCTGCTGTCCACACGGTAGTGGTGGCAGAGGAGAGAGGACTCATGCTATCTGTATGGCAAGGGTCCTGGAGAGGGCTGGGGGGCCCTGCAACATATAACCATGGCAGCACATAGCCTGCAGGCTCTCAGAACTTGAACAAGTCCTGTTAAAAGTGATGAACAATCTAGAGCTGGGGTGGCCAACTTGCAGCTTGGGTACCACAAGTAGCATGGGCAGCCTCTACATGTGACACATGGCAGTTGGGGAGTGGATAGGTAGTGAGTGCTATTTTATCTCATTTTTATCTAAATCTAATTTTGGGGAGGTTTTGACTCACTTTCTCTTGCAGCAAATAACTGCTTCAGGAAGCTTACTGACAACTAATGAACCCAGTATTGGCACTTGAAAGCACCACAGCTGAGCACAAATGCACACTAATACAGAAGTATACATACAAGCTTTTGAAGAAGTACTAGTTAAGTAGCATTAGACTTTTGCCTTTCATTTATTAAAAGCTGGAGAAAGTTAAGGGAAATCTGCTTTGGAAACCTCCAAAGTACTGCAGTATTGTTATTGTAGGAAATTATGTTCTCTTTCAACTTCTATTGAGCCAATGCCTCATTCAGGAAGTAGTGGCAAAAATCAACTATTGAAATACCTTTTTAACACATCGCTCTTCATTATTCCTTCTTGCTCTTTATGTTATCTTAGTAAGGGCCAACCTTTTTGGCAAGCATGCCACAAAGAAGACTCCCACCTTCTCTCAGTGCCACTACAACCTCCTTCTCTGCCTGATCTGCTGTTCTATTTTCTGCTGTATCCTATCTACTGCTGTGCTGCCTGTACCTTCCCTTAATCAGCAGCATGCCAAGCACAGGGGCTGCCTGTGCCACAAGCTGGCCACCTTTTCTAGCTCAACTGCAGTTCAGCAAGTAATTTTCTATCCACAATTTCAGTTGCATACAGCATGAAGATTACAAACTGTTACGTAATACTCAACTGAGTACTTACAAAGCTGGCAGATTACGATTAATATGGCTGTCTTTTTTGGAATAACTTACTTCATCTCTGTACCTAACATGACAGAAGTGTTTTGGAACAAAGTATGGGTGTGAATGCTTTACACTGCTGTACACCCTGGTTACATTTCTCATTCTGAAATTATAAACCCCATGCTACATCTTTCACTGCCTCTACAAGAGAAAAATGAAATTAAACTCTAGTATTTTAATTTAGTTTACACTATTCTATAAGCTTATCAAAGAAGCCCTCAAGAAATGCTTACACAGCTCAGATTGTAACTTCAGTCTCCAAACTATTTGAATTGAGAGCATCTGAAGAGGCAGCGTATTTGCTCAAATCGAAGATGAGTATTTTCCCCTTCAGTGAGCCTGGAGAAAAAACAAGCTTCCTCTTGGATTCAAGTACCAGAACTTCGGCTCTCCATGGGGGTGGGGGGGGTGTGTCATGTTAAATTCAAAGTCTTCTTAGATTCAGGTAAATACCTGGGTGGTAGCAATGAATTCTCTTTATACTTGAGAAGTAATTGCTTCCCTGAGCAATATCGTTTCTACATACCACTTTGGAAGAGTTATGCACAATAGGGGTTTTGAATAAGAGTCTTCAGTATTTAAATAATTGTTACAGCATTATGAGAGTTAAAAGCTCTTAAAACAAAACAAAACCTCCAAACATTGACTAAACTTTGCAACTTGCTGATGAAGTGGGTAGAATGACAAGCGAGCAGAAGGTGTAAATTACCCAAGGCTACATAGGAACTGAAGACTGCAAGGGGCTTCCTGGATCATATCATCTGCTCCTCTGCATCACAGACATTCACATAATAAACAATTTAGCCAGAAAGGAACCACTACACTCCCCTGCCCTGCATATTATAGATCAATGATTCTCAACTGATGTGCCAAGAGATACTTTTAAGGGTGCTGCATAGTATAAACACTGTTAGGTGTGCAAAACACTTATACAATTCACAGGATAAACCCAGAGATTTCAAATAGGAATCCATAGTGTCAAGAAATTCTAACCTGTCATGGTTTTTCTGAAATCTCTGCCACAGATAAATTGCTCAATTATTTCTCTGTAGTAAAAAAAAAAATGAGCAGAAGCTAAAAGCCAATATTTTCCAAGAGGTGCTTCAGTTTAATGCGGTTGAGAACCACTGCCACAGACACAGAGACAAATAAATCTACAATCTGCCACAAGACAAGGCTAGGAGAGAAATAAAGTTCTCATCCAGACCAGTGCAACATCAAGGAATTTGCGTCAGAGTGATGCTGTAGCCATAATGGTCTGGGAATTATGCGAGAGGCAAGGCTTTATTTTTTTGTGGGTGATAGTTTTTGTTGGACAAACTAACTTTATGACCGGGGTAAAGTTAGACAAGCTTTTGAATGCAAGGTCACCTGTCTTGCATTCAAAATCTTGTCCAGCTTTACCTCAGTCATGCAGTTGGTGCAATAAAAGCTGTCACCTACAAAAAACCCCTGCCTCTTGGCTAAAATAGCTTATATGATGCCAAGGAGGCCATAGATTCCTAGGAAGCAGACCCATGCCCTAGGCTGCAGTGCAAAACAAAAAACAAACAAAAAACACCCGCAATGATCTGGAAAAAAAAATCCTTCTCGACTCAAAACTGGTAATTAGTTTAACTCTAAGTGTGTGTAGAAGACAGCAGCCAAGCATCCAAGAGTTCTCTCAAAAGCATTTGAAGCACTATTCCATATCAGCCAACATGGGCCAAGGGTAGAGCAGAATCCAGGCATCTTGGATATACCACTCCTCTTGCTCTTACCATGCCGTTCTGCCATCTCCAAGTGTCAGTAGAATATGGATTCATTCTACATAGAAAGAGAACTCCAACTGTTCACAATCTTTTGACAACACAGCAGTAAAATAAACTGATTTTCTTAATTTTTCTCTTTGTTATCTTTGAATCTTTGATTATAAGCAGCCAAAACTCAGTGTAGCTATATTTGGACAACCGTTGATTATACTGGAATGTAGTGTGCACTGAGAGTAGAATTTATGGCTTCTACTATTTAGTGAAGAATGGTCTTCAAAAGCCTCCTACTTAACTATATGAACATGCTTAGAAATACAGATGTTTAAAAGCTGGATTGATACCCGTTTCACAACCAAGTTTAATAAAAGTTACAATTCCCATTCTATTCTCTATTAACATATTCTGTTTTCTTCTTCTCCTCTCCTGCCCTCCAGAGGTGGGGAGAAGTCGTCAAAGATAATCTGTTTAAAGTAAGTATACCTTAATTCAGTTTGTCATGCTGTAGCATGACAATGTCCTATTGAGAAAAGAAAGCCCCACACTTCCCTAAGCCATGGTTTGCTGTACTATAAATAAAGCAATTTATCACTGAACTTGAACTACAGGCACTTTAACCAGATAAGGAATTCCTCCAATGATAAGATAAAGGCTGTTGCAATGTAGTCCACAATAAAAAAAAAACAACTCTTCCCCCACCAATGCATTTCACTTGTGAAAGTATCTTGATAAACATTAATTCAAAATAAATTACCTTTTGAAGGATTTTTTTTTGCACAGGACATCTCGTGAACAGAAAGAAAATATTACTGCACATACCTTTCAAATATGTGAGCTACCCCACTGAAAAGTTGAACCAACTTTGTCTTACACTGGGAAGAAAACTACCAATCTCTCAGTTTAGCAATGGTGATGTTTAGGTTATAACAAAGACAGCAATACTTTGCAATCATAGGACAGTAAAAAAAAAAAATGTATAGCTCACACTAAGTCCCAACTCTGTTTTATCCTCTGTTGGGTAAGAAGTGATCCTGTGATTCACTGCAACATTACATACAAGTGAAGTATTGAACACACAATATTTCTGTTAAAAGTTCAAACGGTTGGTGTTCAGTTAAGCGTGTTTACTAGGCAGGCCACAATTGTTTGACCTTGAAATGTTAATGCATTATTTCACTTGCCTGTAGCAGCAGTTGTTTCCAGGGGAGCTGCTGCGCAGCTGTCAGATTTACCAGAAACACAGGGTGTTACAGTGAGTAAGAATCCGTTTATTCAGTGGCACAATCCAACTTTCCAGAGAGATCTGAGGTCACTATTTAGTGCTTTGTAGTCTCAGCTCAACAACTGAGCTTACTTTCAAAGTATGGAATCAACACATAGGGCTATTTCAAAACTGTGCTGAAGTTAATGCTTAAAAACAAAAACCAACACTGCTTTCCACTATTTGGGTCAAATTAATTTTATTATGCTCCGTGATGAATTGCCACCAGTGCAACATCCTATTCACTGTACATTTCAAAAATTCACATACTAAAAATTTCAGTTTGATAACTGGAAAACTGAATGATTGAGAAGTTCTTACGTACAAATAAGTGGCTAGCTGATACCGTCTATGCACATATAGTGTCAAGATACAAAAGCCTCATGCTAGTATGTTAATTGCTAAGGCTACTTGGACACAGTAATTTAACTGGAGTATATATGATAGGCCTTCATTACAATGTTTAGCGATAGTGAATCAATGCCATGAAACACTACCTTCTGCCCACAGTGCAAGTGGTGGAGTGCTGGAACATGCAGCCATGGCTATTTTAGCTTAATTGCAATTGCAGTCTTCATGCCTGGGTTTAACCACACACACACTGTTTTTAAGCAAATATTAATTTGGACTTTGTGCAATAAAATAGATATACTTCTTGTACAGAAAAATCAAAGTCAAATGCCGCCTTTGGCCAATGAAGAAACTGTTCTTCAAAATATATAGTGTTTAACTTCCCCAGCTCTTGCAACATGGGGAATTGGGATTCCCTGTTTATTTGTTTGTTTAATGTAATTATACAACAAAGACTTTGTTACACTGGGTACAGAAATCCCAACTCCTGAAGCATAGGGGTTAAACAGTTCCTAATAAGCAGTGTGTTAGGAGAGCATCTGGGACTCATCCACTTAACTTTAAATGCCCTTTTGCTATAAAAATAAAAGGAGATGCCAGAAGTTATATCAAAGCCATAAAACTATTTAACTTGTGCACAAACTCTTAAACCCACTGGATGTTTAGTTCCCCCAGGGCTCACCCACATTCAGCTCACAATGCTCAAGTCACTACCGCAGGAAAGCTAGTAGAATGTGAACATTACTGCAAGAAAATAAAACAACTCAGAAGTTTCCCAAAGTTATATGCGTTTAAATTAATCTGGGAAGGAAGTTAGCATCCTTTGAATAATTTAACTACTGCCTCACGACTCGCACCACTTTTCGGCAAGTCAACCTTTTAAATTCCTTTCTTCCCACATGACTAGAGACTCAATAAAGACTAGATTATAACAGGGTTAGAAATCCAAGCCACATCATGCAGGTCCAGCCTGTCAAGATCAGGCCAACACTGGGTTTCAGTCAATACAATTCTGGATAACTTAAGTTTAGTGTGACACCTTGACTACAGTCGAAGACTGAAGATACTATATGTTAACTATACTCCAAATATGACTGACTTAACTAAACACTCTGTATCAATGAAATAATGTGGTTCTTTAAAATAAAGATGACGTTTCTACCTGAAATTTACTGTAGGTACAGTAATTAGTGCTGCAGACATTAACTACCCATTCTAGAGCAGATTAGTGTATTTTAATAGGCAGGCACTCCAATTTTTACCACACTATTAAGTACATATTTATTACAATTGTGCAAGCTGTGAAATAAGAGAGCCATCCTCCAATCACTTATTCAAATACTGTTCCTGTGAATAGGGTCTTGATCTTTCCCCACAAATCTTGCGCTTAAAGCCAACGTAAGAAGCCAGAACTATTGCGATACTGTTCAGTACACATTTAAACTGTATATTTTGATTTATAGACTTTCCACTTTTTTGATGTAGGACTGGTGTCTAGTATTTATGTACCATAACCCATAAAGACTGAAAAATAACACCACTTAAGTTTATTTTATTAGTACACCAATGCCCTACACATTTTAAAATGAATTTAAACATTATTGAAGCAAGCATTAAACGCAGCCCTTCAACCCAAAACCACATAAAATTGATTTTAAAAATAAATCAAATGACTGTAGCAACTGCCAGGCTACAGTACAGCTCCAGCAATTTAGACTGCTTCTCTTTCCAGATGATGATAGCTGGCAGTAAGGAATCAACTGGTTTGCTTCAAAGATGCCTTCACTACTGCTATACTACAAAACCATTTTGTTTAACCTCAGGTGGAAAGATCCCTAATTAAAGCATTCAAATATCACTGCTGTCTAAGAGTAGACAATATTGCTACATTATGGATAAGTTGTTGATTTTCATAACTAGCTGTGTATTTTTGTAGTGGTTTTGTTTTATGTAAAGCATATTGCTGAGATCTGAACTGGAAGGATGTGACATATTGAAAACCGTTCAATATTATAATCAACCTTAACATTCATGTACTAGAGTATTGGAAATGTAGGGGCTAAATAAACTAAGAGCTGCATCATTTAAAGAATGTAGTGCTACACTAGTTTTTAATAAGAAAAATTTAGATACAGAAAAAAGTAGGGTATGAAAATAGTGTCTTCCTTCTTGCATTATAACTAAATTACATTAAGGTTTTTGTCAGTCTCACTTATTACATTTAAACTCCCTTTTTGATGGAATGGAAAAATATTCACATGTATATGATCATCCAGATGTAAACTTGCACACATTAATAGGGAGTAGCTTTGTAGAGGATTTTGACAAACCTTTACAGATTAAATGAGGTATTGCACAGATTAATAAAAAAGCAAAAGGCAACAAAAATATACAGCAAATTGGTAGAACATTTACATGATAATTTTACAGAATCCATAGACAGAAAGTAGTGTTTAGTATTTCAATCACCTTAAAAAATATATATATAATATATAATATATGATCAATCATCCCATTCGTCATCATCCTCAAAGTCTTCTTCATCATCTTCCTCCTCATCTTCATCTAGGAGAAAAGAGCAATGGTAATTTTCATGTACAGAATTAACACGTTAAAAGGCTTTATTGTACCCACCATGTTCCCTTGTATGCCACATGCCCCCAAAGACAACATTCACCTTGTTTATGGAAAGGTTGCATGTAGAAAAAAAAAGTTTTTCCCAGAGTTCTGACAACACAGAGCAGAAAATTTTCAGTTCCCTCCCCCTTCCTTTTCTGCTCAGAACTAGTTTTAACTCCTTCACAGTTGAACTGTCTGCAGCTTTGGCTGCTCAGCTGAAAGCTGAAACTGTAGTTGCTGCAAAAGACTGGTCTCCATGGACAGATTCATGTAACACTTGAACATGACAGTCCTAAAGGGCCTTCCACAGACTCACCAGAAGAATGAATGGCTTTGCTCCTTTTCTGCATAACTTCCATTAATGCACCCACAATTCCTGAGGTGGGTGCCGGAGTGGGTGGTGCAGTCTCTTGGCCATCAGATACCTTGAAGCAAGAATTAAATACTATGATAAAGATTCTCTAGTTTACTAAATATATTCCCAGAGATATCTTTTTACAAAACAGAAAATATTTTGTTCAATTATGAGAACATGGATATTAACTGGAACTACAATCTCCATTTTTAGCACAAGCTGTATCCAAGGAAAAAAAGAGCTTCACAAAATCCCTTATTCTGATTAGATTGTCTCTTCTGTTTTTTGCAAGAGAATACAATTAGGCACCGAATACTCAGATTTGGACAGAGCACGATTAAGCACTAAACCTCAACTCAGTGAACCTTATTCTCATCAGAAATAGCCTTCATGCATGAAGGAAAGCTCCTTATGATATTTTAATAGGCAGGGCTTTTTTGGTTACATAATAGCCTATGTTACAGATAACAGAACAGCCATTAAACAATCTGCTATAGATTGTTGATCAGGTTGAATGTGGACAGATAATCTCCAACTGGGAGAGAGAAGTTTGGAGACTGCAAACATGTACCAACAAGTCTATTTATAACTCACCATACTTTTGCAGGGTGCTTGTAGAAAGCAAGACCCGCCCTCTGTCCCAAAATAAAAACCACCAGGAAAACCCAGAATCAGGAGCATGCGTAGATATCTATCTGTATGTGTATGGGGGGGGTAGGGAGAGGGGGAGATTTAAAAAGAATGTTATACAAATGTTATCCTATCAACAAATAACACGTAATTTTTTTTTTCAAACCTGAGACTGTGGGAAGCTAAAGGAGGGAAGTGGCCAGGAATAAGTTTTGTGGAGTAATCCAAGAGAGCCAGAATGCTTACTACACTGAAAGAGGGATGTCATCAAGTGCAAGGAACAGAAAAAAACATTAGGCAGAAAAGGTCAGAATGGGAGATAGGAGGATGGGAGAAGTGTAGTCCAAAACTATGTACACCAGCAATATGAGATAACTTGAAAGCTGTAACAAGCTATGAGAATATGGAATCTAAACAGGGAGACAAGGAAGAAAGGAGGAAGTGTGGTAGAAAAGAAGAGTAGCTACAGAATACTGGAAAAGGGAATGAGGAAATCTAAAAGGAAGAGGCAGTTATAGTACAGGAGGCAGAAAAGTGGTTAAGTCCTACACTTAAGATGAAGGCTAAAAGGAACTTCCTTGGCTTCAGGTTTAAGTCACTCTTATAAAAGTGTATATGCTTTTAAATTCAGGTTGTGTTTTAAAAACTCGCATAGCATTTTCTTTTCTCCTTTCCCTGCAAAAAGCTAGATTTCAGAGCATGGGAATTCAGAGTTAAGCTCTCAAACAGCTTTAATTCTGCCCTTCAGTGATCCATCTTCATTACCTTCAACACTACTGAGCAAGCTTTTTCAAGTTTACAGTAAGTCTGTTTACTGTAAGTAAGTGTGACCTAGACTATTAATAAGAAAATGATTTTATATGCAAAAAAAAAAGATGCTTCTTCACTATAGCAATCCAGTTTGAGTATCAAGCCATGCCTAAATCCCAATTAAGATCTACGGTAATCCAGACCAGTGCTGGGGGCACATTTAAACACTATGTTCCAGGGCAGACTAAATCATAATGTGTACGTACTTAAGTTATATGAACAGCACTGAGTTCGGTAAAAACCACAGCACCTTCAGTTACTCTCAACAGGAAGCACAGCAGGAGTGTTTGTTCTCAATTAGCTATTTGTAACTAACCATAACTTACCAAATTTTTTAAGGTTGTTAAAAAAATCAAAAAACTAAATCAGACTAAAAAGCTACCCCCCCCATACAAAACAAACTTTAACACTATCATAGCCACCACTGCATAACCTCTCCACCAATTTAAGAAATACTGTAAAACTGTTCTTAATTTTTTCTTTTTCTTCTTTTTCGCAACTTATATTTCCCCTCTCCCCCATACACTTTAGAACAGTGGTTCCAAGCAGTGGTGGCACTCTGGCGTGCCTCAAGATCTTTTCAAGGGTGGAGTGTTACGTGTGCAAACATGATTTGCAAGATAAACCTAGGGATTTCACAGAGGAATCCATTGTTAAAAAACAAAACAAAACAAAACAAAACAAAACGTCATTTTGTCCTGTTGTGATCTTTTTGAATTCTGTGCAAAGGAAGAATTGTTCTGTCATTCTTCTGTAGTCAAAACGGGTGGAAACTAAGAGCTGGCATTTTGAAGGGTGCCTCAAGTCTAAAAATGCTGAAAACCACTGCTGTGGATATTAGGAAAAAATAAGCAGACATCCTAAATCAGTCAGTTTCCATTCTGTTCGCAATTAGGATGTAGAAAAAAAATCTAAGAATTCCCTCCTACAACATTCCTGCTGAAACACATTCCTTGCACTTGTACTGAAAACCTCACTAAAGCATGTCAACATGCCAATACTGTTTAAGGACACTCCCTGCAAAGGTCACCGCTGCCTGACATACCATTTTGACATTACTATTCCAACATTTCATAAGTTTCAGAACTCAGCTGTAAAGCCGTAAGCACAGAACTATACAAGGTACCTGTACTAGATCATTCCTACACGTCACATTTTAATTTGATTTCAAAGTGGAATCCAGCAAAAGCATCGGAGGAGTTATCCAACTGTTACTGTTTATACAAGTATAACTTTAAGAATAATGTTAGACTTGCCTCAAAATTAAAGGAAAAAAATCTTGGAAGGGCTTAAGTCATTGCATACAGGAAACGACGCTTGTAGCCACTTGCAAAAGGAATGGGGAGCCGTGACACCTGAAAGAGTCTGCAGTGATACAGGTACAGCAAAACCACTCCAACTTTGAGCGTATTTCCTTCACGGTCAAAATTAAGCCAATTTGGCTCACTTGTATTCATAGATTCATAGACATTAGGGCTGGAAGACATTAGGGACCTTGAAGATCATCAAGTCCAGCCTCCTGCCCCAGGGGCAGGAAGTCAGCTACGGTCAAAGGATCCCAAGGCTCATTGTCACAGACTCACACAGATGTAACAGTTACGTGCTCCCAGTGCACTTCTGCACCCACTGACTATACCCCTGTATTGTACCCAGAGTCCCCTTTAAGGAGTTCTGAGGTAAAAGTAAAAAATGTCAGTCCTATAGTGGAAAAGCAGAATCAACTTTAACTCCAGTGTGGTGCAGCCATTCATAATGTTAAATAACATGTGGCTTATAATATGCTCAAAAATGAAGGGAAGATCCAATTTTGGGGACTGAGATACAAAGAACAGCATTACTTACAGACTTCAGCTGTATGCCCTGTCGTATCTGGTCTAACAGTGCATCTCTTCCTGAGCAGGACACTGGTCGACTGTTCTGTTCTACTTTCTTTAATTGGGCACCTTCTCTTATTTGATCTAAGAGTGCTGCTTTGTTTCCTGCAGGAACTGGAAGTTGATGATCAGCCTCTGAAGCAAGACCTGGTGGTGGAGGAGGACCCGGAGGGGGTGGTGGTGGAGGAGGTGGTGGAGGTACATATGACCCACTTGCTGGAGGTGGTGGCGGAGGAGGAGGGCCAGATGGTGCAGATGATGAATGCACTGGAGGTGGAGGAGGATACATCCTGTTTGGAGGAGGTGGGGGCATTGCTGCACCTGGTCTAGATGGAGGTGGGGGAGGCGGTGCTGCTGTGGGAGCTCTTGAAGGAGGTGGAGGTGGAGCCCCTCTTCCTCTGGCAGGAGGAGGAGGGGGACCTGAGCTATGTGGAGGCGGTGGTGGAGGTGGTCCTCCCCTGGATGGAGGTGGTGGTGGAGGTGGTGCTGAAACAGAGCAAATAAGATAAGAGTATAAAACTAGACACTACACAAAAGTCTTTCAACCAAGTCATTCTAGCTAAGATGCACAGAAATAAAGAATAAAAGGCAACAAAGCCCAAGCCGCCGCTTTGCCTCGTCTTTTACAAGCATCTCTGTGCCTATACAAGATTATACCTGTCTTCTTGCACTAGGAACAGACATTACATATCCCAGGATCAGCATGTACACACATTGCCCTCATAGTCACAGTTTAGTGAGTTCAATGCACTGCTGCTTTTCTGCCATTGATTCAATGATGTAATCCCAGGTAACCATTCATATGCAACACCCCAGGACAAACTGTTAGTACTTCTTATCCTGTGAACCATCTTAGGATTTATCCCAAGCCAAATGCAACATCTGTTTGCAGCCTTGAATTCTGGAGTGAAGTATGCTGAATGTATGCTGAAGGAAGGAAAGAAATGTTCTTTCTTTCCTTCCTTCTTTCCTTCTAGCAAACTGGTAATGGTAATAAGTACTGAACAGTATTTGTAAAAAGAAAAACAAAGTACAAACCTAACTGGTAGGCTGTGCAAATAGGTAAGTATTCAATTCAAGTTCGGCTGATTCAGAGGACAGTGATTCGATTTGGAGATTCGGATCACTGTCCTGAATGGGCTTTGGAAGATTTGGTGGTGATTCAGAGATTTGGCCATAGACTATAATAGGGAATCATTGAAATACATATAAACTTTTTAATTTTTGGCAGATTTGGATGAAAACAGTAGGGATGGTAACCCCTTCTGAGGGCATGAAACCTGCCAAGTTTCAAGGAGATA
>NW_017728931.1:105090826-105096623 GCF_001723895.1 Crocodylus porosus
GTGTGTGTGTGTGTGTGTGTGTGTGTGTGTTAAGCTGCAGCGGGATGAAACCAGCAGGGATGGTAGCCTGTAAGACGGGCCTTCCTCGTGCTCAGACAGCAACAGCTCACAAAAGGGACGGAAAGGCTGCAGACAGAGGCTTATGTGCTGTTTCTACATCTCTCCCCCAGAGCACTGTAACTGGAAGGGGACTCAGGAATAGATCACAATCACTGGCCAGCTACAGATGTCAGCCTTTCCCCCCGCTTCACCTCCCTCTCCTCAGTTTCTGTTCCTCTGAAAGACTGCCTTCCAAATCTATTTGGAGGGGTTTTTTGATCTCCCAATTCAGTTCAGATTTGGTGATCTGTCCTCTGAATTGGACCAAATCTTCTCTGAATCAAATCAGCGACCAAAGCTTCACATGCTCCCTATTAACTGGGGTCTTAATGAGTAGCTTTTATTGTCCTAGGGTAGAAATGTCCCCAAATAAACACTATATGTTTTGTATAGGAAAGCATTTAAGTCGTCAATACAACTTTACAAGGAAATAGGTGAACTTTTTTTGGCTAAATTTTCCACAGGATCTCAGTGGATCTGAGAATCATGATTCTGGGTGATGCTCAACTGAACAGACTGCAGTTGCCCTCTTTGGGTACAGGTGGCCAATGTATCACCGAACGCATTTGCCTGTCAGTAAGAGTTCCATATAAATCTCTCTACAGGCACAATCTTCTTCACTGTATCTCCAGTCCAACCTTTCTATATGGCCCGCTCCCAATATTTTGCACAGGTCAGTGCTTCTGGTGCTGGTGTTGCCAAACCTTGTGGGGTGCCCTGTGGTGCTACAGGACATCTCAGGAGGTGGTCTATGGTTTACTTCTCCTGACAAACACACTGGTCGGTTGTGTAGAGGCTGCATGATTTCATGAGCAAGTTGCATTTACCAAGACCTGCTCTCAAATTGTTCAGGCTCTGCCATGTGTGCCATTTGTAACTGGAATCAGATGCTAACTCCTCACTGTGAGTAATGTGTCGCTAGCTGCATTCAACAGCTTTGTTGCCTAGTTTCTCCCACTCTTTTTGCAAGAGGGTAGTTCTAGCCACTTTCAGTAACGTGGTCAATGATAAGGTAGAGGACAAAAAGTTATTTCTCAATGAGATACAATGGCACGCTGGTTGCTGTCCATATAGCAGGCTGCATGATAGATATCTCCCCATGATGCATCCTAGACAATTTCTGGAGGGTCATCTCTGAGAAGGCCAAATCTATCAACCACTCCAAACACCAACCTGGTACAGTGATATGGCACTTCCAGCATCCAAAGGGAGAATTGTATTGCAGGTACAACTGCTTTGAAAAGTTTAATTCAAAGTTGAGAAGACTCTAAAAACGCTATAGCTACTAAAGACTAAAGTAGTTGTAGTTCATTATTATTCTTTGCATACTTCTATCCTTCCTCCCTTGCTTCCCCTTTCATTCCTTATACTTTGTGATGGACATATGTCAATCTGAAATACATGCAACTGATAAATATGCATTTTGGGCTGCAATTGGGAAAAACCCCAATAACATAGCTTAAAATAAAATATAACAAAGAGTTCTACATAATTTTCCTGATTACTGGAAAAAATAGGTAACTTAGCCATGATTCAAAGTTTGCATATCTGCAGAAGTTTGCTGCAGATTACCTGACCAAATATAAAGTTTCTAACTTGGAAAGATGCCATATGCATTAATTAGATGCAAATCTAGACAGGAAAAAAACAAAACAAAAACCTCAAGACGTATCTCAGACATAGTGGAACAACTACTTTCATCGCCATAGAAACATAGTTTAATAGGCCATATATGACTAATTTGCATGAAAAGTAAGCAGTGTGCTAAATGAAGGTTCCATTTGACCAATAAAGTAGTTGAATGCTTTATGGATTTTCACAACCATAAAACTATGAGACAGTTATTTCACGCTAGAAAAAGAATAACAAAATATTTTGGAATTCTCTGAAAAAGCTACTTCCTACACTCCAAGCCAAAAAAACTTAAGACTATTTGAAAGATTCTATGAATCTAGGCTCGCTAAAGTTGAGTAAAGAGCAATGACAGCTTTGCTAAAAAACAGTCATAGTCCAAAGAAAAACTCATTTAAAATGACTTTTAAGATAAATTTAAGCCTTATTTCAAGCATCATGTCAGGCCTAATACTTTCTATAAGCACAGAGAATCTTGCAATAAACATAGCAAATGAAAAATTGTAAAAAGGCTGTGTTTCAGGAAAAACCCACAAAAGGCACTTCAAACTGCAGTCACGAATAAACATTATATATTTTGTAGCTTTAGATAAAAGTATGGAACTAGGGGTGTACCAATAAAGATTTTCTTGGCCGATACCGATGGCCAATTATTTACCAGCCATATTGGCTAATACCCATCCGATAGTTGATTTACAGGAATGCAGCTGGCAGCTTGGAGAACTGTGTCTGGACGATGAGTTGGGGGAGAGGGAGGGGGCAGATTGAGGCCCCCATGGTGAAGGAGGAAGTGGGGCAGGGGCTGCTCTGCCAGAGTGGTGAATGCGGCCCTGGGAGCTGCATGAATCCGTGGGTGGCATGATGGGGGTGGGGGGAGAAGCACTGAGGGCATGTGCCCCCCACATCTGTGTGGGATGGCCCCATGGGAGGCTTGTCCAGGGGACAAGGGCAGGCTGTCCACTGTGGACTCAGGGCCAGGGGCTGTGCTGGTCTCTTCCCAGTGGTGGGGCTGGGCTCTGAATGGGTGGGAGTGGGGCAGGGTGGGCAGTGGTGCTGGGAGATGTGGCTATAGGGTGGGCTATAACCACCTCAAAATTCCCAGTAGCCACCCCTCCCAGTACCCGAGCACAGCCCTGGTCCAGCCCCTCCACTAGGAAGAGGCTGGCACAGTACCTGGCCCTGAGAGGGTAGCCCATCTCCACCCCATGCACAAATCTGGGGGGCACATGTCCCCCGTGCCTCCTCCAGGGTTGCGTGCAGTGGCAGGGAGCCGCCCCTCCTTTCCCTCCCCCCTCATGGGTTCATCCCATTCCCGAGATTGCATTCACAGACCTGGTAGTGTCTCTGCCTGCCCTACTCCCTCCCTCACTGTGGGGTCCTTGATCTACCCCCTCCACCCATACCCCTTTCCTTCCCTCTGCCCCTTCCCGCACACAGACTTACCGGATGGACACTACTCTCCAAGCTGCTGGGCTGCATTCCTGGCTGTGTGCATGCTGCGTCTGCACACACACGCAGCATTTAGCGGTCATATTAATCAGCTACATAGGCCAAAATAAGCTGATTGCTGATAATGTATACTTTTCTTTTATAGGTGCCAATCCAATATGTGACCAATATATTCATAGACAGAATATTGGTGCACCTCTACACGGAACAGATATTTAAATCTTTAGGACTATTAGCCTCATTTTGTTTGTCATGCATGCTAACAAGAGGCAGTATTTTTTTTATTTGCACACATGCAAAGTGGGCTGAAACTTTAAGTTAATAGACACAGAAAAGCCAGTATTTTACACTAGTAATTAAGGGTAAAAAAAGAAACCTCAAAAGACTAATATTGTTACTATATGATGACTTGCTTCAAACTAAGGACTTTGTATACATTTTATATTTAAAAACAATGAAACTGAGGAGATTATGTAAAAAAAACTCTTTGAAATTTGCAGATCTGCTATTTGATACCAAAGTTCTATTGAGCCAAATTTGATGGTAAACCAATGTTGAAAAATCTTTTAGTATTACAAACAGTATAAATTATGAGTAAGTATTTTGGGGCTAATGTTTCTTATCCATTAAAAAGGGCCACACAGTTGAAACATACATAATTTAGTGATATATGCTTAAATGGCAGTTCACATACATACCACTCCAACGTGGGGGACCTAGAGAACAAAGGTTACAAGTTACTGTACTCCGAACCTATGGTAACTTGGTCACCTATGGCATTTGGTCACCAAATCATTTACCAAGAAGCATGAAATTGTTACAGTTCCAACTGTATTAATACCCTGGAATGACCTGGATAATTTTTGTACCTTTGATTTTAGCAGTATATTTTCAGCAGAATAATTATATTACAGAATTTAATGAAAAGACGGAAACTTGAAGAAGATCTTATGGTCAATAACAAATCGCTCTGCTACTCCAGCTAAAAGAATACCTCTTCTTAAATATTTATAAAAGTTTTGTATGCCTCTGGCTGTTAGAAGGCATATTATACAGTACTGTTGGAATATACAATCATTCAAACTTTTCTCCTCTATATTTGAAGTGTCATCGATGTATTTTTTTTTGGATTGAGAGCAGCAATCCATTTACTGAATCAAGATAATTTATAATCTTTCAAGATCCATAAATAAAATATGTAATGGATGCTATTTAAAAAAAGCAAACAGATGGAATATATTGCATACCTCTGCAGTCAGTGAAAATGTTACTAGAAATTACATCTGACATGCAAATCAATATCATTGATTAAGATAAATATTTTAGAACTATATGCACGGGGAAAAAATTAGACACTTTTACATAGTGAATTTATGTTATATAGAAGTGCCTTATTACATTAAAGCCTACTTCTATTACAATATAGAACCTCAGCATCAGTAAAATTCCTTCTCATCCCAACATTAACACACACAGAATAAACACACCCCTCCAAAATAGCTTAAGCACTTAAATGAATTAGTAAATGGAAATTCACCTTGTCTCCGCAGCTCATTTTTAACAGCTTCTACTCCTCCTGTTTTTTCAATGAAATCATATATGACCTTTGAAGTTTCTTTGTCTTTTAGTTGAGCCTCTGAAATTCCACACAGATCAAATAGTTTTTTCAGTTCTGGGTCCAAGTTGTTTACCTGCAAGTCATACATATTAATGCAAGAGCTTATGTGTGGCTACCATTTTCAAATCTGAAGAAAGATTCTTATTTTTTACTTGAAAACTTTGCTCAAAAAACTCCATGTAGTTAAAAAACCAGCAGAATAAAAATTAATTAGACTCAAACAAAGCACATATTTCTGGACCAAATTCTTCCATAGGAACTGACCATTTCTGAAATGAAAATAAGTTATTCAGCCCCCAAAAGTATTAGCTAACCTTTACAAATATCACCCCCATCTTTAATAGTTTCAGTAGTTTTTCCAAAGTTCTGCAACATCACAATGATCATCAACTGGATGGAACACAGTGGAATTTTTGGCATCTGACATACTTAACACAATTTGGATGAAAAACCTATCCTTTAACCATTCGTAGAGGTTACTTACATCAAAGCCTGTGTTTGGATCCCAACCAACATGTCCAATGTGTCTGAAAGAGAACAAAAAAAGAAAATTTCAGTCCACATCAAAACCATGATGATTTTGTGGATTCCAGAAAATCTGGGTTCAATGCCAGGCTGACATTCCGCTGAGACAGCAGGACCTCCTGAAGTCCTTGAACTCTCTACTTTGTCAAGTCTATGACATTTCCTTTCCTCCCCACAGAGTCTTGTTAAATGACCAGTGCTCTCCTACTTTCACTGACCTAGTGGCTAAAATACTAAGATACATGCAAGTCAGGGGAGAAACGAAAGAGGGGGGGAGGGTTGCATTTTATGTAAAAGATCTGTATGATTGCTCAGAGCTTTAGTATAAAACTGGAGATAGACTGGTTGAAAATCTCTGGGTTAGGGCCAGAGAGGAGAGCAACAAGGGTGATGTTATGGTGGGTGCCTGCTATAGGCCACCAGACCAGGATTTCATAGATTTCATAGACATCAGGGCTGGAAGGGACCTCGGGA
>NW_017728931.1:105096634-105099944 GCF_001723895.1 Crocodylus porosus
CGGGCCCCAGAGCCTGAAAAAGGGACAGGCAGCCCCCGCAGCCAAGAGTCAGGGGCTCCGTCTGCGTGGAGCCCGGAACCATGGGCTCCGTCTGGGTGGCCGTCTCTGAGGTGCCCGATGGCGGGGGGGCCGCAGAGCCTGAGGGGACCCCTGGGGTGCGGCGCGTGCCCATCCGTGTCATGCCTCTGGTAGGCTGGCTACGGCTGGGACTGACTACTCTGTGGGGGGGTCGCAGACAGGGTCTCGTGCCCTCCCATGCCCTCTCCTGCACAACCTCCACGCTAACTCAAGTGCCTGTTTACGCAGCCTGTTCACGCGGCTCCGGTCGCGTGGCTCTCTGGGGGCTGGGCCAAGTAGGGGCCTGGGCGGGGCTTGACCTGGCCCGGCTCCATGCAGCCGCCTCCTCCCAGGGAGCGAGGAGTTAACCCCTTCCCACCACGAGCCCGCTTAGCTCCGGCTGTGCTGGGGGTCGGCAGGGGGCTCTGCGGCTGCTGAGGGGGTGTCTGGGGGGCTTCGGGGGAGCGGGGGCACAGCGGCCTTTCACCGACGCATCTCTCACCGCTCTGGAGCCTGAGCTTTTTTTCCCTGTTTGGCGGGCCCTTTTAAACTGCGCGCATGTGCAGTGGGCCTGCCGTCGGGGAAAGCTGGTTTCTCAGGCCGGGGGGGGGCGAGGCTTTCTTCAAACAGCTAGAGGAAGTTTCCCGATCACAGGCCTTGGTTCTCATGGGGGACTTCAAACACCCTGGTATCTTCTTGGAGGGCAATACAGCAGTGCACAGGCAATCCAGGGAGTTTCTGGAGAGTACTGGGGACTTCCTGGTGCAAGAGAAGATTAGGGAAAGTGTGGGTCCCTGATTGAATGGGGGAGGCAATTAAGTGGCAGATAATACAGAAAAGGCTGAAGTACTCAATGCCTTCTTCACCTCAGTCTTCACAGACTGGTAGCACAGTTTGGGGAGGAGGTAAGCAGCCAACAATAGCAAAATAACAGGTTAGGGACTCTTTAGAAAAGCTGGATATGTGGAAGTCCATGGGGGCCAGATATGATGCACACAGGGGTGATGAGGGGATTGGCTGATGCGATGGCACAGCCACTGGCCATCAACTCATGGTGATCAGAAGAGGTCCCAGAGCTGACCCCTAGGGCACTCCACTTGATACCAGCTGCTAACTAGACATTGAGCCATTGATCTACTTACCCGCTCTTGAGACTGACCAACCGGACAGTTTTCTGTCCACTCAATTCTGCAGTTCATTCATCCAACCCATACTTCTTTAGCTTGCTTAAGAGAATGTTATGGGAGACTGTATCAAAAGCCTTGCTAAAGTTAAGCTCTGGCACGTCTGCTGCTCTCCCTGCATCCACAGAGCCAGTTATCTCATAGAAGACAATCAGGTTGGTCAGGCATAATTTGACCAAGGGTGTCCGGGAATGCCTGATTGCCAAAAAGGTGGCGTACAACCAGTGGAAAGGGGGTGTTATCTCCAAAGAGGAGTATACCTCCTCTGCTTGGGCCTGTAGGGGGGCTGTCAGGAAAGCTAAGGCGGACATACAGCTAGGACTAGTGGCCAAGATCAAAGACAGTAAAAAGTCCTTTTTCAAATATATTGGGAGGATGAAGAAAGCACCGGGAAATGTGGGGCCCCTGCAAAATTCTCTGGGCAATCTGGTGGTTGCACCAGAGGAGAAAGCAGACCTCTCTAACCAATTCTTCATCTCCATTTTCTTGTGCAGGGACCTGGAATTGCCCACCGTGATGCAAGATGGACTTGAGGGGAACGCCTCCAGACCTAAGGTTGGGGAGGACCGGGTTACAGAGCTCCTGGAGGGGCTGGATGTGTTCAAATCAGCGGGTCCAGACGCTTTCCACCCCAGGGTGTTGAGGAAGCTAGCAGGGGTTATTGCAGGGCCCTTGGCACAGCTTTACGAGCGCTCGTGGTGCTTGGACCAGGTGCCAGATGACTGGAAGATAGCCATAGTGGTCCCCATCTTTAAAAAAGGGAGGAGGGAGGACCCAGGTAACTATAGGCTCGTCAGTCTCACCTCAATCCTAGGGAAACTCTTTGAGAAGATCATCATAGAGCACATTTGCGATGGGCCGGCTTCAGAGATGATGCTCAAGGGCAACCAGCACGCTTTCATTAGGGGCAGGTCATGTCAGACCAACATGATTGCCTTTTATGATCAGGTCACAAAAGCACTGGATGCAGGTCTCGCCGTGGATGTAGTCTTTTTGGACTTCAGCAAGGCCTTTGACACTGTCTCCCACCCCATCCTCATTAAAAAACCAGGCGACTGTGGCATTGATGCCTGCACAGTCAGATGGACTGCAGATTGGCTGAAGGGTGGTGGTGGATGGGTCATATTCAACCTGGAGGAAATGGGCAGCGGAGTCCCCCAGGACTCAGTCCTTGGGCCCGCTCTGTTCAATTTCTTTATCAGCAATTTGGACGACGGGGTGAAAAGCAACCTATTTAAATTTGCTGATGATACCAAAATTTGGGGTGAGGTGAGCATGCTAGTAGGGAGTGAAAGCCTGCAGGAAGACCTGGATAGGTTACAGGGGTGGGCTAACAAAAACAGGATGCATTTCAATACTGACAAGTGCAGGTGCTACACTTGGGTAGTAGTAACCAGCATAGATTTAATAGATTTCATAGACATTAGGGCTGGAAGGGACCTCGGAAGACCATCGAGTCCAGCCCCCACCCAAAGGGCAGTAAGTCAGCTGGGGTCATAGGATCCCAGCAAGATAAGCATCCAATTTGCTCTTGAAGGTGTTCAATGTAGGTGCTTGAACCACCTCCGCTGGCAGACTGTTCCAGACCTTGGGGGCTCCGACAGTAAAGAAATTCTTCCTTATGTCCAGCCTGAAGAGGTCTCGCAGTAGTTTATGACCGTTCAACCTCATCATCCCTTGGGGTGCTCTAGTGAACAAACGTTCCCCCAGATACTGGTGGTCACCCCTGATAAACTTATAGGTGGCCATCAGATCACCCCTGAGCCTGTGCTTTTCCAGGCTAAAGAGCCCCATGGTTTTCGGCCTGTTGTCGTAAGGTCTGTCTTCCTGACTTTTGATCATGTGCATGGCTCTTCTCTGGACTCTCTCTCAAGCTTCTCCACATCCTTTTTGAATTGTGGAGCCCAAAACTGCACACAGTACTCTAGCTGTGGCCTCATTGCATTGCAGGCTCATGTTTATCTTGTGGTCAATGATGACCCCCAAGTCTCTTTCTTCTGTAGTGCTAGCCAGTATAGCACTGCCGAGCCTATATGGATGCTGCAGGTTTTTCCTCCCAAGGTGGAGAA